>NW_027176250.1:0-79570 GCF_023055335.1 Clinocottus analis | reverse complement strand
GTCTCCTCAGCCGGGTTCTTACGGTCACGGAAAACCTGGAACCATTTTTATATAAATAAAGTGACTTTACTCATGTGAACAAACGTTTGTTTGTTGATGGGAATTGTTTTAACAAAAGGTCTTGGGTTCACAAAGCAGCGACATATGCGAACAAAATGGTAGAAACATGTAAACACATGTCAGAGGTTCGCGTCGCCCGACACTCAGGTGGTCGTGGACGCGTTGGCGTGGATTCATATCCACACGACCAACAACCGGACGAGATCGAACTCTTTGACTTCCTGTGTGAGGAAAGTCTCTGAGGGAGACTTGAACCTCTCAGATGTTCCTCCACGTCGCCATCCAGATAGAAAGCAGGGAAGAAGAACACATAATTCCTGCGCTGAGGTCCTGCGGCAGTAACGCCTCCGTGACGCAGCAGCGGATTCTCTCATGACATGCAGTTTACAGGAATAACATAAGTGCGATTAACCTCCGACCCTCTTCTGCTTTTCGAGGATTACAAAGACCTCGTTTTGAATTCACAGAGGACATTCTGAGGCGAGCTGGCGGCGCGCGCCCGAGGGGAGCTAAACGCCCTCCTGCTGATAAAGTGGCCCCCTGAAGTTATTTATTTTTATTCCCAGCATGCGGAAGGAATAATTCTAAATGCTTGGTGGAGACAAAATGTCACGCTCGGGTCCTCGGAGGCCTTCCAACGCACCGCCGCCGAGATGCCAGTGAAGTGACTCACAGAGCGGAGAGGAGCTCAGACCCACAAGCAGGAGCACCACGAGGACTTTACAGGATCAGGTCTACATTGAGGTCTATAGAGCATCAGGTCTACATTGAGGTCTATAGAGGACCATGTCTACATTGAGGTCTATAGAGGATCAGGTCTACATTGAGGTCTATAGAGCATCAGGTCTACATTGAGGTCTATAGAGGATCAGGTCTACATTGAGGTCTATAGAGCATCAGGTCTACATTGAGGTCTATATAGGATCAGGTCTACATTGAGGTCTATATAGGATCAGGTCTACATTGGTATCTATAGAGGATCAGGTCTACATTGAGGTCTATAGAGGATCAGGTCTACATTGGTATCTATAGAGGATCAGGTCTACATTGAGGTCTATAGAGGATCAGGTCTACACTGAGGTCTATAGAGGATCAGGTCTACATTGAGGTCTATAGAGGATCAGGTCTACATTGAGGTCTATAGAGGATCAGGTCTACATTGAGGTCTATAGAGGATCAGGTCTACATTGAGGTCTATAGAGGATCAGGTCTACATTGAGGTCTATAGGTACTTTATTAATACTCAGGTGAGATTATGTTGCATAAACTCATTTTTTCCTTTTCAATGTATTTTAATTATTTGGACTCTTATCAGCAGTAACGTGAACAAAAGACAGAAAGGATTACAAAAGTGAAAGTGAGCCTGATGGTAAAGTTTGTTCTCCAGACTAAACGAAGTCTTTTGGTCTGCAGAAGTCCTCAGTCCTCCTCTGCCAGCCGACGGGACACGGCTGCTAATGTGTTTCGTACGCCTGTCATCTCCAGATCAAGACCTAATTATCTCGTTACCGCCGGATAAGAAAGCGTGTCCTTGTTGTTATGACTTCATTATCCAATTTTTTTCAATAAGAATGGCTCATGACTTATTTCATTATGTGGAAATAATGACTTCCGATGACTTTGATGGGCCGTGACGGACAGCAGCCCCAGATGAGACGAGATCAGGACCAGACAAAGAGACGCAAGAAGTTTTGATCTCTGGATAATCGTTTCAATTTAATCAGGAATGCTAAGCTAATGTGAGCATCGCCCGTTATCTGGAGATAATAATCAGTTTATAAGTCAAGGTGACACAAATATTTTATGTTAAGTACAAATGTTAAGTTATTGATGAGTGAAGAAAAAAAGCACTTTGAGCGAACAAGCTGTTTTTGTTTCAGGTAACTGAATGGAAAGCTAGCAAGCTAGCTAGCTAGCATTTTAATGGCACAAGATTTCTGCTCAATTTATTCAAAACATGTACATTACAGTATGTACGCTACAGTATAAGCTACGTTATGTATGTCACATTATGTAAGCTAAGTAATACATGCTACATTAAGTATGCTATGTTATGTACACTGCAAGATGTATACTGTTATGTACTCTACCTTATATATGCTACGTTATGTACGCTACGTTATGTACGCTACGTTATGTACGCTAAGTTATGTACGCTACATTATGTACGCTATATTATGTACGCTAAGTTATGTACGCTAAGTTATGTACGCTAAGTTATGTATGCTAAGTTATGTACGCTACATTATGTACGCTATATTATGTACGCTAAGTTATGTATGCTAAGTTATGTACGCTAAGTTATGTATACTTAATTATGTCTTCAATCAAGACAATAAGCATTCATTGCTGCCCTTACAAAGCACATAAATTAAAAAAGCATGATTCAGCATTAAAGGAGGGTTTCATTGATAATAAATGTCCCATGAGGCACTAAATGTCTCAGAATGGAGTCCACATTAATAAGCCTCAGCTTCAGGCTGTATAGCAAGCAGAGTTATTAATATGATATCAACATCGCTCTCCGGTTTGGTAACTCCGTGATAAATTGTTGTAATCTGCTTCTTCGCTGTGCTCGTTTCCCAGCATGCATTCTCTTTCAAGTGTCTCGTAGCTGAATTGCATTCTCCTGCTCGCTGCTCCCGTGGGTGCTCGGGCTGCCTCGTACCTCTTGATGGATTTCATGGCGGTCAAAGTGGAGGACTTTGAACCTGACAGTTACAGTTGATTATTTTCTCTGTTTTCTGACTCTGGGACGCTCCGCTCAACATGGAGGCAGGAGTGTAAAGCACACGAGTGACTGGCGGGCAGAGAGGCCAAACTTTCTATTTCTGTGGACGCTTCAGAGCCGAGCGGCCCGAGGCGACGTCGTGTTGTAAACACTCAGATCTATGAGCGACTTGTACTCTGCTGCAGAGTCACGTAACGGAGCCCAAAGCACAGGCTGAGAGTCTGTGGCCATCAGGATGCTTCAACAAGGTGACTGTTGGTACCCACGAGGGGGCCGCCTGAGCGATTGTTATATAAAACTATAAATCATAGCTTGTTTTATGGAGAAAAAGCTTCGAACTGCTGTATTTGAATGTATTGAAGATCAGAAGTAATATACAAGTAAAATATATGGTTTGGTAGATGAGAAAATTCAAATAGCCGAAATGGCCCCAACGAGTCCATTGGGTCCATTGGGTCCATTGGGGCCAGAGGGTCCATCGGGGCCATCGGGGCCGTTGTGGCCGTTGGGTCCATTGTGGCCGTTGGGGCCATCGGGGCCGTTGGGGCCGTTGGGTCCATTGAGGCCTTTGGGGCCGTTGGGTCCATTGGGGCCGTCGGGGCCATCGGGTCCATTGGGGCCATCGGGGCCGTTGGGGCCGTTGGGTTCATCGGGGCCGTCGGGTCCATTGGGGCCGTTGGGGCCGTTGGGGCCGTTGGGTCCATCGGGGCCGTCGGGTCCATTGGGGCCGTTGGGTCCATTGGGTCCATCCGGTCCATTGGGGCCGTTGGGTCCATCCGGTCCATTGGGTCCATCCGGTCCATTGGGGCCGTTGGGGCCATCGGGGCCGTTGGGTCCATCAGGGCCATCAGGGCCATCAGGGCCATCGTGGCCATGGGGGCCGTTGGGGCCATCAGGGCCATCGGGGCCATCGTGGCCGTTGGGTCCATCGGGGCCATCAGGGCCATCGGGGCCGTTGTCCTGTTGTTAGTCTTTTGCAGCTCGGTCTTATGTGTTTTCCCACCTGGCAGCTCCAGAGGGATCTGCTGCGTCATCTAAACTACACCAGGAGAGTGTTGCTGTTAAGAAAACACCTTTGTGTGTGTGTGTGTGTGTGTGTGTGTGTGTGTGTGTGTGTGTGTGTGTGTGTGTGTGTGTGTGTGTCTGCTGGACTTGGATCACACCAGACCGACGTCCTCGTCATGTGTCTCCGGCTGCTTGTGAGTCACATCACACGCGTCTGTCGGGTTCTCCTGATGGTTCTAATCCCAGCAGCTGTTCCTCGTCATCCTGCAGCAGCAGGTCTGATCTGATCGCCATGACACTTATTCCACTGAGTTACCTCCCCTGAGGACTGACGTCTGGTCAGAACGACCCGCCTCCAGGAAACCCACATGTCCTGTCGTCATCTCGTTAGGTTGAACCGGATAACTGGACATTTCATCGACTTTGTTGAAGCACGTACAAGGAACAGGGACCTGGACTCACCTGGTCTCACCTGGACTCACCTGGACTCACGTGGGCTCACCTGGACTCACCTGGTCTCACCTGGACTCACCTGGACTCACGTGGGCTCACCTGGACTCACCTGGACTCACCTGGACTCACCTGGTCTCACCTGGACTCACCTGGACTCACCTCACTCACCTGGACTCACCTGGACTCACCTGGTCTCACCTGGACTCACCTCACTCACCTGGACTCACCTCACTCACCTGGACTCACCTCACTCACCTGGTCTCACCTGGACTCACCTGGACTCACCTCACTCACCTGGTCTCACCTGGACTCACCTGGACTCACCTGACTCACCTCACTCACCTGGACTCACCTGACTCACCTGGTCTCACCTGGACTCACCTCACTCCCCTGGTCTCACCTGGACTCACCTGGACTCACCTGACTCACCTCACTCACCTGGACTCACCTGACTCACCTGGTCTCACCTGACTCACCTGGTCTCACCTGGAATCACCTGGACTCACCTGACTCACCTCACTCACCTGGACTCACCTGGACTCACCTGGTCTCACCTGACTCACCTGGACTCACCTGACTCACCTGACTCACCTGGACTCACCTGGACTCACCTGACTCACCTGGACTCACCTGGACTCACCTGACTCACCTGGACTCACCTGACTCACCTGGACTCACCTGACTCACCTCACTCACCTGGACTCACCTGACTCACCTGGTCTCACCTGACTCACCTGGACTCACCTGGACTCACCTGACTCACCTGGACTCACCTGGACTCACCTGGACTCACCTGACTCACCTGGACTCACCTGACTCACCTGGACTCACCTGACTCACCTCACTCACCTGGACTCACCTGACTCACCTGGTCTCACCTGGACTCACCTCACTCCCCTGGTCTCACCTGGACTCACCTGGACTCACCTGACTCACCTCACTCACCTGGACTCACCTGACTCACCTGGTCTCACCTGACTCACCTGGTCTCACCTGGAATCACCTGGACTCACCTGACTCACCTCACTCACCTGGACTCACCTGGACTCACCTGGTCTCACCTGACTCACCTGGACTCACCTGACTCACCTGACTCACCTGGACTCACCTGGACTCACCTGACTCACCTGGACTCACCTGGACTCACCTGACTCACCTGGACTCACCTGACTCACCTGGACTCACCTGACTCACCTCACTCACCTGGACTCACCTGACTCACCTGGTCTCACCTGACTCACCTGGACTCACCTGGACTCACCTGACTCACCTGGACTCACCTGGACTCACCTGGACTCACCTGACTCACCTGGACTCACCTGACTCACCTGGACTCACCTGACTCACCTGGACTCACCTGGACTCATCTGAAAATAGAACAAGATTGAAAGATTCCAGTTATGAAAAACCAAGATGACGACGGCAACATGAGGACAATATGACGACCAGAAAACTAAAGTCTCCTTCCTGTTCAGCAGTGAAGGAGACCGTGTGCTTGTTGTGGTTGTTGTTGTTGTTGTTGTTGTGCTTGTTGTTGTTGTTGTTGTTGTTGTTGTGTCAACAGTGTTGTTACAAACAGTCTCATGTGATAATTCTTGCTATCAGGCAGCAGGTCAGGAAGAACTCACGTCATCTTGTACTGAAATAACAATGACTTTTTCTCACACACACACACACACACACACACACACACACACACACACACACACACACACACACACACACACACACACACACTCAGTTTCTGTCGTTTCCATGGAGACGCTGTCGGAGCAGCATCAGCTGTCGTTAGCGCAGCAGCAGAGCGACAATGACGATGATGATGATGATGAAGATGATGATGTCATGGTGAGGTTTAAAGCATTTCCTTCATCTTCACATCTTCATCACGACGACAACCTCAAACCCCATGTCTATGTTCTGTGTTCTCCACCCTCGACTCTTCCTGCTCTTTCACGGAGAATATAGAGATTAATATACAGATTAATATACAGATTAATGTACAGATTAATATACAGATTAATGTACAGATTAATGTACAGATTAATATAAAGATTAATATACAGATTAATATACAGATTAATGTACAGAATAATGTACAGATTAATATAAAGATTAATATAAAGATTAATATACAGATTAATATAAAGATTAATGTACAGATTAATATAAAGATTAATATACAGATTAATATAAAGATTAATATACATATTAATATAAAGATTGTAGAGATTACTGTCAGTGTTTCACACACTATCACCAACGTTACAAACAAAAGGTAGTGTTCTAGGATTCTAGGTCAGTGTTCTAGGTTAGTGTTCTAGGGTTCTAGGTCAGTGTTCTAGTGTTCTAGGTCAGTGTTCTAGAGTTCTAGGTCAGTGTTCTAGAGTTCTAGGTCAGTGTTCTAGAGTTCTAGGTCAGTGTTCTAGGTTAGTATTCTAGGGTTCTAGGTCAGTGTTCTAGGGTTCTAGGTCAGTGTTCTAGTGTTCTAGGTCAGTGTTCTAGTGTTCTAGGTCAGTGTTCTAGAGTTCTAGGTCAGTGTTCTAGAGTTCTAGGTCAGTGTTCTAGGTTAGTATTCTAGGGTTCTAGGTCAGTGTTCTAGTGTTCTAGGTCAGTGTTCTAGAGTTCTAGGTTAGTGTTCTAGGGTTCTAGGTCAGTGTTCTAGTGTTCTAGGTCAGTGTTCTAGGGTTCTAGGTCAGTGTTCTAGGTTAGTGTTCTAGGGTTCTAGGTCAGTGTTCTAGGTTAGTGTTCTAGGGTTCTAGGTCAGTGTTCTAGGGTTCTAGGTTAGTGTTCTAGGGTTCTAGGTTAGTGTTCTAGGGTTCTAGGTCAGTGTTCTAGGGTTCTAGGTCAGTGTTCTCTGGTTAACATCAACGTCTCTGCTCTGAAAGTCACCCTGATGGTTCTCCTGGTGGGTTCTCTCCTCTGGTGGGAGTCGACCTCGTGCTGACCTGCAGGTTTAGAACCGGCAGCAACGCATTGCTTCTCAGCGTCATTGTCATGCAACACGTTGCTCTGCCGACTGCCTGTTGCCATGGGGACTCTGTGCACACACAGAGCCTGTTGCTGCCTCTCTGGACCCGACCGTGGAACACGTGAACACGGCTAGAACACGTGAACACGGCTAGAACACGCGTCCAGGCTCCACCTGGAGATCCTGGTGGTTATTCACCTGAAGGTGCAACAGGACCCGCGCATAGCGTGCAACGCATGCAGCGTGCAACGCATGCAGCGTGCAACGCATGCAGCGTGCATGGTGTGTAATGTACACGCTATGCACCATGCATAGCATGCGTGGTGCATAGCGTGTAGCCTGCATAGCGTGTAGCCTGCATAGCGTGTAGCCTGCATAGCGTGTAGCCTGCATAGCGTGTAGCCTGCATAACGTGTAGCCTGCATAGCGTGTAGCCTGCATAGCGTGTAGCCTGCATAGCGTGTAGCCTGCATAGCATGTAGCCTGCATAGCGTGTAGCCTGCATAGCGTGTAGCCTGCATAGCGTGTAGCCTGCATAACGTGTAGCCTGCATAGCGTGTAGCCTGCATAGCGTGTAGCCTGCATAGCGTGTAGCCTACATAACGTGTAGCCTGCATAGCGTGTAGCCTGCATAACGTGTAGCCTGCATAGCATGTAGCCTGCATAGCGTGTAGCCTGCATAGCGTGTAGCCTGCATAGCGTGTAGCCTGCATAGCGTGTAGCCTGCATAGCGTGTAGCCTGCAGAGCGTGTAGCCTGCATAGCGTGTAGCCTGCATAGCGTGTAGCCTGCATAGCGTGTAGCCTGCAGAGCAGCACTCTCGCTCTCGGGTCAAAATGAAGTCTCTTTCTCTCGAGCTGTTGGAATTCACCATTTATGTGTACATGTACACATAAATATACATGTGTACACATACACATATATATATATATACACATAAATATATATGTGTACATATACACATAAATATATATGTGTACATATACACATATATATATATATATATATATATATATATGTGTACATATACACATATATATATATATATATAAATGTGTACATATACACATAAATATACATGTGTATATATACACATAAATATGTACACCAACAAATTATATTATTAAGAGGGAGAACCAAAACAAATCAAAGATACAAAAGATATAATAAAATAGGAGCGTGTGCATGTCTGACAGAATGTGTGTGTGTGTGTGTGTGTGTGTGTGTGTGTGTGTGTGTGAGCTTGTGTTAGTGTGTAACTGACCATGCTCGCATATGATTGGTCGACGAGCAGAGATTGGCTCACCAGCAACGCCACACACACACACACACACACACACACACACACACACACACACACACACACACACACACACACACACACACACACACACACACACTCAGTTATCTCACGATGGGAATTATTCAAATTCATGAGGATTACTCAAGAAAAAGTGTTTTAAACGCCGTGAAGCTTAATTATTAAATTACACAAACACACTGGAGAGAGAGAGAGAGAGAGAGAGAGAGAGAGAGAGAGAGAGAGAGAGACAGAGAGAGAGAGAGAGAGAGAGAGAGAGAGAGAGACAGAGAGAGAGAGAGAGAGAGAGAGAGAGAGAGAGAGAGAGAGACAGAGAGAGAGAGAGAGAGAGAGAGAGAGAGAGAGAGAGAGAGAGAGAGAGAGAGAGAGAGAGAGAGAGACAGAGAGAGAGAGAGAGAGAGAGAGAGAGAGAGAGAGAGAGGTGAGGATCAGGATCTGAAGCTGTGACATTTAAAATAGATGTGCAGCTTCCTTTTGATTCATGAAGAAAAAAACAGCTTTAATCTTCATCCTTCAGTAGATCAGTCTGAACTTGATCTTTTCTACCATGATATATGTGTATGCATACATTTATATGTATATATATATACATATATATATATATATATACATATATATATATATATACATATATATATATATACATATATATATATATATATACATATATATATATACATATATATATATATAGTACACACATAGGACACCTTGTGAGGGTAAATGGTTCCGTACTTGTCGTCGTCCTTTCTGAGGTTATTTATAATCACCTCATCAGTCTTTGTAGTTTTCTTAATGGCAGCAGTGACTTGAGGAGGAAGAGGAAGTCTGCCCCCCCAGGGGTCAAGGGGTCAAGGGGTCAAGAGGTCAAGGGGTCAAGAGGTCAAGGGGTCAAGGAGACACCTTTCCTCCGTCCTAAAGGCAGGAGGTTTGCTCCTCCCGCCTCGTTCCTCCAGATCACATCTCATCCAGTGCAGAAGAACTTCTCTTTGTCCGCTCACCATCTGGAACAATAAAACCTTTATGATCCATTATTCTCATTAAATCCAGTGAATTCATTTACTGGAGAAAATGTCTCTTTTTTCCTCCATGAAAAACTTTTAATTGCATGTCTTTGTAACGCGGCGAGCTTTCCTTTAACTGGAGACGCGCCGCATGAATTAATGTGGAACTTCTTTGAAATCGTGTCATGACTGAATATTAATGCACACGCATCACTTTTTTTGCCCGATTTCTGTGACTCTCATTAATCCTGCGATCATTTTTTACTTTTGCTATTCTATATCAGACACCGTCTCCCAAAGAGCTACGCAACCAGAATGCTAATTAGCTCCTGAGTGAATCACCTGCAGAGGAAGCAGGATGCACACGTGAAGACTTTCACCCAGGAGGCCGCAGGTCGCGTCCTGCATGAAGCAGACGCCACGCTGCCTCCCTCATGACGGCTGCAGCTCAAGTAACATCAAACTATGCTGTTTGTTACTAAACGTAAGCAGGCGCTTCCTTTGTTCTTGCACTTTAAAACACGAACCAAACGCTTCAAATGATGTAAAACACAAAGCTGCTCCAGCTGTCTGCTCAGCGCCTGAACAACATCACACACTAACATCACAGCTTCATGGAAAGATTCGGACCTGAAGAATCTGAAACAATGTTCACAATAAAACAAAGTCTCGTCCTGTTAGGACGGAGTTTCAGTCAAAACACTGTCGTTGGGTTCAAAAAGTAAAAATGATGAAGGAAACGTTTTTTAAAAACTTTCTTCTTGGCTTGGGGCTGGTTTGCGTCCGTAACTGGTGCAGAAGATCCGTCCCCCTCAGAATGAAAGAGAGAACAAAAAACACAGTTTGGGAACGTAATCTTGTGGGAGACGACGTCGCACACTGTGTGACTTTAATCCTGATCCGAGAAGGACTTTTTCCTGCAAAGATAATTTGCTTTATTCTCATTTAAGAAGTATTTCCGTGTCTTTGGCTCGATCTTCCCCTCTTTCTCTTTCAGTAGAAGTCTTTCTCTTTTAGTAGAAGTCTTTCTCTTTCAGTAGAAGTCTTTCTCTTTCAGTAGAAGTCTTTCTCTTTCAGTAGAAGTCTTTCTCTTTTAGTAGAAGTCTTTCTCTTTCAGTAGAAGTCTTTCTCTTTCAGTAGAAGTCTTTTTCTTTTAGTTGAAGTCTTTCTCTTTCAGTAGAAGTCTTTCTCTTTCAGTAGAAGTCTTTCTCTTTCAGTAGAAGTCTTTCCTCCACAGAGCCTGTGATTCATTTTAAATTACACTCTTAACTTCCAGGCGCTACACTTATTTAATATAGGAACCTTCCATCCTTCTAAAAACATCGGACAATGACAACAATACTAAATATGTGATGCAAGGTTTCAATATCTGGGTGTATATAATGCTAATATCGTAGTGTGAGTATTATCTATATTAGTTCCTACGAGGCGTCCGTTTCCTTCTCAGAGGAACAGATCTTCCTGCAGCTTGAGTCTTCAGCCTGCAGCTGCTCTCAGGGTTTGTTCTTCCTGCGCTGACGTGATTGAATCAGCCGGACACCATGGTTTAGTATTCTGATGCATTAGCTTTTAATTTGTGGTTTTTAAACTGAATAATAATGAGGACGCTGCAGAGGAGTTAAGAACTGAGCGTTAATGATGTTTCATGTCAAAATTAGCTTCCATTAATCTTTTCTCATTCTTGTGCTGAGAAATCAAACATTACCCCTTTAAGTTATTCATGTTCTTTCCATCTCTTTAAAAAAATAATTAGAATCATTTCCACAAAGACATGGATGATAATCTGACTTGGAAAAATGTGACAGCTGCTCGGGAAAGCTCTTCCATTTGGGTTCAAAAACGACTCATCCGGCAGCGCGGAGGAGCGTTCTCGGGTCCTCGATACCAGAAGCAACCCGGCGGCGTCTCTTTGTAGTTCAGCGGGTCGGAAAGGTTCAGGGATCCAGATTAAAGCTTCTCGGAAGCCCCGAGCGCCGTCCTCTGCTCTTTATTCATGAGCGAGGAAGCGAACGCCCAAGTATCCACGAGAGGAAATACGTTCCAGTGACCAGGAAGTAAAGCTCTGGAAATAAATAAAGGCTGAACCCAGAAACCCGTTAGATTCCCTGGTTAGAGACGCCCAGCAGGAAGACGACGAGAAGGAAGACGACGAGCAGGAAGACGACGAGAAGGAAGACAACGAGCAGGAAGACGACGAGCAGGAAGACGACGGGAAGGAAGACGACGAGCAGGAAGACGACGAGAAGGAAGACAACGAGCAGGAAGACGACGAGCAGGAAGACGACGGGAAGGAAGACGCCGAGAAGGAAGACGACGAGCAGGAAGACGCCGAGCAGGAAGACGACGAGCAGGAAGACAAGCAGGAAGACGACGAGCAGGAAGACAAGCAGGAAGACGACGAGAAGGAAGACGACGAGCAGGAAGACGCCGAGCAGGAAGACGACGAGCAGGAAGACGCCGAGCAGGAAGACAAGCAGGAAGACGACGAGCAGGAAGACAAGCAGGAAGACGACGAGAAGGAAGACGACGAGCAGGAAGACGCCGAGCAGGAAGACGACGAGCAGGAAGACAAGCAGGAAGACGACGAGAAGGAAGACGACGAGCAGGAAGACAACGAGCAGGAAGACGACGAGCAGGAAGACGACGAGAAGGAAGACAAGCAGGAAGACGACGAGCAGGAAGACAACGAGCAGGAAGACAAAGAGCAGGAAGACGACGAGAAGGAAGACAAGCAGGAAGACGACGAGTAGGAAGACGCCGAGCAGGAAGACAAAGAGCAGGAAGACGCCGAGCAGGAAGTGCATGGTGCTGTTTGTCTTCTTTATCAATAAATATGTCAGATTATTTTACTCCTTTTTTCAGGATTAATGTCATTTTCAAAATCTGGCAAGAATGTGTCTTTATTATTTGTTATGAAGGCACAGGAAGTCACCAGAAAGACACAGGAAGTCACCAGGAAGACACAGGAAGTCACCAGGAAGACACAGGAAGTCACCAGGAAGACACAGGAAGTCATGCGCAGGAAGCGTGACTCCGTCCTGCTGTCGGTATGCACGCCGTCGCTTGGAGCACATTACGTTGTCACAAAGGTAACAACCACTAAAGTTGTGTGTCCGTTTATCTCCTTCGGTGAAACAGCCCTGACGTGAGAGCCAGACTCGTTAGCCGTTTGTTGCTCTAATCGCTCTCATTGATTAAGTTGCCGGGTCAGAGTTCTGCAGAGAGCGAGCCGGCAGCGGGAAGGACTCCCCTGGTGCCGCTTCTTAGTGAGAAAGAGAGAATCAGTATGCGGTACCATCCTGCGGTCCGGCTTCATTACACTCGTTCTACTGACGTTGGTTCTGGACGGTTTACTGACTGGATCCTCGAGACCGGCTGCTGCATCAAACAACACGGACCATCGGTTCAACGATCTGGTTCCCAGTGGCGCTCGACTGGTTTCAGGCCCGCTGGGAACTTTCCTTCTGCCGTCGATGTGCCGGGTCGATGCGGTCGGTTCTTCTGTGAGCGGAGACGACCCGAGGACGATTCATGCTGGAGCGACTCGCGCTGAACTGAAAATGGAGCATTTCAAGCAGCGTTATACGACAAAATGTTGTAATTAATCTGAAACAAACCGCCGTGGTTTATAAACTGCTGTTGCTGCTGCTACTGAGTTGCTAGCTAGTGCTAGATAGCTCGCTAAATAGCTCGCTAGATAGCTCGCTAGATAGCCCGCTAGATAGCTCGCTAGATAGCTCGCTAGATAGCTCGCTAGCTAGCACGTCTCTGTAACTGTTACTAAATTTAGAATCAGAAAAATACACAAAGTAGACACACCGACATTGAAAGCTGAGGATAAAAGTGGAGTCTGACAACCCAAATTTAACGGTGGAGATTATGAGCAACGTGGAACCGCTCTGTCGCTTTCTGCTAGCAGGTGTTTCACATCTTAACTGAGACAATTGTTTTGTTACTGAACAGTCTGTTAATTTAATTGTCTCTAAAAGGAAAGTTTCAGTCTGAAGCCTGAATTAAACTACTACTACTACTACTACTACTACTACTACTACTACTACTACTACTACTCCTGCTGCCGTGCTGCTGGACAGACGGGCACACAACACAACACAAACACAAACACAACACAAACAACACAAACACGAGCAGTTGGACGTCAGCCAGCGGATTAGAGATTAAAAGCATTTTCTAATCTTCTTTTCGATGACAAACTGACGTCTGAGCTCCAGCTGACCTGAACTTTCCCACCACCCTGTCGGAGGAAAACACACCTTTATGTATTATTCTGAGCTTTTATGTACTGAGCAATGAACCAAGTAATGAAAGGAAATCTAAGAGGTCTGGAAAGTGTTGCATTTTTCTGCAGAAAAAGGAAAAATAAGTTTGAACACAACTAAAGTGTATTTATTGGACTCAGTCGGCTCATCTGTAATTATTTCTGTCTTTGTGCAACATTTTAATATTGTGTTCTCTCAGAATGTTGAATAGAAACTGTTTCCTGTACTTCTTCTTCCCGTCTGCAATGAAGCGTCTTGAGCACAAACCCCAGAACGTCCTGTTGCAGCGGCGTGTGTGCTCCAGACACCGACATCTTCAGTGTGAGTCTCATTCCTCTGGGAGACGAAGCATAAGCTGCAGGATTTATGGGATTTGTAACAAAAGCATGAAAGTTCGGTCAACAAAGGATTTGAGTATTCATTTATTCCTCCCGGCCAGACGGCGATGTCACAGCGTAGAGACGACCGCGTCGTGAACATATCTCTACATATCATCATTTTGAAAGCATGCAAATTGAATGAATAATGAAAGTTGCAACAAAAAAAAGGGGACGGACTGATAAAAGCAGGAAATACTGCGATATGACACTTGAAGATGCAACAAGTTCACGAGGATGAAAGTCAGTAAAACTAAATAAAGTCATCTTTTCTCAGAAAACACAAAACACTTGACCACATGTCAGAGCTGCGCCGCTCAGATTATGTCACGATCAGTAATATTACGTTCCAGTGAGATTTTTATTGGTAAAAAAGCTAACTAAATTGCTAGCTTAAATGCTAGCTTCAAAAATGTTGAAAAGCTCGTAAAATGGCCGAAGTCACACTCTTGACAGGGAATCACATGATCTGTTCCACTGAGGACGGAGGAGGCGTCACCAGAGGAGGCCAGCGTCTTGAGGACATGATATGACCATTAAGCATGCTTCCAGGTCGACCAGTATAGACCGTCCCACTGGAGGGATGGGCATGGGTTCTCCACCGGATGAGTCCGGTTCTCTGGAGCTGTCGAGCCCGTCCAACACGGTGAGTTTTATTGGTTTGAATCAGCGCTGGACCCACGCCTGCAGGGAGACCTGGCGCTGGTGGTGGTACTGGTACTGGTACTGGTGGTACTGGTGCTGAACAAACTGGTGTCTGTTGTTGACAGATGCGCCCCCGCCCCCCCGCTCCTCGCCCCGCCTCCATAGAAAGCCACTAACAGGATGACGCCGGTGCTGCGAGGCCCGTGGGGGTAAAGACGGATTATGTCTGAGCGGTAGATAAACAGATTATTCCTGAAACGCTGCCTACTTTTTTAACCTCGTCACTCTTGCCGCACTCTTGTCCCGCATCTCACCCTCTGAGAGGAGGAGGATCCTTCAGGACCAACGTCTTAGTCTCTGAGAGGAGGAGGATCCTTCAGGACCAACGTCTTAGTCTCTGAGAGGAGGAGGATCCTTCAGGACCAACGTCTTAGTCTCTGAGAGGAGGAGGATCCTTCAGGACCAACGTCTTAGTCTCTGAGAGGAGGAGGATCCTTCAGGACCAACGTCTTAGTCTCTGAGAGGAGGAGGATCCTTCAGGACCAACGTCTTAGTCTCTGAGAGGAGGAGGATCCTTCAGGACCAACGTCTTAGTCTCTGAGAGGAGGAGGATCCTTCAGGACCAACGTCTTAGTCTCTGAGAGGAGGAGGATCCTTCAGGACCAACGTCTTAGTCTCTGAGAGGAGGAGGATCCTTCAGGACCAACGTCTTAGTCTCTGAGAGGAGGAGGATCCTTCAGGACCAACGTCTTAGTCTCTGAGAGGAGGAGGATCCTTCAGGACCAACGTTTCAGCCGGAGCTCAGGGCCCTGAATGATCCGGGGGAGAGCGTCTCCAATGCAAACTCACCGTGCTGCAACCGGACCGCTCCCATGAGCTCCACCTGAGCTCCACCTGAGCTCCACCTGAGCCCCCCACACCTCCACCTCCCTGTGGCCTGCTGGATTTACTTGTTTTCGGGGCCCCTTCCTGCAGGATGCTGTGGGAACTGGGACTCGCGCTGCTGTTCGTCTTCGCTCCACAAGCCGCTGGAATTAAAGGTAAGCCTCGTTTTGTTCTCAAAAGCCAGAACCCCTTTGAGCCCTCACACCTTAAGTCCTGTTACAACTGGGGAAAGAGAGGCTCCCCCTACTTTTATTCTTTGCACACACACACAAAAGAAGAAGAATGTTAACACCCTCAATAGATAAGGGCAGTCAGATGCAAGGATTTAAAGACTATTTGCACGCGTACTAAACTTGGTCACAATGCAAAGCAAAGCCTATTACGGTTGCGTAAGCACTTGGCTGTGAAACCACCACAGGTGTTGGACTCTCCACCCGAGCGCACAACAAAACGTCTGCTTGAATGCAGCATGCAGGGAAGTGGAGTGCCTCCCCGTGTCCTCGTCTTTGTTCCTCAAACAGTCAAAGTCACGGATGTGAGCAAACACGTCCGCAGAGCGAGTGAAGCGCAGCGCGGATAATAAGACGCTTTGGAAGACTGATGGCCGGCTCGGCGACACCTTGACACGTTTCATCACAGTTACTTATTTGTGGGAAACGACTATAAACAAGACAGAGAGAGGAGAGAGGTAGAGTCGCTTCCTGTAGTATACAATCAGACACTTGTACAATCAGAACATCGTAAATAAAAGAAAGCATCCGGCCCGTGACTCTCGTTTTCACTTCCAAACATTTCTACTGAAGCGCCGCTGAGCACGGTGCCGAATTACAACACCCGCTTAGCGCCGGCCTAAATACCCCTGCTGGGTTGCATGATCAAAAGCATTTGTACGTGCAGTACACTAATGTTTGGTGGATGCTTTTTATTCCAAGCACCCTTCAGGTACAGCGAGTGCTTTTATTTTTAGTACGAGTGGGCACGAGGAGGGAGAGCGGACCCCGAACCCTGCAGGCAGATGCATGAAGCCGAGCGGCTCTGAACACGGCTCCATCAACACATTTATGCACTAGAAGAGTTTGATGATTCACGGCCTTCATCCGGAAACGTGTGTTTACTTTGTTGTAAAAGATTTTTTAAAAGTTAGTTTTCATAAGTAGATTTTTTTTCCCCTTACTTCGTGTCTCAAAGTCCATCAAAGGTTATTTATTGTGTTTCGTTTCTCAAGAGGAAATTTGCACTCGACAGCAAACAAGGTCGTCCAGCAGAGAGAATGGAAAACGCTCCAAAAAGGTTTCTGTTCACACAAAAAATAAATCATGACTCAGTGCAGATGCCGCTGATTAAGAGTCGAGAAAACCAGAAAAAGTATTCGGAGGGTGCAGATCAGTGAACGATGACGCATGTATCCGCTCCATGCCAGACCTCCACCAGGTTTCATGGAAATCAGGCCGGGAGTTTGTTTCATAATCTGTCTGACAAACAAACCCACCTGAACACAGGCTCTGCTCTCCTCATCCCACCTCAACAACCTCACCTACCAGCTGACTTGTAGAGGATCTGAACCTTGTCCTCTCACTACGGGGGTCCCTCAGGGCTCCGTCCTGGGTCCTCTCACTACGGGGGGTCCCTCAGGGCTCCGTCCTGGGTCCTCTCACTACGGGGGGTCCCTCAGGGCTCCGTCCTGGGTCCTCTCACTACGGGGGTCCCTCAGGGCTCCGTCCTGGGTCCTCTCACTACGGGGGTCCCTCAGGGCTCCGTCCTAGGTCCTCTCACTACGGGGGTCCCTCAGGGCTCCGTCCTGGGTCCTCTCACTACGGGGGGTCCCTCAGGGCTCCGTCCTGGGTCCTCTCACTACGGGGGTCCCTCAGGGCCCCATCCTGGGTCCTCTCCTCTTCTCTCTGTGCACAAACTCTCTCAACACCCAGCTGATCCTCTCGTTTCCCTGATCATGAACACAGGTCGCAGCAGGAATCTCTGCTGTCTGCCTGGCATCGCTCAGTGGATCACACACCACCTGAACATGAACCCTGACCAGACTGAACGACTTCTCCTTCCAGGAAAAGGCTCTCACACCCACGACCTCACTATGACCTCACTATGACCTCACTAGGACCTCACTATGACCTCACTATGACCTCACTAGGACCTCACTAGGACCTCACTAGGACCTCACTATGACCTCACTAGGACCTCACTATGACCTTCAAGAACTCCTTTACCAACTCAGTGTTGACCCCGACTGTGTTGACACCATCCTGTAGGTCCATGCTACACACCATCCTGTAGGTCCATGCTACACACCATCCTGTAGGTCCATGCTACACACCATCCTGTAGGTCCATGCTACACACCATCCTGTAGGTCCATGCTACACACCATCCTGTTGGTCCATGCTACACACCATCCTGTAGGTCCATGCTACACACCATCCTGTAGGTCCATGCTACACACCATCCTGTAGGTCCATGCTACACACCATCCTGTTGGTCCATGCTACACACCATCCTGTAGGTCCATGCTACACACCATCCTGTTGGTCCATGCTACACACCATCCTGTAGGTCCATGCTACACACCATCCTGTAGGTCCATGCTACACACCATCCTGTTGGTCCATGCTACACACCATCCTGTAGGTCCATGCTACACACCATCCTGTTGGTCCATGCTACACACCATTCTGTAGGTCCATGCTACACACCATCCTGTAGGTCCATGCTACACACCATCCTGTTGGTCCATGCTACACACCATCCTGTAGGTCCATGCTACACACCATCCTGTAGGTCCATGCTGCACAGCATCCTGTAGGTCCATGCTACATACCATCCTGTAGGTCCATGCTACATACCATCCTGTTGGTCCATGCTACACACCATCCTGTAGGTCCATGCTACACACCATCCTGTAGGTCCATGCTACACAACATCCTGTAGGTCCATGCTACACAACATGTTCCTGTTGGTCCATGCTACACACCATCCTGTAGGTCCATGCTGCACACCATCCTGTAGGTCCATGCTACACACCATCCTGTAGGTCCATGCTACACACCATCCTGTAGGTCCATGCTACACACCATCCTGTAGGTCCATGCTACACACCATCCTGTTGGTCCATGCTACACACCATCCTGTAGGTCCATGCTACACAGCATCCTGTAGGTCCATGCTGCACACCATCCTGTAGGTCCATGCTACACACCATCCTGTTGGTCCATGCTGCACAGCATCCTGTTGGTCCATGCTACACAGCATCCTGTAGAAATTGCACTGTGGGTTAGCGCTGTTAGCTGCTCCGGGTGCAGGAGGCGGGTCCTCTTGTCTGATTGGCTGACTGTGATTGTCTGTTTAAACAGTTCTAAGTGACAGTTTCATAAATGTGAGTCGATGGTCCGTCTTCACGCATTAATCACGTCAGAACCTTCAGCGCAGACCTTCAGGACAAATTACTTTCCCCTAAACGCTCCGCTTGATTAAAGCAGCTTATCGTCCCAGACGGGCGGGGTTTACAGTCGATGAAGTCATCCCTGTTGCCGGGAACACACGACGACTCTCAATCCAATCTTAGCTGTTTTCAAATGTTTCCTGAATCTTGTGACGTTGCCGCTCCTGAAACTCGCTCTGAGCGGAGGACCGGGACCGTCCCGGTTCTGGTCTGACCCTGAATCTGTGTTTCCTGTCCAGAGGCCGGCGGCGGGCTGGAGGCCGGCGGCTCCGCCCGCATGTGGCAGCTGCTGAAGACGTCCGCGCAGACGGAAGGTTCTGGGTTCGGAGTGGACCGCCGGCGGCCCAAGAGGTCGGTGTTCCTGCACGCCGGAGTGAAGATCTGCCCCCAAGAGACCATCGACGAGGTGCTGGCCAGCCACCAGGGCTACTACCAGCTCCGAGGTAGCCGCTCCCCCGACGCCACGCGGTTACACCAGGTCATAGGTTCACACACACGTCACTCACCTGCTCGCCCTGGTTTCACACGAGGGTTAGAACCCAAAGCTCACAGTCGCTTGAGGTTGATTGATTTCCTTCTTTGACACGAAGCCGATTGATATTCTTCAGCTGCAAACGGGGACAGAAACAAAACCAATGAAACCTGTTTACTGACGCTGCATAGGACATAAGACATAAGGATAGAAGGACACAAGGAAAGAAAGATAGGACACAAGGATAGAAAGATAGGACACAAGGATAGAAGGATAGAATGAGATAAGGATAGAAAGATAAAACGACAGAAGGATAGAAAGACATAAGGATAGAAGGATAAAGGGACACAAGGATAGAAGGACAGAAGGACACAAAGACAAAAGGACAGAAGGAGAGAAAGACACAGGGAGACAAGGATAGAAGGACACAAGAACATAAGGACACAAGGACACATTGATAGGACACAAGGATAGAAGGATGGAAAGACACACTGACACAAGGATAGAAGGACGTGGGGATATAAGCACACAAGGATATAAGGACACAAGGACACAATGATAGAAGGATAGAAGGACGTAAGGATAGAAGGACATAAGGATAGAAGGACATAAGGACAGGTGAGGGAGACGATGGAGCTTTACCAGGAAGCTGCTGGTCCAGGTCCAGACCTTGTGGTCGGTCATGCACTCTTCCTCTTGTTATTGGTAATTTCATTATTAAATCATCAGTTCAAACTGAATTTAATCCCTTTAGATTAAAACAGATGAGCTGATTGTGCCATCACTACGATAGCGGTTATGAATTATAACTCCTGGTGTTCCTCGATGCATGAATGTTGCTTCTGAATGTCAGAGTTTCACAAACCCAGACGGCTGCTTTCTGTTCTGCGCGTCAGCGTTTAATCTCCTCTGGAGCTCAATATGAAGAAGCAATCTCTCTCCTCATCTCCTATCTCGTCTTCTTTCATCCGCTCGAGGCGAGACACTAAAGAGACCGACTCATGGATTTCTCTTCCTCCACTCGTCTTCCTCACTCGAGAGGAAGAACACGTTTATGTTGTTTGTCTGTTTGTGAAGATTCCTCCTAAACTCATCACAAGGTAACACTACGTTACGCCTGGTGTGTGTGTGTGTGTGTGTGTGTGTGTGTGTGTGTGTGTGTGTGTGTGTGTGTGTGTGTGTGTGTGTGTGTGTCAGTTTGTCAGGAGGCTGTGTGGGAGGCGTTCAGGATTTTCTTCGACAGGATCCCCGGCACCACGGAGTACCAGAAGTGGGTCCACACGTGTCAACACGAGGAACTCTACATCTCAGACCTCGCCAGGAACTTCAGCGGATCCGAGGAACACATGAGCCTGATCCTCAGGGTGAGAACATGAACCTCAGGGTGAGAACATGAACCTCAGGGTGAGAACATGAACCTCCTTCTCAGGGTTAGAACATGATCCTCAGGGTGAGAACATGAACCTCAGGGTGAGAACATGAACCTCATCCTCAGGGTGAGAACATGAACCTCATCCTCAGGGTTAGAACATGATCCTCAGGGTGAGAACATGAACCTCAGGGTGAGAACATGAACCTCAGGGTGAGAACATGATCCTCAGGGTGAGAACATGAACCTCAGGGTGAGAACATGAACCTCATCCTCAGGGTGAGAACATGAACCTCATCCTCAGGGTTAGAACATGATCCTCAGGGTGAGAACATGAACCTCAGGGTGAGAACATGAACCTCAGGGTGAGAACATGATCCTCAGGGTGAGAACATGAACCTCATCCTCAGGGTGAGAACATGAACCTCATCCTCAGGGTTAGAACATGATCCTCAGGGTGAGAACATGAACCTCAGGGTGAGAACATGATCCTCAGGGTGAGAACATGAACCTCATCCTCAGGGTGAGAACATGAACCTCATCCTCAGGGTGAGAACATGATCCTCAGGGTGAGAACATGAACCGCAGGGTGAGAACATGAACCTCATCCTCAGAGTTAGAACATGATCCTCAGGGTGAGAACATGATCCTCAGGGTGAGAACATGAACCTCATCCTCAGGGCGAGAACATAAACCTCAGGGCGAGAACATAATCGTCAGGGTGAGAACATGAACCTCAGGGTGAGAACATGATCCTCAGGGTGAGAACATGAACATCAGGGTGAGAACATGATCCTCAGGGTGAGAACATGAGCTTGAATCACAGGGTGTGTTTCTGTGTTCCCAGAGGATGAACCGCATGAGGAGGCCTCCATCACGGTGAGGCCACAGGAACCAGAGGAAGCTTTGGACTGGACCATTTTAAGGAGAACTCATTCAGTCTCTAGAAGAGCGCTCTGCTAGTTAGCGCTCTGCTAGTTAGCCTGAAAATATCCAAAGACGATTGAGTATATTGTAATATATATATATATATATATATATATATATATATATATATATTGAAGGCCGTAATGACCAACATGTTGACGCTGTGTCTTTCTGGCTCTGCAGAGAAGTGACTCGAGCACCGATGATCCCTCATGGAACCGGTACGATTATTCATCCCCAACAGATTCATGGTGTCATTATGATGTTTTATTGGATTCTGGTTGTCTGTTGGAGGACGTATGCGCTGTGAAGTGTGTCCTGATGGTTGTGTCGACTGACAATCATCCTGATTCTGTGTCGTTCAAAGTCTCTCTGGTGTAACTTTGGTTGCAGAAGTTCAGACCGTCGCCCCGCCGGTTCCCACCAGCACCATCGTCCTCCTCAGCCCTGTGAGAGCCTCTCCAAGCCCCGAGCAGAGCCAGCCAGCCAAGGAGGAAGAGGAGGAAGAGGAGGAAAAGAAAGACGAGGAAGAGGAGGAAATGAAGGAAGAGGATGAAGAGGAGGAAAAGAAGGAAGAAGAGGAAGAGAAGAAAGAGGAGGAAGAGGAGGAAAAGAAAGAAGAGGACGAAGAGGTAAGCACTGACATTTACACGCTGGGTACAGGAGACAGCTTCCGTTTCTTTAAAGTGAAGCTGATGCTTCACTTCTCTCTCCTGACCACCAGGGGGCGACTCCTCTGGTTGTATAGAAGTCTATGCTTCATGTGTTAAAGCTGCATTCTCTCTCCTGACCACCAGGGGGCGACTCCTCTGGTTGTATAGAAGTCTATGCTTCATGTGTTAAAGCTGCATTCTCTCTCCTGACCACCAGGGGGCGACTCCTCTGGTTGTATAGAAGTCTATGCTTCATGTGTTAAAGCTGCATTCTCTCTCCTGACCACCAGGGAGCGACTCCTCTGGTTGTATAGAAGTCTATGCTTCATGTGTTAAAGCTGCATTCTCTCTCCTGACCACCAGGGGGCGACTCCTCTGGTTGTATAGAAGTCTATGCTTCATGTGTTAATGCTGCATTCTCTGTCCTGACCACCAGGGGGCGACTCCTCTGGTTGTATAGAAGTCTATGCTTCATGTGTTAATGCTGCATTCTCTGTCCTGACCACCAGGGGGCGATTCCTCTGGTTGTATAGAAGTCTATCTAAATTTAATTCAAATAGACTTAGTCCTTACTTCATGGCCTCCAGCCTCGTCCTCCAGATAACTCTTTAGTTATTTTAAAGTCTTACATTCTTCAGTGGACCAAATGATTCATGCTGAAGATTCATGTCCCAGGAACATCTGAGACTATTTCAACGTTAGAGCTCTAGATTAAAAAGAAAGGAAAGTTAAGTCTCTATGTCAACGTAGAGTAGAAATCGGCTGCTTTTGTTCCAGAAGGGGAAACGACACATCGTGCTGTGTCAAGCTCTGTTTTACCGCTGGAGCCCAAAGAAAGCAGAAAGAGACGTGAACAGAAAGCCTCCTGGTGAGGATCTGTCCAGACGCCTCACAGACAGGACTGACCGGTCTCTGTTCTCCTGAAGGACTCGGAGCTGCCCAACGTCGTCCCCGAGAGTCCGGTGGAGCAGATTGTGGAGTTCAGCATCGACCTGGTGGATCCGGGGTACCGAGAGCTGCTGGACGACCCGGACTCCCCCCAGTACATCGACCTGGCCCACCACCTGCAGGACCAGGTGGGCTCATGGAGGTCACGCAATCCTGCTGAGTATATATATATATATATATATATATATATATATATATATATATATATATATATATATATATATATATATATATATATATATATATATATAATAAAGCAAAAAACCAAACACGTAGGAACAATAACTAGATCTCTGAAGCAGCAGAGCGGGGTTTAGGGTCTGAAGCAGAACACTAACCTAGAACCCTAGAACACTAACCTAGAACCCTAGGACACTAACCTAACACACAAGTAACACACACTCGGGTGTGTGTCCTTGTGTAGCTTGACATTATTAAAGGTAGGTGTGTCTTATTGAAAGTAGGCGTGTCTAAATAAAAGTAGGCGTGTCTTATTGAATGTGTGTTATTGAAGGTGGGCGTGTCTTATTGTAGATGGGTGTGTCTTAATGAAAGTGGGCGTGTGTTATTAAAGTTGGCGTGTCTGATTGAAGGTAGGCGTGTCTTATTGAAGGTGGGCGTGTCTGATTGAAGGTAGGCGTGTCTTATTGAAGGTGGGCGTGTCCTATTGAAGGTAGGCGGGGTTTAGGGTTGCGGTCCTTCCATGTGGTTTCCTCACAGAAAGACTCCCTAAAAAAAGACTCTGGCTCCTTCGGCGTCGCCGCCATGCGAGCAGGAAGTCACCTGACGAGGCCGCAAAGACGATTATGCCACCAGAGCGTCCGGCTGCTTAGCTCGGCCCAAAGATAGACGCCAAGGCTTCTCATTCACGCCGTCTCTCACGCCGACGCCACGGCTCCCCGCCGGCTCGCTAACGAGCTAATCGGCCTCTGCTCTCTTCACAGATGCAGCACGTCTTCGACAAGCTTCCGGGGTATAAAGACATCCAGGTGCTGGGAATCAGGTGAGCGCGAGCAGGAAGCGCTCGCGGGCTTGAAGCCAGAAGGCGTCTTCATCCCACCCGTCGCCTCGCGGGGTTCAAGAAGAACCTGCAGCAGTTGCAGTCCACTGAACACAGAATATCTCCTCAATCCCGTGAAAGAAGTTATAATATACAGAAACCTACGGAAGCCTGTTTGGCCCACAAGAAAAAGAAAATCATAATGAGATAATAAAGTCAAAATTATGAAAATGTCCCAGTGGATTTGGTGGATTCAGTAGCTCTAATGTAAAAAAATGTATGCTAATCCTGAGTAGCGTCATGCTATCGATATGGAAAGTCACATTTTAAAAACTCTGGCTTCTCTCCCTAGTCACTCCCGAGTCCCTTCGAGTCATACTTACTGTTATGCTCATAATTATTGAGGATTAGTGTCTTCAACATGAAGCATGTACCTGTAAGGCCAGGAAGCCGTTACGTCTGGCTGTGTTGGACCGGTTGGCTTCAGGAGATCGATGAAGAGGCTGGATGAAGGTCTGAGTCACGCGATGTTCAGGCTCCACCCACAAGACGAAAGAAAAGCCTTTTTATTCCCATGATTTCATCTGTAACGATGAAGAAAAGGTGCAGAAACGAAATGTTGAGACGTCACAGCATGAAGGATTCAACACGTCTTGTCTTTGTTAAACCTCATAATGAAGTTCTAACTTGTCCTGTTGTAGACGATAGAAGTATTAGAAGTATTATTAGAGGTATGAGAAGTAAACATGGTTCCTCTCTGTACTTCCCTCACGTCTTCTTTTCTTCTCCCCGCATGCCAGCGAGACGCAGGACTCTGACGGGTAAACACTCGCTCTCGCATCTCCTCCCCTGTGTGTGTGCAGCTTTTCCTTTGACCTGTCGTCCTGCTGAGGTGTCGGTCCTCCCGGTTTGAAGGTGAGCGCGCCGCGTCCGTCCCAAAGCACTCGGGCGTGGCCCTCGTTATCGGAGGCGGCCGGCGAGCAGCGAGGACTCGTGGACGGTCGTCAAGCTGCTCCCGCCGTTAACTTCCTTCCCCTGTGGCGTCTGGCGCTGTCACGGCCAATAAGGCGAGGCGAGGCCCCAGCGGGAGCTCGTCCTCTAGTCTGACGAAGGACGCAGGCTTCTTCCTGCCAGACGAAACCGAGGGAACGCTCCTCGTGGAAACTGATCACTCGCTGCAGTTAAAGAAAGAAGAACAAATTATGTTTCTGTCGACTACAAATTAACAAATTACAACCTGGAAAATATGCGTACGTTCAGCCGAACCAGCCGGTTGGGTCTAGTCTGCTGTCCGGCGACTCTATCGTCGCCATCTTGCATTACGACCTCCGCCATCTTGTTTTCTTGCAACCAGTGAACAGGAAGTGTCCAAATCTGCACTGAGGAGAGAAGAAGAGACGCTGTCGACGTCCCAAAGTTTCTGCTGAGATGAACAATATTCACAAGCGCGTATTTGAGTTTGTGTCATTTATTCGTCAGACTTCTGCTGCTCGAGGGCCGTTTATTGTAAAAGTAAAAGTCCTCAGCTGAGCTCATTGTTGTGGTCTTCCATCGTTGCTTCAACCCATGCATACATACTCATGTGTTACATAAAGAATTGCAGAACAATCTCAGCTCTCTGTACTGAGGCTCCATCGCCACAAGGCTCAAGAGTAAAGTCATAAAATGGCCGTGAAGCTGAAAAAATTGAAGCTGGATTTTGGAAATTGTTGATCTCTCTTGTCTTTGACGTCGTCTGTCGGTTCCCTGCTGTGCAGGAAGTCCACACAGTGTTTATGTGTTTAATGAAAACATGACATTAAACAACACAGATAACATCTGCCACACGAGTTAAAACCAAGAGATAAAGGAGGCGACAAAGCGCCTTAGAACTGCAGAGTTTGACCATCGAATAGTTCTTTGAATTGTTCAGATAAAAAGCTCTGATGAGTGGAGTGACGGTCTTGAAGGGACTCATCTCTGTACATCAGATACATGAAAAGATCTTTGGAAGCGAAGGTCTGTGCATGCAAAGACAAAAGGGGAACGAGGAGAGCGGCTCGTGTTCTCCCAGAAGACAACAGTTCAAGGCCCATTTCTCTGCTTTGAGAAGTTAAAAAGCGTTCAGTGTGTGGGCTGCACGCGCTCATCACCGCGGGAACAAAGGAAAGCTGCTCGGAGAAGACGTCGAGCGGCGACACGACGCGGCAACAAGTGAAGCGCAGAAGTCGGCTGAGACTCGGACGACCTGCTGCTCTCTGAAATGACTCGAAGGCAGCGAGGATCTCAGTCGGCTGAGGACACGAGTGTGTGACCACAGACACACACTCAGGTCCACTTGAAAGCTGTCTGAGGCTTGAACAAAGTGCTGCAGGGGATGAGCTGCAACCGATGCACAAGTGCTTTTGTCTGTCATCAGGTCTCACAAAAGCAAAGCAATCTAATCAGCTTATTGATGATGATGATGATGATGATGATGATGATGATGATAGTTGTGTCTGCAGCCACGAGGCTGTTTCATAAAGTCATCATAAAACACATGAGAGATGCTCAGATGTGTAAATATCAATCCACATGTTTCTGGTTCAGAGGAAATGAAGACGACACACAGACATGAAAAGGTTTCAGGTCCAACTATTAAAAACGGACTTTCAGGACCCCAATGGACCCCAATGGGGTCTGTCGGTCCTAATGGACCCAATGGACCCCAATGGGGTCTGTCGGTCCTAATGGACCCAATGGACCCCAATGGAGTCTGTCGGTCCTAATGGACCCAATGGGTCTATTGGGCTCCAATGGGCTCCAATGGGCTCCATTGGGCTCCAATGGGGCTATTTGAATTGTCTCATGGACTAATTTAAAAGGTGAAAACACAACACCTCAGTAGAGGTTCAGGCTCTGCAGCGCCACACGACCTCGCGTCGCCTTTGTGGCTGTGAGTTCATCCGGTCTTCTCTCTGCAGCTCGTGCCGGGAGTCAGAATCCCTTTGATCCACCACGAGGATGAACATTCGAGACGAGCTGATCAAAACATTCAGCGTGAAACACTCTGAGCTCTGAATCACAGAGATAATAAGAGCTCTCTTTCTTTCAGGCCCGGGGGGATCTCCGTGCATTACTCTCTGGTCTTCGAGATTAATTCGCCTAAAATCAACTCGAAGAATTCGGAGGCGGCGCCCGGCGGCCCGGCGTCCTCGCTGGGCTCCGGCCTCAGGGAGCTGGTGACCGAGGCGTTACGCGAGGAGGCGTCGCTGCCCATCGATCTGGACTCGCTCAACTTCCAGCCAGGTGCCGGGCTTTTCCTCAACAGAACCCAATAACGTAGATGGATCTGCAGCATATTAAAACTATCTGAAATGTCTCCAACACGGCGAGCAAATAAATGTGAACGATGAACGGAATTTAATCCAATTCATGCCTCTTAATAAAAAACGCTTTGTGCTTTTCTGACAGGAGAAATCTTCCTGCCGGCACTGACGGCAACCTCGACCGTGGAAGTAGTGAACGAGGTGAGAGGCACAGAGAAGGAGAGTCATTCTTTTATTTCATGTGGTTGGAAATATCGTGAATGTAAAATGTGAAGAAAAGAGTTGAGCGAGTCTGTAACTTACTGAGGATGAAATCATTCACTAGCACGTTTGAAATGGGTAAAAAATAAGAAAATTAATGTGTGTGGGCGTCGAGATTCTCAGTGTCGACGCCACAAAGTAAAGAAACACTCAACTCAGTGTTAGATTAAAACACACATCACTAAAGTCCAGAAATGTATTTAGAATTTCCTTGAAAGTATGTAAATAGAATGTAAATAGTTTAAGGAATTAAGTAATAGGTGAATAAGCAGATGTTTGTCAGAGAAAGTTGTTGAAAAAAAACAGAAAGATATTTGGTCAAACTCCAGTAAATATGTATTTAATAATGTATTTAATATTGGAAGCCTTTTCATGATTATCATTTGCAGGTATTTGCATATGAAGTCATCAGCTTCTCCTCCTGGTAAACAAACTAAACACAAACAAGTGTTGTTGTTCTTGGAAACTTATGCTCTTGAATATCTCGCTGACCTGTTTTGCACCAATTGAAAGCCGGTCGGTATACGAGCGTAGTGGGGATGCGTTCCAGTCCTCTGCGACATGGTCTGGGAACCAGAGGGTCGCTGGTTCGAGTCCCCGCATGGATCGAGTGCAGTGTGTGAACACAGTTTCTTTGAGCCAGACATCGACTCCTCCCTGTGTGTTATTTCCCCCCAACAGGATGGTTTAATTACAGAGACTCCATCCCACCGCGGGTTGTGCTGTTTACAATATATAACCATAAAAGTTGATTTGCATTTACAATTCGACCTATCAAAACGCTCTGTCTCCATTCCCCCTGTAAATGGCATTACATAATTCTTTCTGGAAGCCCCGTTGACAATTCCTCATAAAAACATTCGTCTTCTTATTAAAACATATGGAAATGAATGGCCCTGCCTAATAAAGACTTGCTGACACCGACCCTGAATGAAACAGGTTTCTGGAATACTTTGTGCAGCATGAAACACGACGTCACTGAGGAATCGCCCGTCGCTCCTGTTCAGTGCATTAATCGCCTCGTTCATTCGTCTCCTCCGCAGCCCGATTCGCACAACGAGTTTGAAGTCTCCGTCGACGCGCCAGAAGACGATGAACCTCGGCCGGCGCCGCCGCCGCTCGACCCCTTGGAGAAGGAGAACGCCCTCGTGACGCTGCTCCAGCCCACGGCCGAGGCCACGGCGGCGACCGGCGGCCGTCGCTCCGCGTCCTCGGAGGACATCACCCAGGAGTCGGAGGCAATTTATGTGAGTGAGCCCCGGCCGTCAGACGAGGGGGAGGAAGAGGACGAAGAAGAATTGCCGATCATCACACACGAGATTGAAACCATTCATCACAGCGAGACGGGTGAACTTGTGAGGGACTACATCCCGACGCCTCCTGTGGTTCTGGAGCTGGAGACAGACGCTCCACATGTCAGCCTGTCTCCCAACCTGATATCAGAGGAAGACCTGACTCCCGTCGAGGAGGACCGGGAGAGTCCTGCTTTAGATGTTGTCACCCCGACCACGCAGACATCATTGACCACAGCGTCTGCTGAGGAGGGAGTGTCTGATGTGGGACTCCCAGTCACAACGCTGTCAGGCGTCACGGGCCAGCCGCCCACTCAGCCTGGTGTGATCCCTCGAGAAGACGAGGAAGTTAACGTCCTTCCTGACGAGGAAGAGGCTGAGCCGTATGACCCGGACGAGGAGACGGGTGCACAGGATGTCTCAGAGTTGGAAGGTGAAGTTGAATTGCTGGAGCCAGAGGGAGCGTTGGTGGTGGAACCCGGTGGAGGAGTGATTGAGGCTGCGCAGCCGACACCTGGAGAAATGGAAGTTTATAAACAAGAGGAAGGGAATTTAGAGGTGACAGAACCGGAGCTGGAAGTAGCTGAAGTCTCAGAGCCAGAGGAAGAAGTAGCTGAAGAGGAAGAAGTAGCTGAAGAGGAAGAAGTAGCTGAAGTTTCAGAGCCAGAAGAAGAAGTAGCTGAAGTTTCAGAGCCAGAAGTTGCTAAAGAAGAAGTAGTAGCCGAAGATGAAGAAGTAGCTGAAGGTTTAGAGCCAAAGGAAGATATAGTTGAATTTTTAGAGCCAGAGGAAGAAATAGCTGAAGTTTCAGAGCCAGAGGAAGAAATAGCTGAAGTTTCAGAGCCAGAAGAAGAAATAGCTGACGTTTCAGAGCCAGAGGAAGAAGTAGCTGAAATTGAAGAAGTAGCTGAAGTTTTAGAGCCAGAGGAAGAAATAGCTGAAGTTTTAGAGCCAGAGGAAGAAATAGCTGAAGTTTCAGAAACAGAGGAAGAAGTAGCTGAAGTTTCAGAGCCAGAGGAAGAAATAGCTGAAAATGAAGAAGTAGCTGAAGTTTCAGAGCCAGAGGAAGAAGTAGCTGAAGTTTCAGAAACAGAGGAAGAAGTAGCTGAAGTCTCTAAACCAGAGGCAGAAACAGACGACAGCGTAGTTGAGATTTTGTTTGAAGAAGGAGTCGACGTTTTGCAACCAGAAAAGGAAATAGTTGAAGTTAGAGGTGAGCTCATTGAGGAACCAAAAGAAGATATATTTGATGTGTTGTATCCAGGTCCAGAACCTGAGAGAGATGCTGCAGAAGTAGAAGAGTCAGAAGGAGATGGGGACTTAGATCAGGTGTCAGAACAAGTAGAAGAGGTGGTTGAACCTGAAGGATCAGAAGAAACGTTATCCAAGGTACCTGAGGAAATACTACCTGAAGTACCTGAGGAAATACTACCTGAAGTACCTGAGGAAATACTACCTGAAGTACCTGAGGAAATACTACCTGAAGTACCTGAGGAAATACTACCTGAAGTACCTGAGGAAATACTACCTGAAGTACCTGAGGAAATACTACCTGACGTACCTGAGGAAATAGTAACTGAAGTACCTGAGGAAATAGTAACTGAAGTACCTGAGGAAATAGTACCTGAAGTACCTGAGGAAATAGTACCTGAAGTGCCTGAGGAAATAGTACCTGAAGTACCTGAGGAAATAGTACCTGAAGTCATTGTGGAAATTGTACCTGAAGTCAGTCAGGAAATAGTACCTGAAGTTCCTCAGGAAATAGTACCTGAAGTACCTGAGGAAATAGTACCTAAAGTCATTGAGGTAATAGTACCTGAAGTACCTGAGGAAATAGTACCTGAAGTACCTGAGGAAATAGTACCTGAAGTACCTGAGGAAATAGTACCTGAAGTACCTGAGGAAATAGTACCTGAAGTACCTGAGGAAATAGTACCTGAAGTACCTGAGGAAATAGTACCTACAGTTATTAAGGAAATACTACCTGAAGTCATTGAGGAAATAGTACCTGAAGTCAGTGAGGAAATAGTAGCTGAAGTCAGTGAGGAAATAGTACCTGAAGTACCTGAGGAAATAGTACCTACAGTTATTAAGGAAATACTACCTGAAGTCAGTGAGGAAATAGTACATGAAGTCAGTGAGGAAATAGTAGCTGAAGTACCTGAGGAAATAGTACCTAAAGTCATTGAGGTAATAGAACCTGAAGTACCTGAGGAAATAGTACCTGAAGTACCTGAGGAAATAGTACCTGAAGTACCTGAGGAAATAGTACCTACAGTTATTAAGGAAATACTACCTGAAGTCATTGAGGAAATACTACCTGAAGTCAGTGAGGAAATAGTACATGAAGTCAGTGAGGAAATAGTACCTGAAGTTCCTCAGGAAATAGTACCTAAAGTCATTGAGGTAATAGTACCTGAAGTAATTGAGGAAATACTACCTGAATTCAGTGAGGAAATACTACCTAAAGTCATTGAGGTAATAGTACCTGAAGTCATTGAGGAAATACTACCTGAAGTCCCTGAACTGGAAAATGAGGTGGATGCAGTGATTGTTGTGAAACCCGACGAAGAAGAAGAAGAAGAAGAAGAAGAAGAAGAAGAAGAAGAAGAAGAAGAAGAAGAAGAAGAAGAAGAAGTCGTTGAAGTTCCAGAACCAGAGGATGAGGTTGTAAAATCAGACGAGGACGTGGTGGAGATTTCAGAAGTAGATATAGAAGTTGTCAAATCTCCGTTGCCAGTGGAAGGTGTCGTTGACGAATTGGAACCGTCGTCTGAACCAGAACCAGAACAGGAAGGACATGAAAGTGAAGGCACAGGAACAGAAGATGAGATAGTCCATGCTGAAGAATCAGAAGAGCCAGAAAAGGTTTCAGAACCAAGTGAAGAAGTGGTCGAGGTTGTAGAAGTATCTCCAGAATCAGAGAAAGAGACAGAAGAAGAAGATCTACAGCCAGAGACGGATGTAATTGAGAGCCTAAAAGCAGAAGAAGTGATCCCAGTACCAGAGAAAGAGCTCATGGCCAATTTGGAAACACAACTTCCACCAGAGGCTGGAGAAGAGGTGACCGATGTTTCAGAGGAAGAACAAGAGGAGGTAGTTGAGAGTCCAAAGGAAGCATCAGAATCGGGGGAGGGCACCGTTCACCTTGTACGGCCCACAGAAGAGTCCCCCGAGGTTTCAGAGCCGGCGTCAGCATCGGAAGCAGAAGGTGATGTTCCAGAAACGAATCCAGAGGACGAGACCGTTGTGATTTTAGAACCAGAACAAGAGGAAGACGTGACTGAGCCACCAGCCGGATCCATTAAAACCCTTTCCCCACTGGCCGGCGTGGACGATCTTCACTTTGGAGAGGATACCGTTCAGATCATCGGAGACAACGAGTTCCTGTCACCGGTCGGACCGGACTACCGTCGACCACGTGAGGAAGACAACTTTGTGCCGATCGACATCCCACCTTCGGAAGGAGGTGGAGCTGAGCCTGACCCCGAATATCCCGCCATTGATGACTTTCCCACGGAGGAGGATGTCGGCAGCGTGGAGACCAGCACTGGAGCCCTCACACCAACTGCAACTTCAAAGAGTGATCCACAGTTTGAATCGTCTGCTGGTGTCGTAGCAGGTGAGGAACATGACGACGTGATTAAAGGGCTTTGTGAATAGAGTTGAGCACTACGGAGATAATTAAATATCCGGTGACATGTAAATATTATATGCTTTGGGTTTCTCGCCAGCTTGCCGTTTGCTTCTGTATTACTTTCAGTACTAAAGACAATGTGGTACAATGTAAGAGATCCTTTTATGAGTGTCAGACAATCACTAAGGAATAATATTTACGATTTTGGCTGTATTATGTGTAATACACTCGGCAGGGACATTTGTCTAATTCGTGGAAAGCCTCTGTGACATAATTCGTCCTTTTTTTGATTTGTCCCGACGATTCAAAGAGGTGACGGATCCAGACGCCCCGGACACGTCCGAGGGCCCTGAAGGCGCAGAAGACTCCCCGGAAACAGACGTTGCTGCAACTGCGGCGCCGCCTTCGGCCTCCTTCGCTCCACCTCCGGCAACCACGACGGTCGCGTCTGAAGCGTCCGCACCGAGCCCGACTGTAGACGCCGGACTCTTTGAGGTCGCGGAGCAGTCGACTCCCGAGTCTTCAGAGGACGACGGCACAGAGTCGGAGCCGGCTGTCGTCGTTATCGACGAGGACCTGGAGGCGGCGGCGCCGATAGGAGGCGAGAGCCAAACCGCCCCGCCGGCGGCTACCGAAGACGTCATTGACGAGGCGGTTCGGGACCTGACGGTGGAGCTGGATCGAACCAACGTGGCGACAACGGATGCAAACCGGCCGCCGGCTGAGGGAAGCGGCTTCACGACCGCGGGCGAGGAACGCGCCGCCGTCGGCGTCACGGCGACGCCCCCGACGAGACGCCCGACCACGCCTCCAGTGACATACCTGACCACGCCCTCCATGACCACGGCCAGCCACGGCCGCGAGCTGGTGGTGTTCTTCAGCCTGCGCGTCACCAACATGGACTTCTCCGAGGACCTCTTCAACAAGACGTCTCCAGAGTACAGGTCGCTGGAGAACACCTTCCTCAACGTGGTGAGTGAACAAAGAGTTGTCAGGGATCAAACCTTTAAACTAGAGCCGCTTTGAACCGGAGTAGTTTACAAACTTCCTCCATCTGGGAGATATAAATATCATCCAAGATGGAAGTGGTACCTTTGCCAACTCACTGAGCCAAAGTCAAATCATGACGTTTCCTTCTGAACTGAAGTCCTTGTTGCTCAATCAGACTGCTCGTATGACTGACTGAGGGTCATTCATGAGGTTACAAAGTGAAGAAACACCACATAGATCCTGATTCAGGTCTTACCCACAATGGCCTTCAGGGCTCTCGTGACACTGAAGAACACAACAGCTTTAAGCTTTAAGCTCTAGTTATACAGTTAAAACCAGAGAGGCCGCGTTCATTTGCGGCTTTGTCTTCACTCTGAAGGAGTTTTGCAGAGGATCCAGCATCACGGCCTCATTTCACTACAAACAATGCCTCGGCTGCGTTAGCGAGGCAGGAAGTCGATGCTACCGGTCATGAATGGGAGATGATGGACTGCTGGGAGTCCTGGTTCATACTGGTTCAACAGACCACAGAAAACCTGTCCCAGCTCTCGTGAATGATAATTATGGGTTTGTTTAGTTCAAAAGACAGAAATTGTTTTATTTCACAACTACTCACATTTTAGATGAAGTAGCATCTTTTAATCAGCGTAAATCCTCAGAGGGATGCTCTAACTCTCCTTTTTTACCGCCTGTTTTCCTGTTGGCTTTATAAACGTGTGAATGCAGCTCTGATTATCACTCCTCCCTAAACAAGAGCGTGAATCCAGTCTGTCAGCAGGAAGCCGCTTGCTTTAGTCTTTTGGCTGCTCAGAGCGAATCCTTCCAGAAGAAACCTGAACTGACTTTTCCTTTTTAAAATTTAGATCACACAATTACAAATGATGAAAACATTTATTTATGTAATTACATTTAATTATGGATCCTTGTAAAGACGAGTTGATGATGTTGCGTTGTTCGCCCGTTGGGTTACAGCGATGTGTTTTATTGAATTCTGACGTTGTAAAGGGAACTCGTGTCGGGTTTAGTGGAACCTTACGGTCGCAACGGCAAGTTTACCGAGTTATGTAAGTACTTAAACATAACGCTTACTTCTGAATATACACCACAGGTCTCTTCTCACGAGGGTTTAAATGAAGCTGAACAACCACGTGGTTGCAGAGATAATGAAGTTTCTGTTTTTAAAAACAAGATTCTTTTCTTTTTTGTAAAAAAGAGGCGCTGGGGGGGCTTTGGTTTTATCAGGTGACCATCAGGTGACTATCAGGTGACCATCAGGTTGATATCAGGTGACCATCAGGTTGATATCAGGTGACCATCAGGTTGATATCAGCTGACCATCAGGTGTCTCCGGCGTCGTTCCTCCGGCGTCGTTCCCCTGAGGCGACGTGGCAGTGAGCTCTGCTCTGCTTCCTCAGCTGCTGCCGTACCTGCAGGCCAACCTGACGGGCTTCAGGAACCTGGAGATCCTGAACTTCAGGAAGGGCAGCGTGGTCGTCAACAGCAAGGTGAAGTTCGCCACGTCGGTGCCGTACAACATCACCGAGGCTGTCCACTGCGTCCTGGAGGAGTTCTGCTCCGCCGCCTCCAGGAACCTGCACATCCAGATCGACACCCGGTCCCTGGACGTAGAGCCAGGTGAGTGCACACCTCTGGGACCAGAACCTTTGGGACCAGAACCTCTGTAGACATTACACACAGAGCAGGTGAGACCTGGACAGAACCTCTGGACCTCAAAGCAGCTCCAGTATGAAGGTAGATTTGTGTCTTTTTTACCCGAGCAAATTTCTTGTTTGTAAGTAAATAATCACGAAATTTTTACTCTCAATTTCAAAAAATTGCTCTCTCTCTCTCTCTTTTTAAAAAAAAAACGCTCTCCAAAAATAATTTGCTCCCAAAAAATAAATTGCTCTCCAAAAACAATTTGCTCATAAAAAAAGTTCTCTCAAAAAAATCACTTTCCAAAAAACAAATTTCTCTCAAAAAAAATTGCTCTCAAAACTAAAATTTGCTTTAAAAAAAAAAATTAAAAATTGTTCTAAAAAAGAAATTTGCTCTAAAAAAAAAAAAAAAAAAGAATTTGCTCCCCCCCAAAAAATCTCTCCAAAAAACAAAATTGCTCCGCAAAAAAAAAATCTCTCAAAAAAAATTACCTCTAAAAAAAAAAAAAATTGCTCTGAAAAAAAAAGCTCAAAACTAAAATTTGCTCAAAAAAAGTTCTCTCAAAAAAAGAAATGCTTAAAAAAAAAAGAAGCTCTCAACACTAAAATTTGCTCTCAAAAGAAATTTGCTCCCAAGCCCCTCCCTCCCCAAAAAACATTGCAAAAAAAATTTGTTTAAAAAAAAAAAGCAGCGGGGTTGGGCCATGAATACTCATCTTCCTCCTCCTCCTCTTCCTCGCAGCCGATCAGGCGGACGCCTGTAAGTTCCTGGCGTGCGACGCGTTCTCCCGCTGCGTGGCGAGCGGCCGGCTGAAGGAGGCGCGCTGCGTCTGCCAGCCGGGCTTCCTGTCGCTGGACGGCCTGCCCTGCCGGAGCCTCTGCGACCTGCAGCCGGACTACTGCCCCGAGGGCCAGTGCCTCATCCAGCCGGGCCGCGGAGCCGTGTGCAGGTAACCCTGAAGCAGCACTCACCTTTACTAGTGGACTGTAGTGAACTAAATTAGACTACAATGAACAATATAAAACTATAGTTCACTTGTTAAATTTTGTGAACTATAGTTCACAAGTTAAATATAGTTCACTATGGCTAAATATAATTCCCCATAGCTAAATATAATTCCCCATAGCTAAATATAATTCACTATAGCTAAATATAATTCACTATAGCTAAATATAATTCACTATAGCTAAATATAATTCACTATAGCTAAATATAATTCACTATAGCTAAATATAATTCACTATAGCTAAATATAATTCACTATAGTTAAATATAATTCCCTATAGCTAAATATAATTCACTAGACTCTGGCTAAAGGCGTTGACGTGTTTTCTTCCGCCAGACATCTATTTGTCTAAAGTACTGCAGTACTTCAGAGCTCTAGAGTACTGCAGTACTTCAGAGCTCTAGAGTACTGCAGTACTTCAGAGCTCTAGAGTACTGCAGTACTTCAGAGCTCTAGAGTACTGCAGTATTTCAGGGCTCTAGAGTACTGCAGTACTTCAGGGCTCTAGAGTACTGCAGTACTTCAGAGCTCTAGAGTACTGCAGTACTTGTGTTGTTGGTGTACGTTCTGTGTTCTCCTCCATCGTGCTTACTAGAAGCGGTTCTGCTCTCTCGTAGCCGGCGGTGCGTTCAGGTGCTCGCTATCTTTGCTCTGAATCTCTTCGGTGGACACAAAGCGCGAGCAGAGAGTTGCCGTCGCTGCACTTTCGCTTTCACACCTTCATTTGTCTCTTTTCATAGAGATAAAGACGGCGCCCCCCCCGCGGGCCGGGCCGCTTGAGGAGATGTTGGATTGGACGCCACAGAAGGTGAGGCGCTCTGCCGGCGGCGAGGAGGTGAATCACACGTGTGTTCTGCTGCGAGGAGGAAGAGGAACCCTGCAGCCTGACATCACATCCTCTGTAGAAGCAGCAGCTCCTCTTCATCAGAAACATCACAGACCCAAAGACAGAAGCGAGCAGACTTTACACATTTATTCATTTCTTCATAACTCTGCAGCTCCAAATTGTGACAGAAGACTTCTGTTCTGAACGTTTCATGTCCAGTAAACTCATCTTCATATTAACAAGTTCATACACGTAGAGACCGAAGAATCTACACGGCAATGAACAAACGTTCATGACTTTAAACCAAATGTTCATGACTTTAAACCAAACGTTCATGACTTTAAACCAAACGTTCATGACTTTAAACTAAATGTTCATGACTTTAAACTAAATGTTCATGACTTTAAACTAAATGTTCATGATCAAACATTGTGTGAAATGTGTGTGTAAACAGTAAAAGTGATAAAATGTAGTATTTAAACTAACAATGAGGATTCAAAGCATACAGTAAACCTTAAATGACATTTAGGGCACTTTGATAACACTCGTCTTCATCGCGCGCTGGCGACGAAGACGAGTGCGGATCGGCTGGATATTGATCCACCCGCGAATGTTTTTGTACTCTGTGTTTGTGTAGACATGATGATGTCATCACAGGTGACAGGACGAGGTCATCACAGGTGACAGGATGATGTCATCACAAAGACCTCTAATATGACGTGTAATTATTTTCTTGTATATTTTATGTAAATAGACAAAATGTTTTCTGCTTTTGAAAAGATTGGATTTTTTTTCTTTTTTTAAAGTGTTAAATTGTCATTTTTAATGTTCAGTCTCACAACCAAATAGTTGAAAATACAAAGCGTGTTGAACAATAACTTCCACCTCGTCGTTTATTCACGTCTCTGAAAGAAGGAGCCGGGAGGCCAAGGACACGTGGAATGCTTTTTATTCTGTTAGAGATCAGCGTTAGAAAAGTGACACGAAAACCTCCCGAGGAACAATTGTGATGACAGGAAGTGGAACGTTAACAGACAGGAAGTCACCTGGGACCGGGTTCTGATCACACGTGAACCCGACTGGATTCTTTGAAAGGTGAGAAAACGGGTTGAACCTGAACGCACCACACTGTTTAGTCTCTTTGGTCCTTTCTCCGCGTTCAGGAAGAGAACACAACCCGATCCGGATCGGCTGAGAGACGCCTTCAGGCGTCGTCTTCGTCGTGAGGAGGAGAGCGGGGAGGAAGAGGAGCAGGAAGCTCAGGAGCCACCTGGGCGACTTGGAGGCGGAGCTTCACGGCAGATTGTCTTTAAGCTCGTACCCGTCAGAGGAAGCTGCCGAGCGTACCGGACAGGTCGGGTTACGAGCCGCTCCAGCCTTCGCTGGGTGTCCCCGCTGTAGCCTGCTCTGCGCTAGCTCACCGCTAGCTTTCTGGGTCCTGAAAGCCAGCGCAGGTAGCGGTCCTGCTACCTTCGGTGGTTTTCGGGGAGCTAACGGAAAGCTAATGGCTTAGAGGATGAGACGTAGCAGCAGCAGCGCTGGCTTGCTACAGCGGGGAGCTAGCAGCAGCGTTAGCTTGCTAAAGCGGGGAGCTAGCGGGGACAACAACCGCAGGTAGCAGCGGCTCGTCACCTGGTGACAGTCGAGACGTCGGCGTTCAGTTCAACGCGGAGGTTCAGGAAACATTTCTGCCATCAAACGATATAAACAAGTGATTCTTTTAAGATTAATTACACCGTGAAGCCGCCTCGAGGGAATCTCAGCGCGTAAAGACCAGAACTGGCAAAGATGCTATGAGGGGCCTTGTTTTGTGTGATCTGGTGTCAAACATCCCGCGAGGAGTTGCATAATTATTTCACATTTTCTGCTTTGTTAATTAATAAAACGCCAAAAAAAAACAAGAAATCACTGAGCGGAGTTACTGCTCCAAGAGGAAACCAGAGTTTTCTCTCATTAGCGTCGCACATCAAATCACACGGCGAGAAGAAAAGAGGAATCACGACATCAACAAATCAACGAGGTCTCCAGTTACATTCGGTTTGGAAAGACAAAAAGGTGAAATAACCAAAAGCATCAGCCAAGAAGTGGCTTGATTCTGCGTTAGCGGCTTCAGCAGAAGAGACACAGCGGCGCTGTGAGGGAGGAAGCAGGAATGCAGAATCACAGGAAGTAACTTCTTGTTTGGGGAGGCAGCTTTTGAACAAAGAAATACAAATTATAATAACAATAAAAAGTCCTACTTGTGGCTTTTAAAACCCTGTTAATGAAAGCAGCAGTAAGGCCTCAAAGTTAAGACTCGCACAACGTGTTACAGGGATCAGAATTCCTTTTGGGAAAACCAACCAGATGTGATAATTTAGTAGGATTTTTCTGCATAGGGTTCAATGCTAAGCTCCGCCCCCCTTCCACCCAAACCCCGCCCCCACCCAGGAACCGAAAGCCAAGCGATAAAGAAAAAAAACACCACCGGAGGAGGAACAAGAGGGAGAGAGAACGCCGTCCGCTCATCCGGATCCGTGTTGTGTAGCTGCTGCACTCGTCCCTTTGTTTGCAGTGAGAAGCCCCTCCCCCGAGAAGCCCCTCCCCCGAGAAGCCCCTCCCACCGGCTACTTGAAGGCGCTCTGCAGCATGGCCGTGGCGTAGGTGGGGCGCGCCTGCCGGCTCTCGATGGCGCCCCGGAGGTACTGCGTGCCGCCGCAGCGATCCCAGATCTCCTCGAACTGGCGGGGCAGGATCTCCGCCCCTCTCTTCCGGGACAGACCCGTCTCCTCCAGGCTCAGCTCGCACATCTCCATGTCGTCCTTCCCTGGAACGCCGGGAGAAGCCGTTACTTCCTATGGAAAGCTTTCATGACATATTATACCATAACTTTCTATGAGAAACTTTAAGATGTTGTCCTGAGTATGAAGTGATGCAGGACAAGAAACACGTCAAAACACAGCGACCTCCAACGTTTCTACGCTAGCGGCGCCTCGTCCTGTAGCGGCGCCTCGTCCTCTATAAACGCCCCCGTCCTCTAGCGGCACCTCATCCTCTAACAATGCCTGGTCCTCTAGCGGCGCCTCGTCCTCTATAAACGCCTGGTCCTCTAGCGGCGCCTCGTTCTCTAGCGGCGCCCCATCCTCTAGCGGCACCTCATCCTCTAACAATGCCTGGTCCTCTAGCGGCGCCTCGTTCTCTAGCGGCGCCCCGTCCTCTAGCGGCGCCCCGTCCTCTAGCGGCGCCCCGTCCTCTAGTGGCGCCCCGTCCTGTAGCGGCGCCCCGTCCTCTAGCGGCGCCTCGTCCTCTAGCGGCGCCCCGTCCTCTAGCGGCGCCCCGTCCTCTAGCGGCGCCCCGTCCTCTAGCGGCGCCCCGTCCTCTAGCGGCGCCTCGTCCTCTAGCGGCGCCCCGTCCTCTAGCGGCGCCCCGTCCTCTATAAACGTCCCCGTCCTCTATAAACGTCCCCGTCCTCTAGCGGCGCCCCGTCCTCTAGCGGCGCCCCGTCCTCGTCCTCTAGCGGCGCCTCGTCCTGAAGCGGCGCCCCGTCCTCTAGCGGCGCCCCGTCTTCTAGCGGCGCCCCGTCCTCCCCCCTCGTTGCTCTCGGCGTGCGTCACGCAACATGGATCAATGCGCTGCACATTCAGCCGCATCGTGTTCTGACGAGAGCTGAAAGCTGCCGTCCTCGTGGGAATAGTTCACAAATCCCGATCGATGAATCACGAGAGACGGCCGACTGCGAGCAGAGCGACCGGCAGCGAGGGACCTTCATGATGAAGAGATGACGATGACGATGATGAATCAAGTCAAGAGAGACTCTGCTGGTCGGCTTGAAGAAACATTTGATTCATTTTATTTATGTCGAGCGTCAGAGTCTCAACATCTCCTTCTACCTTCCTCCCTCCCTTCCTTCCTTCCTTCCTTCCTTCCTTCCTTCCTTCCTTCCTCTAAACAGGGTTCATGACCAATGGATCTGACCAATGGATTTCCAGGACTTTTAACCAAATGTCCATGACTAAACCCAGCCTAAACTCCCCCCCCACTGACCTGCCACCAGGACGATGGGGTGCTTATCCGGGTGCAGCTCCATCTGCCGGGCGATCCAGGGCCCGTCGAAGTGAGCGTACCACCAGCCCTTCTTCTTGTTCTGGGGGTCTTTGTACTGGTCGCCCGGCCGGATGAACGGGATGCGGAAGTATCGCTGCTGCCGGTTCATCGCCACCTCGTACTGCCGCGCCGGGATGGGCGGGCCCGGGTTCTGCTGGGCTGCAGGAACAACAACAACAACAACAACAACAACAACAACGTCAGGCGTCTGCCCCCGAGTGACAGCAGGAGGCGGCGGCCATGTTTACGTGCAGCCGGGGGAGTGGGAGGGAAGGACGGCTCAAGCTTCACCTCGTTCCTGCTCGCCTGAATGGTGATTAAAACTGAGACACCAGTTAGCCAGCTAGCTTAGCATAAAGACAGGAAACAGGAGGAAATTCTGTCCAAATTCAACAAACTCGTCCAGCTTTATAGCTCACTTATTTTATCCGTTGTTGTTTTTTTTCCAATTAAAGTAAAAATGACTTTAATTTTTATTGTCGAACCCAACAGGACAAGACAAGACCGGACTAGAACGGACCGGACTGGATTAGACCGGACTAGACCGGACCGGACTGGATTAGACCGGACTAGACCGGACCGGACTAGAGTGTGAGTGACAGCGGCCTCAAAGAGGAACCGTTTGATGGATTTGAGTCGAGATCTGCACCCGGTGCAAAACAAAATGGCGGCTTCCTGCCTCAGAGTCCCTCCACCTCGCTCGTCCTGAGCAGCGCCCAGAAGAAGGAACCAGAGATCCCAGTTAGGAGCAGTGGGAGGAAGAGGAGGGTTAGTATGGAGGAAGAGGAGGAGGAGGGTTAATAGGGTGGAGGAAGGTTAGTGAGGAGCAGCTGTGCTGTTAGTCGCCTCTCAGCGCTGGAGGAGAAACACTTACATGCTCTGACCACAGGAGGAACAACATGACCTGGAAGTAAACATGACGTTACACAACAGGAAGTGATGCAACACGAGAGGATGAGAGACACATCACATGATAAGAGATGAAGAGGAGGAGGGCGAGAGGAGGAAGAGGAGAGAGAGGATGAATCAATATTAGTTATGTTCATGTCTTTATTGTATATCTTGGACACACAGAAAGAAAGTTACAATATGAAAAGAAAACGCTAGGCTGAGATAAGCTAACATATGCTAAGCTAACAGCCTGCAGGCCATGCGTCTCCGTGCTACGTACCGTACTCGGTGACGCTGCGCGGCGCTCGCTGCTCCGCCTCAGAGTTCCTCTTCTTGTTCTTTGACTTCCAGGCGTGGTACACCTTCAGGCGGCGGTGGAACTCCTCCCTGCAGGCGGCCAGCAGCTCGATGTCTGCACACACACACACACACACACACACACACACACACACACACACACACACACACACACACACACACACACACACACACACACACACACACAGAGTTTGATGTGTCATGTGTGAAGGTCAGCATGTCGCTCTGAGGATCCTCACTAAATGTCCTGAAAGTCATTTTCTTCAGTTCGTAGCTTTAGTTTAGTTTTTCTTGCGCTGACGGGTTTCGTCCAGAAGAGCCTGAACTCACCGCACGAGGTGTTGATGGCGTCCCGCAGCTCGGCGTACTTCCACTTGCTCAGCTCGTACTTCTTGGCCCCGGCGGCCGCCTTGGTGGCCTGAACCTGAGGGCCTCTGAGCCGGAGACGAGGAGGACAACGGAGACGTCAGCAACCAACGGCAAGCAACAGCAAGCAACAGCAACAGAGAGGGCAACGACAATCAAGAGGATCTTTCAAGTTATGTGGTAACTTGTAAAGAAGTAGGTGGGTGGAGTTTACAGGTACAAGTACAACAATGTGCCACTTGTTGGACCCATCGGTGACGCAACACACAATACTGTCGAATACTTTCCAATTACTACTCCACTTCCTGACCACGACACGAGTTCTGTGGTAGAGGCTGCGAGAAAAGTACTTCCTATGAAAGTACTTCCTATGAAAGTACTTCCTATGAAAGTACTTCCTATGACAGTAGTTCCTCTGGCAGTACTTCCTCTGACAGTACTTCCTCTGACAGTAAACTCCAGCCACCTGAGAGCAATGATTGGTCAGAGGTAAAGTTGCTTTGTTGCAGGCGGTTGGCGGCATCGTGGTAGGAAGCAAACAGGAAGTCGCTTTGGCAGAACCGTCGCGGTGCGAGACCGTGGTCAGTGTTCATGCTGTTGCAGCCGCCAGCAGCACGACGGATGAAAAGACACTTTATGTGGCGGCTCGGTGCTAAATTATGAGTGACGGCGCCGGGCCGGCGGCTCCATTGATCCACGAGCCGGATGTTTACCTTTTGTCAACCTTTTAGGGAAGACGGAGAGATCGTTGTATAACACTGTGAACCATAGAGTGCTTTATGAAAGAAAACAACTGCTGTATCTGGATGTATTAAACACCAAAAGTAATATACAGTAAAATATACGGTTTGGTAGATGAGGAAATTCCAATAGCATTTAAATGGACTCAATGGCCCCAATGGAGCCCCAATGGAGCCCAAAGGCTCCATTGGGGCTCCATTGGGGCCATTGGGTCCTCGCCTGAATGTTCTCTGTTCTAAACCTTCTCTCACTTTATTCTGCTTCTCTTAACCAGAAACATGTAGACTGATATTTACACATCTGAACAACATCTCACATGTGTTGCTTTTATGAGAACAACGTTATGAAACAGCCCTCGTGGCTGCAGAGACTCACTTTTAGAGCAAAGGACTAACAGCAGGTTGGTTTTTAACACTGGGGAAGCTCGGGGGCGGGACCTGTGCTGGCTCTCTAATCCTATTGGCTGTCCCTGGGCCCTCTTGGCCTCGGACTTCCACTGACATCACTCATTCACTCGTTAGCGATGGGAGACGCCGTCGAGCCGCGGTAATCGCTCACGGGGCAGCAGCGTGACCGAGGTCACCGGATGTTAACGGTTAAAAATACCTCGGCTCTGCCGGACGACGGGAGATTACCCCGACGCTCCCGTGACCTTTGACACGGCTGCTAATCCACGCTGCCCTGCAGGAAGGTGTACCAAACGTCTTCACAACAAGAAAATAGATCAATGGAGCCAACAAGATTTAACCGACACCTCTGATGTAGAAATCTGTTTGCAGACTAAATTCAATCTGATTCATCCAAGAATACATTTTTAATCCCAAAATCTTTTCTGATTCAAGGTCAGATGAAGGATGTGAGGCTGCTAGACAACTCGCTCTAGATTTACAATCTAATCAACGTTGTTATTAAACATAATCTGTGTGATGAAACTCTAAACACAAGTTTCACTTTTCACCACTTTTGTTTTCTTTCACCATAAAACTGCTAAAAGTCAGAATCTGATCAGATTAATACAACATGAGACGTGTTACAGACGGAATATGTTCCTGAGGGAAGTGAAAAGTGAAGTGAAACGTAATTATTACAAAATAAAAAAAATAAACCACAAAGGTGTTTTCTGGTTTAGATCTAAAAATCTTAATTTATATGAACTTCATCCTGAGTCAATAACGATATAAATAACATTCATATCTCTGTATAAACAGAGATATATGAACTCATGAATGTGGGCGGAGTCACAGGCTGAAGGGGCGGAGCAAGACGACGACGAGACAAAAAACATTCAGCGGGAAAATAATTAAAAAAATTAAGAAATCAATCAGCGAGAATCAAAATGTTCTGAGGGAATCAAGCCGCTGATCAGAACTCCTGGATTAGATTATGATCAACAGAATAATCTGGGGAGCATTTCTGCATCCCATGTGATCAGACCATGTGACCATGTGACCAGACCATGTGATCATGTGACCATGTGACCAGACCATGTGACCATGTGATCATGTGACCAGACCATGTGATCATGTGACCATGTGACCATGTGACCATGTGACCAGACCATGTGATCATGTGACCATGTGATCAGACCATGTGACCATGTGACCATGTGACCAGACCATGTGATCATGTGACCATGTGATCAGACCATGTGACCATGTGACCATGTGATCAGACCATGTGATCATGTGATCAGACCATGTGATCATGTGACCAGACCATGTGACCATGTGATCAGACCATGTGACCAGACCATGTGATCAGACCATGTGACCTGACCATGTGATCAGACCATGTGATCATGTGACCTTGTGACCTGACCATGTGACCATGTGACCTGACCATGTGACCTGACCATGTGACCAGACCATGTGACCATGTGACCATGTGACCATGTGACCATGTGACCATGTGACCTTGTGACCAGGCGGTAGCGGTCAGTTGGTCCCGGCGCTGCTACCCACCTCGCCAGGAGTTCAGTCATCTCTTTGGCCATTTGCTCCCTAAAAAGTACGACGGTCCAGTTTTCAGAAGTTAGTGCGATGTTGAGTTATTTATTCCTGTTCTTTTACCACCAAGTATACAAAGTACTGACTGAACATGGATACTCGTAGTAGATGAATGCCGTGAGGAGGAAGGAGAGGCGTTAGGAAAGGAGACAAGGAAAGGAGGAACAAAAGGCACAGTGTTGTATCATTGTGTATAATGATAACATTAGACCACTAATATTATAATGACCTGCTCAGAGACGACAGATTTAAATAACTAATTAACTCTGGCACGTTTACAATGAGACCAACATGCTGATTAATGATCAATAAATCTATCAATGAGCAGCAAATCAAACAGATTAAAAACTTATTTTCAGAGCCTCTCAAGAGTAAACAGACAAAGCTTTAAAAGCAGAAAGTAGAAGACGGATAAAGGAGTCTGGATGAAGGTGAAGAGAAACGAGGAAGAGGAGGATGAAGGTGAAGGAGAGAAACGAGGAAGAGGAGGATGAAGGTGAAGGAGAGAAATGAGGAAGAGGAGGATGAAGGAGTCCTCTGAGGTCACAGTCTATCTCAGCGTGACGTATTTAACTGGTTTAAATCTTCCTCATCTAGAACACTGAGAAGGTTTTAATCCTGAGGACGTCTGTTAGTGAGGGAAACCTTCACAGTATAAATACTGCACGCATGCAGTATTTATACATATTTATATATATATATATATATATATATATATATATATATATATATATATACATACATACATACATATATATATATATATATATATATATATATATATATATATATATATACACAGCATGCAGTTTATATGCTGTATAAATACTGCATACAGTCTATTTACTGCATGTGTTCCATCTCACAGCCCGTCACACTGCTCTCTACTGCTTCTCCCTGCCCTGCTGGTCAGATGGTAGAACTGCGTTTCGGGGCCTCTGCATTGACAACAGAGTGAACGCTAAAACATCCCAGCATGCAACGCTGCGCTCTACCTAAACCTCTACGTGTCGGTGTGAGAGGAACCTACATGGTCAAGCTGGGCAGCGCGGCGGATCCTGCAGCGCTGCAAACAACAACAACAAGAACCGGTCAGGAGGGATGTGATCAACAACTGTTCAGGAGGGATGTGATCAACAGCTGTTCAGGAGGGATGTGATCAACAGCTGTTCAGGAGGGATGTGATCAACAACTGTTCAGGAGGGATGTGATCAACAACTGTTCAGGAGGGATGTGATCAACAGCTGTTCAGGAGGGATGTGATCAACAGCTGTTCAGGAGGGATGTGATCAACAACTGTTCAGGAGGGATGTGATCAACAACTGTTCAGGAGGGACGTGATCAATAACCAGGTGAAGAAGGATAAAGCTTTGCATATTTATATTTCTCTGATCTTTCTTTTTTTCCAATTTCTGGGAAAATTTTCTTAATTTGCTTCTAAATATATTTTGTTTCCAGAAAATTAGAACATTATTTTCTCAAATTATGAATGATTTTATTGATTATTAATAACATAAAGGAGCTAAAAGAGTAAAGAGTGCACGTTTAAAGTAGTTTGTTTAGACTCCTTTATTTATTGTTCTTAAAATATGTTTTTGTATTATCCTTTTGTAAATATGATAATAATAATATTAAATAATAAGGAATATGGTGTTTTCTTGGTGTTTTTACATTTTGTTTTTTCAATGCAAATGTTCATGTTTTGCAAACTGTAACAGAAGCAGTTTATTCTGAGGGATGCACAGTTATTTATAGCTCAAACAGCTAATGTAGCTAATGTTGCTAACATAGCTAATATAGCTAATGTAGCTAATGTAGCTAATGAACAGTAATTTACAGCTCCTGTATGTCTGCTAAATGCTTCATATGAAGTTATTTATAACGTATATAGCTTATGTAGCTAATGCAGATAATGTAGCCAGTGCAGCTAACACAGCTAATGTAGCTAAATCAGCTAATGTAGATAATGTAGCTAATGTAGCTAACGTGTCTTAATGCTTTATATAAATTAGAGTGTCGTCGACTCGTTGATAAGAACGTTCATGTTGGGGCGAGCAGCTGGTTCTTTGTGGATTAAAGGTTTGATTCAAGAGGCCACGCCTCCTCTCAGGCGGCCGGTGGATTCGGGGTTGTGCTCGGCTGGCGAGTTGCTACGGCATGCAGAGCGTGTTACGGGTTCAAAGGTCAGGTGGGATTAGGGGGTTAAATGAAAGGGTTAAATTAAAGGGTTGAGTCGGTCTTACGCTGCTCTCTCTGGGGACGACGGGCCTGAGGAGCCGTTACTGAGGGGAAACAAAGAAGAAGAAGACGTTAAACACGGAGTCCCATTGATCTGACGGCGAGAGGACGCCGCTGGGGAGCACCGCGGGAGGAGGGCGGGTCACAGGAGAAACAGGAAGTGACCGGTCTGCCGGCCTCCAGGTGAGCGGCTCTTACCTGCGCAGGCCGGCGTCGCTCTGCGCCTCCTCGGGGATGAGCTCGGCCTCGCTCTGGGCGATCCTCAGCGCCAGCTCCCGGTCCCGCCGCTCCTGCTCCAGGACGGTCTGCCGGGTCGCGTCCTCCTGCCGCTCCGCCTGCAGCTGCAGCTCCATCTCCACCTCCATCTCCACCTGAGCAACCGGGGAGCGTTAATGACGGCGGCGCGCTGTCATTGGCTACAGATGCAGCTAATGTAGCTAATGTTGCTAATGTAGCTAAAACAACGTGTTGATTTTGTTTATAGTTGGGCTGTGATTGACTACAAATGTAGCTTATGAGGCTAATGTAGCTAATGCACCTAACGCAGCTAATGCAGTTAATTTAGCTAATGTAGCTAATGTAGCTAATGCAGTTAATGCACCTAAAGTAGCTAATGCACCTAATGTAGCTAATGTAGCTAATGCAGTTACTGTAGCTAATGCAGCGAAAACAACGTGTCGATTTTATTTATAGTTGGGCTGTGATTGAATACAAATGTAGCTTACGAGGCTAATGTAGCTAATGCACCGAATGTAGCTAATGCAGTTAATGTAGCTAATGTAGCTAATGCAGTTAATGTAGCTAATGTAGTTAATGCAGGAACCAACACCCACCTGCATCTTCCTCTCCTCCTCCTCTCTCTTCTTCCTCTCCTCCTCTTCCTGCTTTCTCTTCAGCTCCATCTCTGCTTTCCTGATGGAGGGAAGAAACCGAGGGAGACAAAGGAGGAGAAGAAAAAAAGAAAGAAAGACAGATCATAGAGAGGAAAGAGAGATGGAGACAGAAATAACACATTATTAGTGTTTTATTTGACGATATCCACTTTCTTCATTCTGCTCCTGAAAGGCTGATATTTATTTATTAATGATTATATTAAAAGTTTAAAAACAAGTTCCACATTGAAACTACGACTTCAGTGAACGAGTCTGGTGTCCTGGAGGTGGGCGTGTCTTATGTAAGGTGGGTGTGTCTTATGTAAGGTGGGCGTGTCTTATGTAAGGTGGGTGTGTCTTATGTAAGGTGGGCGTGTCTTATGTAAGGTGGGCGTGTCTTATTTAAGGTGGGCGTGTCTTTTTCAAGGTGAACTTGAACTATGAACATCATGAACGGTGAAGAAACATCGAGACAAACTGAAAACATAAGTGCTGAAGTGGACGATGAAGTCCGGTTCACTAAAGCAGAACCCCATTGGTCATGTTTAGCCCCGCCCCCCCTGACTCACAGCCGGCGGTCGTCCTCGTCCTGCTTGCGGCGCTGCTCCTCCTCCTCCCTCCTCTTCCTCTCCCGCTCCATCTCCTCCTCGATGCGCTGCAGCCGCTCGCGCTCCTCCTCCTCCTTCTTCTTGTTCTGCATGGCGGTCAGCAGCTGCTCCGACCGGGTCACCAGCGCCCGGTACTCGTGGTCGATGTCGATCCGGGTCATGATGGTGCTCTGAGGGGCGGGAACAGAGTTTAATGTTGCGTTCGCTTGTACTGTTGCTGTCGCCATCTTGTTTTGCTTTCAGCACGGACTGAATATAAGAAGTGGACGTAGTCGTTGTGATGTCACTCGTTGCTTTCTGGACATTTTGAAGCCTCAAGTTTGGCGCCATCTTTTTTTTTTAAGTTGCAATCACTGAACAGGAAGTGACCATTTTAGGACTGAGGAGTCAAGAGTCTTCTATACAACCAGGGGAGTCGCCCCCTGTTGGTCAGGAGAGAGAATGCAGCTTTAACACACTTCCTGCAAGCTAATGATGAATTTGACCGTTACAGCAGGTGCTCTGCAGAGACAGGATGGTCTGAGTTATATATTATACACACACACTGATATTAAGTGCATAAATAAAGTGTTTGCATATGTATTCTCCGTTTGGCCCCTCCAGGGCTCCGTAGTGCCGCTATGAAGATGACGGACTTGAACCGACATGACTCTGCGGCGCTGAAGAGACAAAGAGACTCATCAGATCCAATCCCCCAGAGCTTCTCCAGGTTGAATCTCATGATTATTATTCCTCGAGGTTCACTCTGTTCTTTTATTGTATTTTAGATTCAATATGAATATTTTATGAACATGCGTTCTGCTGGTATCAAACCCGGCAGATGGACGACCGGCTTCCTGAAAACAGTCTCTCTCTTCCTGGAATAAAAGAAATCGCTGCGCGATTTTGACATTTGTGTCCGTAACAGCTGCGACTGCAGAGCGCCGACGTCTCTCTTCACCGCTTACGTCCTCGGAAAAGAGAATATTTGCTACTTTCCTTCGTCTTTGCACTCCTCTGGTTGTATAGAAGTCTATGCTTGGTTTGCCGAAAAAAAAGTCTTTGTGCTTGTTTGGTTGTATAGAAGTCTATGCTTAGAGGAAATCTGTTGTCATCTCTTTGGTATTTCTTGACTTAACAGGTGAGAACAGAAGTTTTGCTTTTATGTTTGGTTCCTCTGTGGAAACAACATTGTTGTAATACTCGTGTTGGCCACAAGAGGCCACTACCCCGTGTCATGAGTACGTTCTCACCCAGGTGAGTTTTAACTTCTCCATGCCCTCTAAACAAAAAGGTACACACATTACATTATCTATTAATTATGCAAAATTACAAATGTCTTTTTTTTCGGCTATAAATTAATTTTTAATCTGCACTTCAACAATCTGACAACAAACGTACAATACTAAAAAATATGTTCCTAAAAATGTTCCTAAACTTTTTCTGTGTTCTCTTTGATTTTAACAGAGGAGATGAAATCAGAGCTCTGGGGGTTCCTGCAGCGTTTGGTCGGCGCTGTGCCGCTCCTTTCATAAAGAGCATGAAGTGACATTCAGGGGAGGATTCAGCGCTGTGAGGATGCGTCACATGGAGCTCGGCCTCATTGATCAGGAGGAGCGATCGCTGGGCAGAAAAGTGGAAAACTCAATAAGTCTGACGTCAGGAAGAAGTCAGCGGGCGAGAGTTTGATGATCTCGTTACTGCGAACTGTCGGCAGCAAGTTTAGACGTTAAGATGGAAAAGATGGACTTACACAAATATTTACATGTTTTAAAAATATAGATTTTTCTTTTTTTAAATATATATATTCCTGTTTTTGTTAAATATTTACATGTTTTAAAAGTATTTCCTATTTTAAAAAATCCTTTGAAAAAAATTAATAAAAAGGAAAATAAAAAAAAATATGTTTCTGTTTGTCTTCTATACAACTCCTCTGGTTGTATAGAAGTCTATGCTTCATGTGTTAAAGCTGCATTCTCTCTCCTGACCACTAGGGGGCGACTCCTCTGGTTGTATAGAAGTCTCTGCTTCATGTGTTAAAGCTGCATTCTCTCTCCTGACCACTAGGGGACGACTCCTCTGGTTGTATAGAAGTCTCTGCTTCATGTGTTGTATAAACCGTTTATAAATTGGAAAAGACAAGCTGGACTTTTCATCTTTCAATATTTTATTTTCTGTCGGGGATCAGATCTGTTGTGTTTCCGTGGTGCAGCACCAGCTGTCAATCAAACTGCTCCGGCGGGCGGTTTAATTTCATGCTGCCTGTCACTCAGCGGAGGAGGCGGAGCCTCCTGTCACATGCTGGAAGTCTACTTTCTGTTCGGGGAACAAAACCCGACACACGTCCGTCACCGCAGACGCACAACAGACACACAACAGATAGGCTTCATGGACGAGTGATGCCAACATCTGTGTGTGTGCGTGCGTGTGCGTGTGTGTGTGCGTGTGTGAGTCCCTCTCTCACCTTGATCTTGGCCATCATGGCGTCGATGGCCGTCTCCAGGTCCTGGATCTGCTTGCTCATCTCCTGCTTGCCCTCCTTCAGTCCGGCCACCACCTCGTTGAAGCGGCCCATCCTCTTCTTCAGGTTACGCACCTTGACCAAGCCGTCGATGCTACACACACACACACACACACACACACACACACACACACACACACACACACACACACACACACACACACACACACGTTTAGTCTCTAGTGTGGGTCAAGATGCACAAACACTTCCCACACACACAGCAGTAGTGGCCTTCAGGCCTGTAGGTTTTCTCTGCTGGCCTAAACACAGTCACTAAGTTATCCATATTTCATAGTTTAATAATCACTAACACACTGCATGTGTCATAGTGATGTCATCGTGTCATAGTGATGTCATCGTGTCTCAGCTCTTCCTCTGCTGCTCTGCTTCAGCTGCTTTAAGAGACTTTCATCCAATCAGATTGCTCCTCCTGTGTCTCTATGGGAGCGGAGCAGTTTAACCCTTTGCAGGTTGAAGGACACGGGGAGCGGACGTTGTGGTGATGTCATGGACTTCAACCAATTAGAGCTTTAGTTTGACATGTGGGCGTGTTCTTTGACGTGCAGCAGCTGTGAGGCGGCGTGGACGTGTGATTGGTCAGTGGCCAGCGTGGCCATCAACATGCTCGCTTATCAGGTTAAAACAGCTCCATGTATTTATTTATTTATATGTATTTCTCATAAGTCATAAATGCGTTTGTTGTTTTCTGTCCAATAAGCTAAAACCGTTCTGCCCCCCAGAGGAACCTCCTCCAGGTCTTTACGATGAGGAAGGTGAGAGTAACATGACCCACAGATGCACCTGAAGGCATCATTACTTTGTGGTATTTTGCAGCGGACAACGGAATGATTGACAGAACAAAATGAGTTTTTCCCTCAGACTGAGGTGACTCCACCATCCAGGCTTTACTCTTCATCCATTCCAACATTCCCCTTTATGTTAATATTATTATATTGATAACATATCAATATCATGCCTAATTAGCATATTTAAACAGGTTTTTCATAGGACTAAAAACTGGAACTATAGTACTTCAAATCACCATAAAAATGTAGACTCATTGCAAATCATTTAATGTTGTTTGATTAAATATGAAGCTCCGCCCCTCATTAACATGTTTCACTACATCTGAAGCTCCGCCCCCTCATGTGACATCACACATCCTGTTAGCTCGGACCGGCAGGTTGCCAGGTCAGAATAAAAACCTGCAGAGGATGAAGAAATACATTCTTCCCCAAATAACATTTTCTGTGTGTGTGTGTGTGTGTGTGTGTGTGTGTGTGTGTGTGTGTATGTGTGTGTGTGTGTGTGTATGTGTGTGTGTGTGTGTGCAGGCAGACTGACTGACTGACACTGCTGAGATGTGAAAGTGGCAGATAATGACGAAGAGGAGGAGGAGGAAGAGGGAGGGTAGAGGCGAGGCAGGGAGAGAGAGAGAGCAAGAAGGAGATACAAGTAATGAGGAAGAGGAAGGAAGGTGAGGAAGAAGGAAAGGTGGGATAGAAGGAGGAAGGAGAAGTCGATGGATGAGTGTGGAAAAGAGGATGGACAGGAAGGAAGAGGTTGAGGGGAAAAGAAGGTGAAGAAGGAGAGAAAGGAACGATAGAAAAAAGATGGAGGGCAAGAGAGAGAAGGAGAGAGGACAGAAGAAGAGGGAGAATGAGGAAAGGATAGAAAGCACAAGATGAGGTAGAGAGGAGGGAGGGAAGGAAGGAGAAGACAGAGTGGGGAGGAAGAGGAGGAGGAAGAGGACCTGCCACTCACCGAGGCTTGTGTTTCCTCCTGCAGAGCCACATCCGAACCGTCTTCTGCATCTTGATACAAGCGCTGGTTCTGTACAGGATCTTGTTCTTCACTGCAGAGAGAGAGACAGGAAGTCAGGCAGACAGGAAGTCAGACAGACAGGAAGTCAGACTTCACCACGTCTCCCCCGTCAGGGTGGACTCTAGGACCCTGTGGACCGGAGCCTTCAAGGTCCAGATCTATTAGGAGGTTTATCTGGATTTCTTTGTCTCAGCTCAGAGTGACGATCAACCGATCGATGGACCTTCGGCCCGCCGGCTTCTGCAGCCTCGCGTATCGACCGAGAGGACCGATGTTCTTCATGGCCGATCACTGCTGCTCCAAGCCGCTCAGAGCAGCGGCGCCATGACAGAAAACCCGTTTATCCTCCAGTATCCAGGAGGACATGTGATCACGTGACCAGCAGATCATGAGACCAGGACGTCATGGATGTTTCTCTGATGTCTGATCATGTGACTTTTTAAACAACCCGTCAGTGTTTAGACCAACAGGAAAAGAGCTAGCATTGTTAGCAGCACCGCTAACAGAGAACAAACAGGAGGAGAGCCAGCAATGTTAGCAGCAATGTTAGCAGCACCGCTAACGGAGAACCAACAGGAGGTTCACTTCTGGAGAGACGAAGGAGGGAAGATAAATACAGACGGAGATCGATGACGTCGCTGCCGAGCTCGTGTGCTGACGGCCTCAGAATATTTAACGTCCGGCCGTCGATAACCGAACCAAAGTAATGACTTTTCATTTCACTGAACACGCGACGCTTTACGAGAGAACCAAATGAGTTCCTTTAACTGCTGCCTGAGAGGCTTTTACTTAATGTTTGACGGGACGTGAGGATATAAAGAAATGCTTCAGGAATCAGTTCTGCTCCTTCCATCGGAGCTCATTTTACATTCGATCCATAAACAGAATAGAAAGTGAAATGAATAAAAGAGAAAGATGTGTGTGAATATGAAGAGAACCGTTAAGGCCTTCAGAACAGAATTTGTGCGCCTCCTCCTATGCCCCTCCCCCACGCCCCTGTCTCCATGGGAACCAACAGAGCGGCGCTCTCGCTGCTTACGCTTGATGACGGACAGCGAGCACCACTGGACCTTCTTCCAGCGGCTGTGGAGGAGCCACGTGTTGACCCTCTTCACCAGCTCGGCCAGGTGCTCCGGGTCCGACTTCATGATCTGGTCGAACTCCGCGAACTGAAACAGAGGAGAGTGCACGAGGTCAGGGAAGCGTGCACGAGGTCAGGGGAGCGTGCACGAGGTCAGGGGAGCGTGCACGAGGTCAGGGGAGCGTGCACGAGGTCAGGGGAGCGTGCACGAGGTCAGGGGAGCGTGCACGAGGTCTCAAATGTGTGACTTTATTCTCAGAGGGTGTGTGAGGTTTCTCTTCCAGGCGTTCTGGTCTCAGCAGCGTTATTAGAGTCAGAATACTTTGTGACTTTGTGGCGGCGCTGTGATCAGTGAGGATGGAAACTAAAAAAATGGATTCTTCATATGGATAAACATCTGCGTGTGAAAGTCAAATCCATATCTCAGTAAATTGTGGAGGTATTTATGTATTTGAGCTTCTCCGTTCGTCCTTCATGCATCTTTCATGAGGATGTCGACTGGAGACCTTGAGATGCTGCTGCCTGCTGAAGGAACAGAGCAGCGCCGGCTGCTCACTGTCACTTACCAGCTGACCTTCCAGCATCAGGCGCCCGAAGCTCCTCCCCCGTGACATGCTCCCTTTCCTATGTGGCCCTGCTCCCTTTCCTATGTGGCCCTGCTCCCTTTCCTATGTGGCCCTGTTCCCTTTCCTATGTGGCCCTGCTCCCTTTCCTATGTGGCCCTGCTCCCTTTCCTATGTGGCCCTGCTCCCTTTCCTATGTGGCCCTGCTCCCTTTCCTATGTGGCCCTGCTCCCTTTCCTATGTGGCCCTGCTCCCTTTCCTATGTGGCCCTGCTCCCTTTCCTATGTGGCCCTGCTCCCTTTCCTATGTGGCCCTGCTCCCTTTCCTATGTGGCCCTGCTCCCTTTCCTTTGTGGCCCTGCTCCCTTTCCTTTGTCACTATGTTTCCTTTCCTTTGTAGCCCTACTGCCTTTGTGCTTTCCTGCCTCATCTATTGGCTTCCTTTTGGGGAACATTAGCATTATTAGCTAGCGCGAAGAGAGGGTAGAGCAGGATAAAAAAGGTCTCACCTTGCCGGGCCGGAAGAACACTCTGGTCAGCCCGAACTTGTAGTCGTTCTCGTTCAGCCCCAGAGCTTTGAACAAAGCCTGCAAAACAAACACGGAGCAGCATCGATGAGCATCGATGAGCATCGAGGAGCATCGAGGAGCATCGAGGAGCATCGAGGAGCATCGAGGAGCATCGATGAGCATCGATGAGCATCGAGGAGCATCGATGAGCATCGAGGAGCATCGATGAGCATCGATGAGCATCGAGGAGCATCGAGGAGCTCGGGACGCGGCGGCGTGGCGAGCGTTCAGCTCGGAGGACCGACCTTGCAGAAGAGGCGCGGGTCGAGGCGGGTGAGCTTGGGAGGCATGTACTGCTGGTACATGTTGTAGAGCTCGTGGAAGGGAGCCCTGGAGGGGAAGCCGCCCTGCATCAGGTCCAGCACCGACACCATGCCTGCAGAGGAGACACCATCCAGGTCAAGGTCCTTCAGCTGATCCTTCTACTTCCATCAAATTGTGTTATTTGTACAAATACGGAACGATCTCCAAATCAATGTTTAAACAACCTGATTAAACAGAAAACCACATCCCCACGAGCATCACTCCTCCGCTGCTTTACTCCGCTTGCTCCCTCAACTCTGTGGCCATGCTCCCTTTCCTTTGTGGCCATGCTCCCTTTCCTATGTGACCATGCTCCCTTTCCTATGTGACCATGCTCCCTTTCCTATGTGACCATGCTCCCTTTCCTATGTGGCCCTGCTCCCTTTCCTATGTGACCATGCTCCCTTTCCTATGTGACCATGCTCCCTTTCCTTTGTGACCATGCTCCCTTTCCTTTGTGGCCATGCTCCCTTTCCTTTGTGACCATGCTCCCTTTCCTTTGTGACCATGCTCCCTTTCCTTTGTGACCATGCTCCCTCAACTCTGTGGCCATGCTCCCTTTCCTTTGTGACCATGCTCCCTTTCCTCTGTGGCCATGCTCCCTTTCCTATGTGGCCATGCTCCCTTTCCTTTGTGGCCATGCTCCCTTTCCTTTGTGGCCATGCTCCCTTTCCTTTGTGGCCATGCTCCCTTTCCTTTGTGGCCATGCTCCCTTTCCTTTGTGACCATGCTCCCTTTCCTTTGTGACCATGCTTCCTTTCCTTTGTGGCCATGCTCCCTTTCCTTTGTGGCCATGCTCCCTTTCCTTTGTGGCCATGCTCCCTTTCCTTTGTGACCATGCTCCCTTTCCTTTGTGACCATGGTCCCTTTCCTTTGTGGCCATGCTCCCTTTCCTATGTGACCATGCTTCCTTTCCTATGTGGCCATGCTTCCTTTCCTATGTGGCCATGCTCCCTTTCCTTTGTGGCCATGCTCCCTTTCCTATGTGGCCCTGCTTCCTTTCCTTTGTGACCATGCTTCCTTTCCTATGTGGCCATGCTTCCTTTCCTATGTGGCCATGCTCCCTTTCCTTTGTGGCCATGCTCCCTTTCCTATGTGGCCCTGCTTCCTTTCCTTTGTGACCATGCTCCCTTTCCTTTGTGACCATGCTTCCTTTCCTATGTGGCCATGCTTCCTTTCCTATGTGGCCATGCTCCCTTTCCTTTGTGGCCATGCTCCCTTTCCTTTGTGACCATGCTTCCTTTCCTTTGTGACCATGCTTCCTTTCCTTTGTGACCATGCTTCCTAACCTATCTTTCTATCCACATATCTACCTACCTATCTTTTATCTTCATTATATCCGTGAGGATGATGAGAAGTGATATTTGACCTGTTTTCTCTGTATGAACAGACATAATAATTGTTGGATTCTCCGTCTGTTCAGTTTGCATCTTCAATGTTGCTTCTTTTGAAGTATCTTCACGCCTCGCTGGAGGCAGACGTGCTGCGTTTGCTTAAACTACAGGAATATATCATATATATATATATATATATATATATATGTTCTGTGGCTTTGAAACTTGGAAAGCACAACACGACCTCCTCCGTGTCCCACCTGTGAACGACCTTCCTCTGGTGTATCCAGGTAAAGATGAACACTAGTTGCAGCCACGTCTCTCGTGTGAGACCTCCTGTTGTAATTGCTGTTTCCCAATGACACGCTTATCTCCGTGTCGCCCTTTCTCCAGACGTCTTAACCGTTACATCAAGGCCATTTGCAGAAGTGTGCATGTTCACCTTGGAGTCATTTTGATGAGGAACCACTTAACCTGGATGTATGATTAAGCTAAAAAAAACCTGACGCTTCTTATTCCAGTCTAGCGGCCATCTCGTCAGGCCGGGAACCAGAGCACGGGAACGCGGAAGCAGCAGCACGGAGCTAGCTGTAGCAGCAGGGCGCTAGCTGTAGCAGCAGGGAGCTAGCTGTAGCAGCACGGAGCTAGCAGTAGCAGCAGGGAGCTAGCAGTAGCAGCGGGAGCTAGCTGTAGCAGCAGTGAGCTAGCAGTAGCAGCAGGGAGCTAGCTGTAGCAGCAGTGAGCTAGCAGTAGCAGCGGGAGCTAGCAGTAGCACTAGCTTGCTACAGTGCTGCTGGGGACACCAGCTAAGGTAGCAGCTGCCTGTAACCCGACTTTTACGGTAACTTTTAATAAAGTCACTTATTAAGTGTGCGTAATCCTAACTTCTAACTTAACGGAAGCCACACGGATCCAATATGTCGCTCAACTTAATTAAACCCTCAAAGAGTGAGCGCCACGCTGCTCTGGTCTCAGGGGAACAAACTACTTTATGTTCATGTTCTTGGATTTGCTTTGTTAAATCGACCAGATTAAGAACCAAATCCTGAAACTTGCTTTTGCTTATACAGAGATTTAAAAAACATAACTCTAACACGAGCCGTTAATCAGGAAAACACATGAAATCAACAGATTGCAGACAGAAGGAGCCGTTTAATGGCTTTTCAAAGTAAATTAAAGTTATTTCCACGGAAGGTTTTGAGGGAAATCTCTTAACTAAACATGACCATCAGTGTTCATCAGCACTCACATCCCTTCTGGATTGAGTGCATTATTTTAGAGAAGTCCTTCCTTCCTGCTGCTGTCAGGCTGCACAACAAGCTGCGCTCACAGTGGACACAAACACTTTGGTTACGTTCATCATCTGGTGAAGTATTCAATGCATTTAATCATTATATGATATTTACTATGTGTATCTTACTGCTGTAATGCTGCAATGTCCCCACTGATAAAGGACTAACATCTCATCTTATTTAAATGGTGAATGGACTGAAAATTCAATACAACTTTATTGTTCCTCAGCCGAGCGACAGGACGAGTTTCAGACCAACTTGGGCTGATTTTCAACAAACAATGGAGATGAAATAAGAAACAAAAAAAAGGTAAATAAATATTCCACCGATCTGACGACCCGCTCCACCTCAGCGCCGCTGCCAAAGGGACTCGAGCCGGCGCTCCGGGATGAGGACTTCCTGTCCGCTGAACATTCCCGCTCTGACCCCGGCGGCGTCCCCGGTCTCATCCAAACTATCGACGCTTCGATTCCCCGTCCAATAAAAGTGATAAAGGCGGCGGCGGGGAGGCGTATCTGTGCGGGGCATCGACAGGTCCGTGCGCTGGAGCGCAGGATCGGACTCCCTGAGGATATTAAACCCGAGCTCATCATTTCTTTTCTTCCAAACCGGAGGACGGAGCGGGGCTGTTAGATTTGGGGATTAGTTTTAAAAAAGTGGTTTCAAAGTCTGAAATCATCCTGACAAGACGGATCACAAGCCGCCCTGTCTGCTTATTTTTGTTCATTTTATAACTCAAAATTCTGTAACCATTAAATTGTAGGTGGAAGAAAAACACTTGAAATGTCCTCAATAGACGTTCTTAAAACAGCGAGGTGACCTTCGGGCTGGTGAGTCACCGCCAGCTCGTCCTTGGTTCTTTACCTCCTCCGGGCTTCTGGACTTTCTTTGTGTTTCCTCACAGGTTTTATTTGTTTCCCCCGGTGAAGAAGTGTTCTGTGGACTTTCTACCAAACAGCAGCCTGTGTGGGTGGAGACTGAAAACAGGAAGCGCTGACGGTGCATGTGTTGATGCATCCTGAACACAGAGGAGTCAGAGCGCCGGCCGGGAGGAGAGCGGTGGCTGGCTGAAACCAACCAGCTAACACCAGCCAACCAACCAACCAGCCAACCAGCCAACCAACCAGCCAACCAGCTGAAACCAACCAGCCAACCAACCAACCAGCCAACCAGCCAACCAACCAGCCAACCAGCCAACCAGCCAACCAGCCAACCAGCTGAAACCAACCAGCCAACCAACTAGCCAACCAGCCAACCAGCCAACCAGCCAACCAGCTGAAACCAACCAGCCAACCAACTAGCCAACCAGCCAACCAGCCAACCAACCAGCCAACCAGCCAACCAGCCAACCAGCTGAAACCAACCAGCCAACCAACTAGCCAAACAGCCAACCAGCCAACCAACCAGCCAACTAGCCAGCTGAAACCAACCAGCCAACCAACCAGCCAACCAGCCAACCAGCTGAAACCAACCAGCCAACCAACCAGCCAACCAGCCAACCAGCTGAAATCAGCCAGCAACCGGCTCCACCAGCAGCAGCAACATGTGGTTGTTTATGTTGACAGACGACTGCAGATGTAAAACAGTAACACAACCAGCAGTTAACGCACCAGATGCACAAAACCCTCACAACCCTCTGTGGGAAACGTCATATTTACATACTTACATATTTAAAATATATATGAATATAGATTTAGATATACAAATATATAAAAAAATATCTATGTATTTCTATCTATATATCTATCTATAAATTTATAGATAGATATATAGATACACACACACACACACACACACAGGACCTCACTGACCGGAGCACTGCAGCTGTGAGAGGATCTGCGCTCCTTCAAACTGGTGGCTGACCATCTTCAGGTTGGGTTTGATGCAGCGGATGAAGCTGGAGCCCTGCAGGGGGAGAGCGTGGACATGAGAGAGGCGCCGGCATCGGGACGCCGGCACGCAGAAGCAGAGACCGGACACCCACCGTGCTGCGCAGCTTCTCCAGCAGGATGTTCAGCTGCGTCTGCAGGAGAAACAAGATGGAGTCAAGCGGGAGGACAGAGGTCATGCACATGTCCACCAGCGGGTTCACACGACTTTTAAACAAATGTCCATGACTTTTCCATAACTTTAAACCCAATTTTATGACTTTGACTTAAATTTCAATGACCTGTTCATGACAATTTTTTTTCAAGGACTTTACCAAGCCTGGAAATAACTAGTTTAAAATGAACATTTCCAGGTTTTCCATGACCGTAAGAACCCTCAACGTCTCACTTTGTGGTGGACAAGTTGACATCTGGCTTAGCCGCCTTATGTCAGCATGTACAGAACATTATGAACGCTTCTATACAGCCTTAAATAATGTTTACCCCCAATTCAAACAGGAGGAAACAGAAACACCGCTCTGAGTGTTATCCTGGAGAAGATCTTTATTCCTCATTTCCAAAGTGCTTTTGACACAAAACACAAGGTTCCTCCGCTCCCTCGCGCCCCCGGTGGCCAACAGGAGAACTACAACAGTAACTGCTCTCGAGCCGCCGGCTCTGCACTGCAGCAGCAGGAGGATCAACTCTTCACGTCTGGTGATAAGCGGCACCACGTTTGGCAGAAATGTGCATCGTCGTTGGTTTTGCTCGGCTGCGCGGCCCAGGCGGGTGGAGCTTCTGATAAGGCTGAGAAGCGCCAGGAAGTCATGAATTATTTTAAAGCAGGAAATACAAACTAAACAAAGAGAAACGCTTCTGTCTTCCAGCTCTGCTGTTAGTGATGAGTCATCAGTATTTAAAACTACAGAGAGACAAACTTCTCCCTGCGAGGTGAGACGGCGACGCTTTGTTCATTCTAGACGGGCTGTTGTTGTTGTTGTTGTTGTTGTTGTCGTCGTGTCTGTGGACATGATGAGCATCTGTGTGATGTTAACACACAGAAACCAAACTGGGCTGAGAGGAGGAACGGCACGGAAAGAGACTGTAGAGACTTAGCATCTATTAGCATCTATTAGCAGCTAGAAGCAGCAATTAACAGTTATTAGCCACTATACGCCACTCTTAACATATATTATCAATTATTAACATCTCTTAACATATATTAACAGTTATTAGCATCTGTTAGCATAGCAGCAGTGTTCTCATGTGTCAACTAAAGAACAGCTTTCATGTTTTATTGAATAACCTGCTGTGGTTGTGGTTATTTCTCTGGTCAGCTGACACCTGGAGCACGTCTCAGGTGAGACTCTGAGCTGGATGTGTCACAGTTGAGGACAAACAGACAACCTCCATCACAACGAAGCTGCTGCTCTGAGTGACAGCCGATGACGGAGAGACTCCATACATCATCTCCAACACGTCGGACTTTAAGACTTCAAGACTCCACAAGTGACAGCCGTGATGTTTAGAGCTTCTTCTCTGCTGTGGACGCGTTTCAGACTCCTAAAAGAATCAATACCATGTTAAGTGAACGCTATATTTAGAATACTTTCACCTATTTAACTTTCTGACGGGAACTGGAGCCGTTATATCTGCTTTTTGCAAACACACCAGACTCCATTCACAAAAACAGTGATTTAAGCTCTCGGGACTCAGGAGCTGCTGCTCTGGCCTGAACCCGTCTGGTGGTGTGTTTGTGTTGTTGTGAGACTTCGGTGAATCCAAACTGACCCTTTAAGCACTTAAAGCCTCACAACAACACAGACACACTATCAGACGGGTTCAGCAGCAGCGCAGCAGCTCCTGAGTCCCGAGAGCTTAAATCGCTGTTTTTCCAAATGGAGTCTGGTGTGTGTGTGTGTAGAGCACAGAGATAGATTATTTTAATCTAAAATACTTCCACAGCAGGACTTCACTTTGCTCCATCTGCTGCTGTGAAACTCTGAAGAAGCTCTCAAACACACTCCTGGAGACCTGGACTAGGTATTTAATGTGTACTTCTTTGTGAAGGAGAACCTGAGGGATGTTTCTGGTCCGTCGTGTTGTTTTTGAACACATTATCTTCATTTCAGCCCACAGCTCACCCTGAACTTGTTGCCGACGCTGATGAAGCCGAGCTTTCCCGCCTTCTGCTTGGCGTCTTTGCTGTTGTTGGAGTTCTCGAAGAGTTCGCGGACGAAGCGATCCTTCGACTCGCTGACCAGACACTCCAGAGACATGTGGAGGGCGTCGTTGTTCTTCTCCACGAACTTGGTCTAAAGAAATAAAACAACAAAACGAAAGACTCAGGAACAAGATGTCAGACGGCGGAGACGTGGAACCCGGGTTCATACACGCTTTACCAATGGATTAACGGGACCCTTAACCCCATTTCCAGGACCCTTAACCCCATTTCCAGGACCCTTAACCCCATTTCCAGGACCCTGAACCCCATTTCCAGGACCCTGAACCCCATTTCCAGGACCCTGAACCCCATTTCCAGGACCCTGAACCCCATTTCCAGGACCTTGAACCACATTTCCAGGACCTTGAACCACATTTCCAGGACCTTGAACCACATTTCCAGGACCTTGAACCACATTTCCAGGACCTTGAACCACATTTCCAGGACCTTAAACCACATTTCCAGGACCTTAAACCACATGTTCATGACTTTAAACTAAATGTTCATGATCAAACATTGTGTGAAATGTGTGTGTAGACAGTAAAAAGTGATAAAATGCAGTATTTAAACTAACAATGAGGATTCAAAGCATACAGTAAACCTTAAATGACTCAAATGAATGAGAGACAATAGTTTGATTAAAAGAATAAACATTTATATAGATGCCTGTATGTATGCTGCTGATATTTTGAGCCTCTTTCTTTTAAAAGCAGATTCATTATTTAAACTAAATGAACGTCATAAATAATTTCCCCGCTGTGACATTCGTTCCTGGAAAGCCGAGTGTTCCCTGAACGCACCGTCTCGTAGCACACGGCTCCTGCAAAGTGTCTGATGATGAAGCCTTCATCGTCCCTCACGTTCCTGTGGACAGCCAGCTTGGACTTCCTGGGTACCTGAAGGACACACACACACACACACACACACACACACACACACACACACACACACACACACACACACACACGCAAACACACACACACACGCACGCACACACACACACACACAGTGAGACCTCCCGCCGTTCACAGTGACGCGCCGGCTGGAGACGAAGCTTCAGAGAGTCAGTGTTCAGTTTCACTGCATCATAATGGACTGAAGATGTTACCGTGTTTAAAAACTGTGTTTTTAATATTATTATTATATAAAGTATAAAGCAAAAGGGATACATAGAGAACAAACTGTGCAATAGCCTATTTATTACTGTTTTATAACACTTTTAAAAACCGTATCTAATACCTTTCATGTACATTCTACCACCTCTTGCACATGAACTGCTGTATGTACATTTACCACATACGTGATACGTGTTGTGTCTTCATACGAGTGCTGCACTGAAACACTCACAGAAATGGGCAAAAAGTCTCTTTACAGGTAAATGTGACAATTCAAGCCTATGGTTTCAAACCAACAGGAAGGACTTTCTTTTGGTTTGAAACCAACAGGAAGGACTTTCTTTTGGTTTGAAACCAGCAGGAAGGACTTCCTGTTGGTTTTAGAGCAGCAGGAAGGACTTCCTGTTGGTTTTAGAGCAGCAGGAAGGACTTCCTGTTGGTTTTAGAGCAGCAGGAAGGACTTCCTGTTGGTTTGAAACCAGCAGGAAGGACTTCCTGTTGGTTTTAGAGCAGCAGGAAGGACTTCCTGTTGGTTTTAGAGCAGCAGGAAGGACTTCCTGTTGGTTTGAAACCAGCAGGAAGGACTTCCTGTTGGTTTTAGAGCAGCAGGAAGGACTTCCTGTTGGTTTTAGAGCAACAGGAAGGACTTCCTGTCTCTAGAGGCGACTCACGGTGAGGCGGAAGTGGTTCTTGTGCTTGTTGTGGACGGTGTCGGTGAAGTGCTGGTCGCTGGGCTGAGGTAGTCTGTTCTCTTCGTCCAGGATGTCCAGGACGCCGACCATCTTGGCCTCCACCAGGTCTTTGAGAAAGAGAACATGACGGTCAGGAGTTAGCCTTTTAAAAACCGTGTGGAAATCCTCCCGCGGCCATTTTTAAGTCCCAGCATGCCCCATTCAGACAATCTTTTGGCTTAAAATACAAAGATTTTCCATTTTTGAACCGAACGACAGTTTTCTGACTGAAGCTCCTTCCTAACAGGACAAGACTTTGTTTTATTGTGATTGTTGTTGCAGGTTCTGGTTCTTTAGGTCCTAATCTTTCCATAAAGGTCTTATTGACGCTCCAGGAGGCTTTTTGGGGAATCTAGTTCACATCATGCTGGATGTTCATAGTTACCATCAAAATATCTTTTAAAAGTGATTTTTTTTGCAGATTTACATTTTTCCCCAAGACTTTACTGAACAAATACAAACAATAAACATAAGTTTTGGAATTAATTTGGGGTTCCTGCGACGATCTGGAGACAACGTTGTTCCAGAGTTTAACGGCTTAAATGAAGCCGCTTCGGATCAGCTGCGGCCAATTAAATCAAAGATGTTAGCGCGATGCTAATGGTTGGAAATGTAATTAAAGAGGTGCGGTGCTGTTAACAGTGTGACCTGGTCGAACGCAGAAGGTGACGGGGAAGCTAATTGTTGATATTTTAATTTGATATTTGTTAGCATGGTGTAATATCTGAACGAGTGGAGGGCCGAAGAGCTTCACTACATCCTGCTGGGCTCAGAGAAGTAAGTTCATGTCCAACATTTTGGGTGTAAAAAGCTTCATGACCCGGTTAATAATCTTTAAAGAAACAAAGTGGTAAAAAGAGGCAAAATGTGGAGGGAGTTCATTTCTGCAAATCGATAGAAAACTTTAGTTTAAGTGCAGTTGAGATTAAAGACAGAATGACAGGAATTACTGTTCCTGTGAATATCTGATTATTGGCATTCAAACCTAGAATCTAAAGAACCAATTATTGGATTTTCTGTGGAAAATGGCCAATGAGCACTATTGTACAGTAATGGACCCAACAGGCTGGGATCAATGAATAGTGTAATGAAGTTACTTCATTTACTGGCTCCCACAGCGGCCGTAACAACACAATACAACACAACGCAGCAGCAGATGCAAAGACTGAGGCAGAACACACGCTTCAAGATTCAAGTACAAAGAAAAGTTAAGTTCCAACTTTAGACCTTCAAGTTCCAACTTTAGACCTTCAAGTTCCAACTTTAGACCTTCAAGTTCCAACTTTAGACCTTCAAGTTCCAACTTTAGACCTTCAAGTTCCAACTTTAGACCTTCAAGTTCCAACGTAAGACCTTCAAGTTCCAACGTAAGACCTTCAAGTTCAAACGTAAGATCTTTAAGTTCCAACGTAAGACCTTTAAGTTCCAACGTAAGACCTTTAAGTTCCAACGTAAGACCTTCAAGTTCCAACGTAAGACCTTCAAGTTCCAACGTAAGACCTTCAAGTTCCAACGTAAGACCTTTAAGTTCCAACGTAAGACCTTTAAGTTCTAACTTTAGACCTTTAAGTTCCAACGTAAGACCTTTAAGTTCTAACTTTAGACCTTTAAGTTCCAACGTAAGACCTTTAAGTTCTAACTTTAGACCTTTAAGTTCCAACGTAAGACCTTTAAGTTCCAACGTAAGACCTTTAAGTTCTAACTTTAGACCTTTAAGTTCCAACGTAAGACCTTTAAGTTCTAACTTTAGACCTTTAAGTTCCAACGTAAGATCTTTAAGTTCCAACGTAAGACCTTCAAGTTCTAACTTTAGACCTGTAAGTTCCAACGTAAGACCTTTAAGTTCCAACGTAAGACCTTTAAGTTCTAATTTTAGACCTTTAAGTTCTAACTTTAGACCTTTAAGTTCCAACGTAAGACCTTTAAGTTCCAACGTAAGACCTTTAAGTTCCAACGTAAGACCTTTAAGTTCCAACGTAAGACCTTTAAGTTCTAATTTTAGACCTTTAAGTTCCAACGTAAGACCTTTAAGTTCCAACGTAAGACCTTTAAGTTCCAACGTAAGACCTTTAAGTTCCAACGTAAGACCTTTAAGTTCTAACTTTAGACCTTTAAGTTCCAACGTAAGATCTTTAAGTTCCAACGTAAGACCTTTAAGTTCTAATTTTAGACCTTTAAGTTCCAACGTAAGACCTTTCAGCTGAGTCAACACGGGGGATTTCTGAAGTCACATCCAACAGATCCTTTAAGTCCCACGTCAAAACAGGAAACGAGTCAGATGCCAAGTCAAGACCACTACGTAAGCGGTGCAGAAGCTGAGTCAAAACAAAGTTGAGTCTTGGCTGTGAAGTCCAGATTGAAGTCCCAAATCAAGACATCAACACCAAGACGGGACGGCAGGAAGTTAAGTTCCAAGGTCAGACCTTCACGTGCCACCGAGTCACCTGACGAGTCTCAGCTCGACTCAGTTACACAATGTGGAGACGAGCCCAGTGACTTCAGGAGGAAACATCCCGAACTGACTCATTTACGACAGCTTGAATTGAAATATTAAATAAAAGACAACGACATAACTTAAAACGCGTCTCTGCGGTCACGATGCAATGCGTTTCATGGGATTCACTCTAATGTCGTGTGTGATCAACCAGCGGCTGGCAGCTCACACAGCGTGACTCCGAGAGGCTCGTCAGCGACAGCATCGCGAGCTCTGGTGACGGCGAGAAGGTCAGCGGCACGGTGAACCTGACGGAGCGCCTGGGGGGGTTGTCGGTGTGAAACTGAAGCCCGCTGCAGCAGCGCTTCACTGACGAGGAGCAAGTTGTGGAAGATGATTCAGCGGCTCTCTCTGACTCATGTTTCCTGACTTGAATTGACTCCTACTCACAACAAACTCACCGCATCCAAGAAAAGCGAGGCAACAGGAGCCCGTGACCAGCAGCCAGGCTTCCTACTCAAAACCCCGCAGAGACGGACCTTCATCCCTTCATCCCTCCATCACAAGGAAAGCAACATGAACATGGACGGAAACGAAGCGGCCAAACAGAACCAAACCGGTGACAAAATAAACGGCCGTTTGGACTCAACGCTCCCATTAGTTTGTTTTATTTTTTACTTTGGTCCCCATGCATCTCCCGTCTGTACGAATGAAATGTTCTGCTGCATCGAGTGAGAGCTTCATGTTCTCTCCGGTGTGGACAGAGTGGCTGCTGCTCACACAACAGGATCCCAAAACAAACAAATGCATTTGGGTAATCTTCAGTTTGAGTCAACACAGAGAGCTCATTGTAAGCAGTCTGTGTTTCCCCCCGACTGCTGCCTCCGCTGTCGTTAAGCATCTAATATTGATGCTATTTCACAGAGCTGGACATCAGCAAAAAGCATAATTAACCTCCCTCCCCTCTCAATCCCCCTCGCAGCCGTCTGCCTCTCTGTTTGCGGAGACGCTGCTCAGCCAGACGGTCGGCGTGCTCTGGGGTTTCCATCGCGGCGCCTCGCTGTTCGCTCCGTCCGTGAAAAACGGCGCCGAGGCTCCGGGGGTCAAACTGTGGAGCGGCGGCTCTCGGCAGCACATCAAGGCCAGTAATGAGCGAGCGCTCTGCCGATCTGGGCTCGCAAACACGACTTCCCCTCCTCCAGAAGATTGGAAGCACACGACCCCGGAGAGAGAAGATTAAAAGGCATGAATACTACAAAAGCAACAACACCGGCGGCAGCAACGCGCCCAGAGCCTCAGGCGGGGACTCAACAAAGATGTATTTGGGAGAACGGTCGAGATCCGGCGATACCGGCAGCTACGTTTGCTCTGTGGTCACAGAGGCAACGCCTCAGACTCAACTTGCTATGTCGAGTCCCTCGCAAAGTCCCAAGTAAACACCGACAAGTCCTAAGTCAAGACAGGAAAGACCTACATCATAGTCCTCATTCAAGTCCCACGCTAAGACCAATAGTCTTAATTCCAAACCCAAGCTAAGACCTACAAGTCACACGTTAAGACAGGAAAGACCTACGTCAAGCTCTCCGCTGAACTGTTCACCTTCAGTTCAAAGCCATGACAGTCACGTCCCAATTAAAAGACAGAAAAGGAAAGTTCCAAGTTAAGCACAAAGAACTTCAAGTCTTGGATCCAGACAGGAAGTCCCGAGTCCTTTCCTTCTGGTTCGGGTTGATAATGCGTGACGCACCGCAGGGGGCGAGCATCCCACGCCAACGGCGAGAAAGTTACTGGAGTGTCGAAGCCTTTTGCTTGACTGCAGAAAGCGGATTAATTCATGAACGTCGTCCACACATTAAAGGCCCAGCTGGATGTTTGATGTCTCCAGGTGTCGGCTGAACCATCTGAAAGCTCGGCTTGAATGTTTAGTTCCTGATGAGGAACGCAGAGCTCCTCGTGTCCTTCATGCCGGCCTCACACGTGGGCAAAACTGTCAAGTTATTCAAAGAATAAAATAAACCTCAGCAGAGAAACACTCGTCAACAAATATGGAGGTGGAGCCAGCGGCGCCGCTCTGAATGCGACGAGCGTCCTCTTACCGATGCAGTCCTGATTGTCCACATAGTGAACCTCGTTGACTCCGAGTCCCTCCCGCTGGTACAGCTCTTGCTCCTGGAATGCAAACGAGATATTTATAATGAGAACCCAGAACCATATTCACAGCGTGTTCGGTCTAATGAGGAGGGGGCCGACGCCCGGGGGGCGTTCCAGCTCTCTAGCAAAAGACCACTTAGATGCCACTTAGCCCGGGCTCTCCGGCACCGGCCCGCCTGCACGCAAACACCAGCGCCTTCAGGTGGCTTTCAGACGGCCATCAGGTCGCCTTCGGTTCGCCTTAAGGAGGCCTTCAGGTCGCCTTAGGGAGGCCTTCAGGTCGCCTTAGGGAGGCCTTCAGGTCACCTTAGGGAGGCCTTCAGGTCGCCTTAGGGAGGCCTTCAGGTCGCCTTAGGGAGGCCTTCAGGTCACCTTAGGGAGGCCTTCAGGTCGCCTTAGGGAGGCCTTCAGGTCGCCTTAGGGAGGCCTTCAGGTCGCCTTAGGGAGGCCTTCAGGTCACCTTAGGGAGGCCTTCAGGTCACCTTAGGGAGGCCTTCAGGTCGCCTTAAGGAGGCCTTCAGGTCGCCTTAAGGAGGCCTTCAGGTCACCTTAAGGAGGCCTTCAGGTCACCTTTGGGTTGCCTTCAGGTTGCCTTAAGGTGGCCTTCAGGTCGCCTTAGGGAGGCCTTCAGGTCACCTTTGGGTTGCCTTCAGGTCGCCTTAAGGAGGCCTTCAGGTCACCTTAAGGAGGCCTTCAGGTCACCTTAAGGAGGCCTTCAGGTCACCTTTGGGTTGCCTTCAGGTCATCTTAAGGAGGCCTTTGTTGCCTTCAGGTCGCCGAACGACTAATTTTAAGTAAACGTGTGATTTTAAAAAGGTCAAATGAGGGCGTAATTGTCCTGATAACGAGACTTTAAAAATGAAAGTTAAACAATCAAAAGAACGTGTTTTAACCACGCTTCACTTTCTAGGACGTTCAACCGGATGGAGAACCTCGGTGTCGGCGGCCGAGCAGCATTTCTCCCACAATTTATTTCCTCTCAAACACTCGAAACATCGATAATGAAATGACGGCTGCGAGCTTTCCGAGGCCGACGGCGACTGTTTGTTTTTTTAGCACTCGAGTGTTTTCTAGTCCGTGATGTAAAAACATAAATTATGCGTCTTGCATCATTATTTTCATAAATAGCGCCGTGGATCGCTGCAGACTCGGACGCCCCCCCCCCCCCCCCCTCAAGACTGAAATACGCGAATTAATTTTTTTACGTAAAAGCACCTTTCAGAGGAATCCGGGCGTAATCATCGTCATTAAAACAGCAATCATAACTCATACCTTCACAAAAATCTTGTTATGGAATACAAGTCTGCTTCAAAAGTGATCAAAGTTCATGTTTTCAGGCGTCTGGCTGAGCTTTGGAAAGTCAATACTTTTATTCATCAATGAGACACCTACAATTTGAAAAAGAGACACCTTTCCAGGAGCAGCATTGACCCTGGAGGCGCTCGCTGCGTCTCTAAGTGCAGGCTGGTGGAGCGCAGCAGCTGCTCCTCCAGGTTCCTCTCACCTCTTTCAGGATGCGCTCGTTGAAGAACTGCTGCAGCTTCTCGTTGCAGTAGTTGATGCAGAACTGCTCGAAGCTGTTGTGTTCAAAGTACTCTGAGGAGCAGAAACACGGAAAACACGGCGCTCAACCAGAAGAGAACAGGAAGGAGAAAAATACGACTGAAGAAATTGGCAAGAATCAAATATGAAGCCGCTTAGAGACTTTGTCCCAAGATGCTGAGGAGGTTGTTCTCAGTTTGTTTGTTTGTCAGCAGGATGACGGAGGAAACAAACAAACAACTGGCCCAGTTTCCATGACACCTGGTGGAAAGGTGTGTCATGACCCGGAGAAGAACCCGAGATCCCGAAAAGACCGTTAATCTCAGACTTATGTTCACCTAAAGCAGCGGTTCTTAAACTGTGAGGCGCGACCCTCTAGTGGGGCGCGGAGGTACTACACACATATTTTGAATATATATATATATATATATTTCTATACTTTATTAATCCCACAGTGTGTAAAGTATTCTCTGCATTCGACCATCCTTAGTGATGAAGGAGCAGTGTCGCTGTTGAGCTACATGACAACTTTACATAGCAAGAAGTACAAAGTACAGAGATAAACGTTTGAGCTCCAGTGATGTGAATGTTGATCAAAGGAGCATCTGAAACATTAAATCACGAGCTGAAGCTTCGTCTGGAACAACTCAGACAAGCAACACGCAGGTTTTATCATTCAAGCCCATCCAATAAAAAACGTTACTCCTCGGGCTCGGTGAAGAGCTGTTGACAAGGTCACAAACAAGGTCACAAACAAGGTCACAAGAGGTTTTGACGGCGACAAACCGAAGCCGGCGATGTCCAGGACGCCGATGAAGTTGGCGGACTCATCGAACGGGAAGCACTGGTTGGCTCGCGTCACCACGTGGTCGAACAGGCGGCTGTACACGGCCTTCGCCAGGGCGTCCCGGGCGTTGTTGGCCTGCTCCACTTTGAGCGGCACTCTGAAGAAACACAGGAGGGAGGGGGGAGGTCACATGATGCCACACAGAGGTCGCACGATGCCACACAGAGGTCGCACAATGCCACACAGAGGTCACACGATGCCACACAGAGGTCACACGATGCCACACAGAGGTCACACGATGCCATACAGAGGTCACACGATGCCACACAGAGGTCACACGATGCCACACAGAGGTCACACGATGCCACACAGAGGTTGTAAAGTGTGTGTCTCTGCAGCCACGAGGGCTGTTTAATAATGTTGTTCTCATGAAAGGAACACATGTGAGATGTTGTTCAGATGTGTAAATATCAGTCTACATGTTTCTGGTTCAGAGGAAATGAAGACGACACACAGACAGACATGAAAAGGCTTCAGGTAGAGCTGCAACACGTTGGCTCACCGCCTGCAGTAATCAATGTAAACATGAGTCTGGTTCAGTTGAAACCAACGAGAATCGTCTGACTTCCCGAGCAGATAATTGTGTTGTTGACAGATGCATGAAGCTCCCTCACCTGTGTGTGTGTGTGTGTGTGTGTGTGTGTGTGTGTGTGTGTGTGTGTGTGTGTGTGTGTGTGTGTCAGACAGAAGGACCCGATGGCGGAGGCAGATAAAATGCATTAATCTGCTGCGAGGCTCAACTTTGTGCTCAGGACCTTTTACCTCAGACTGCAGAGCACTCAAGGACAGCAGGACTCTCATCACCTCCTCCACACACACACACACACACACACACACACACACACCTTCAGTTGCACATCAGCTTTACTGTTGTTGCACATAATTAGATTGCCTTTTGGTAGAATATGCCGAGCAGAAAATAATACAGAAATAAAAGGAAAACAAAAAGAAACGTTTTAATTAGCACCCTCTCTAAATCCAAATCTCCACCCACGCACACACACACACACGCACACACCCACACACACACACACTTGAATAGGCAGCTTTCGGGGATGCAGCCAGCTGGCTGCGGTCCAACCCGCCGCCGCTCTTCATTCACCTTCTGCTCTCGTTTCATCCGCGTTCCCCAAAAGCTGTAATCTGTGAAATGTTTTCATATAAATAAGATAAAACCTGCTGGGACTCAACCCCAGGAAGCTCACACACCTGCAGCTCTGTGTGTGTGTGTGTGTGTGTGTGTGTGTGTGTGTGTGTGTGTGTGTGTGTGTGTGTGTGTCTAAATCTACCTTACAAATTCACATGTGCCTTTTTATTTATGTCTTAAAGTTTTAATTATATTATAAAAAACTTTTCTTTTTTTTTTTAACTTTGACTACATAGGAATTGGATTTGTCTAGAAATGTGCTAACGTTAACTTAGCTAGTAATGCTGTGAGCCCGCTAACGTTACTACAGCTACTTGAGCTCACACTAGCTAACGTTAACTTAGCTAGTAATGCTGTGAGCCCGCTAACGTTACTACAGCTACTTGAGCTCACACTAGCTAACGTTAACTTAGCTAGTAATGCTGTGAGCCCGCTAACGTTACTACAGCTACTTGAGCTCACACTAGCTAACGTTAACTTAGCTAGTAATGCTGTGAGCCCGCTAACGTTACTACAGCTACTTGAGCTCACACTAGCTAATGTTAACTTAGCTAAGATTAACTTAGCTAGTAATGTTGTGAGCCCGCTAACATTACTACAGCTAGTCTACATAGACTGGTATACATGTGGGATAGTGTACTCATCCACACTATCCCACATGTAGACCAGTCTATATGTGGGGTAGGACTCAAGCCCTGTCACAGGGCTCAAGCTCCTCCACATGTAGACCAGTCTACATAGACCGGTCTACATGTGGGAGCGTGTAGACCAGTCTACATATGGGGTAGGACTCAAGCCTTGTCACAGGGCTCAAGCTCCCCCACATGTAGACCAGTCTACATAGACCGGTCTACATGTGGGAGCGTGTAGACCAGTCTACATATGGGGTAGAACTCAAGCCCTGTCACAGGGCTCAAGCGCTCCCACATGTGGACTAGTCTACATAGACAGGTCTACATGTGGGAGTGTAGACCAGTCTACATATGTGGGGTAGGACTCAAGCCCTGTCACAGGGCTCAAGCTCCCCCACATGTAGACTAGTCTACATGTGGGAGAGTGTAGACCAGTCTACATGTGGGGTAGGACTCAAGCCCTTTCACAGGGCTTGAGTCCTACCCCACATGTAGACTGGTCTTCATAGACCGGTCTAGGTGTGGGAGGTTGCAAACCAGTCTACGTGTGGGGCAGGAGTAAGGCCTGGTCTTGCCAGCTATGCAGTGCAGAGGCTGCAGAAGGCTTTGCTCACGGTCGAGAAGACCCGGCGAGGGCAGCTGCGCTTCTTCTTCTTGTGCTGCAACGCGAGGTGAGTTTTAACGGCATTGGCGATGAACCTCTCCAGCGGCAGTGACCCCGCTTTCATGTGAGTCAGAACCAACACCGCACTGCCCCACTTCTTGTACAGATCCTTGTAGATAACCTTCTCGAGGTCGGCGATGTTTTGGGGGGAAGGATCGAAGTAGATGTCGTCGACCGCGGCCGTCGTCCTCGCCACCAGACGCTCGATGAGGATCACGGGGTCCGTCAAATAATAGCTCACATTGCTCCTCAAATAGGTCAGCGACACCAGCCTCTCCACAACGAGCCAGATGGCCTTTTTTCTCGATTCGTCCACCAAAAGTTCGGAAGCACTCGGCGAGGTGAACCCCTCCCGATCGCTGGTCGGCAAAAATGTGACCTTCATCGAGCTGACAGGACTTGCAGAACAAAAGCTTTCTTTACAGACGTTTAATGGGCTCTCTTCAGATACGTCCAATGGGCTCTCTTCAGATACGTCCAATGGGCTCTCTTCAGAGACGTCCAATGGGTTCTCTTCAGAGACGTCCAATGGGTTCTCTTCAGAGACGTCCAATGGGTTCTCTTCAGAGACGTCCATTAGGTTCTGTTCAGAGAAATCCGATGAGTTACTACCAGAGAAGTCCATTGGGATCCCATTACAGATGTCCTCTGTTTCTTCCGCAAGCACCGACTGAGGGATTGGTTCGCTTGGCTCTAAATCTTCTCTCTTCTTAGATGGCGTGAACACTTTCTTTTTGATCGCCTTTATCATCTTGGATGCGAGTTTCAGCATCTTTTCCAGCCTTTTGGGGGTGGGGACATGCTCCTTCGCGGTGTCTGACATGGAGCACTGGACGCTGACCAGGACCTCTTCGGAGATCATGTCCCTCAAAACCTCTGCGCTGCGGCTCTGGCCTCGGGCCGTGACGGAAAGAGCAGCTTTAAAACTCTCCGTGACGGCGTTTCCCAGACTGGACTGGACCAGCTCTTGCGTCACGTCGGCGTTCATTGTTCTAATATAATTCTGGAGGACTCGGGATAAATTCTGTATGATTTGTGAAATGAGATCCAACATCAGCGCTTTGACGGTCTGATCCAGCGATCCTGTTATGAGGAGTAGCAACTGATCAGGGGTCAAGGTCTCGAAAAAGGACTTGATCAGAGAGCAAATGCTTGACTGGATTTCTGGGATCTTCTGGGTTGTCATGGTAAAGTATGAATATTATAATTATTAAAATAAGAATATTGTGGTGGATTATCTTCGTTTTTCTTCTGCTCGGCAGTTTGCAAAAACTCTCAAGGAAAGATTCTCTCTGGTGAGCTTCTCTGCACCGTATATAAGCTTTCTCATTGCTGCGGGCACAGCTCTCATCAAAGCCACTGTCGTTACGTCACCAATGCCAACGCAAACAAAGAGCTGCGCGCGCAGCTGCGCCGCAGTTGCCAAGCAACAGCAGCAGCGTCTCGACCAGCTGATTGTAGAACAGCTGATTCTCGTGCGAGCGCGTGAAAGAAACAACGGGAGACACCGGAAGTAAAAAGTACGTAAATTAACTACTTATTATGTTATGTATAACTTATATAAAGAGTGTGTGTGATGCCCGTTGTATTAATGTCACGTTATATGTTTACAATAATCATATTATGTTTGTTTTCTTCACCTCAAGAAAGATTTTAGAGCCGTTTTAACGTCTTCATTTATATAATAAAATACAAATGACTCAATAGAATTCGTATATAAAAACAGCACAATAATTAAAGTTACAATATAAAAATGAAGAAAACAAACTCCTTTGTAGGTGGATATATTTGTTCAGTTCAGTCTCAACTCATTAATTACTCTCACACGGTAACAAAGCTTCACGTCTCTTACTCACACTGGTTTATTTACTTTAAGTACTTTACATTCTTAAATTGGAATTGTACATAATATAAACTTTATGCTATTAAGTTCACTTGTCACTAACCAACTGAGTGTAAGATAATATTTGTGATTTTTGATGAATAAAATGCTTCAAGATGTTCTGCTTCTCCCTTAAATGTGTTTTGTAATGCTGTGAGCCCGCTAACGCTACTGCAGCTACTTGAGCTCACACTAGCTAACGCTACTGCAGCTACTTGAGCTCACACTAGCTAACGCTACTGCAGCTACTTGAGCTCACACTAGCTAACGCTACTGCAGCTACTTGAGCTCACACTAGCTAACGTTACTGCAGCTACTTGAGCTCACACTAGCTAACGTTACTTCAGCTACTTGAGCTCACACTAGCTAACGCTACTGCAGCTACTTGAGCTCACACTAGCTAACGCTACTGCAGCTACTTGAGCTCACACTAGCTAACGTTACTTCAGCTACGCTACTGCAGCTACTTGAGCTCACACTAGCTAACGCTACTGCAGCTACTTGAGCTCACACTAGCTAACGTTAACTTAGCTAGTTATGCTATGAGAGTAACTTTGGGAAATGATTCATCAACAAATGTATGTGTAGTAAAAAAGTAAGTAATTTGTAGCTGAACATTCATGTTCTCTATTGTCTTCAAGTGAACCTCAAGCACCCGGCTTAATGTCCATGTTTACAGACTAAACTTCCATGTAATTCATTTATTAAAAAGCCCGTTTAGACTGTTCATTTAGTGTTTTCATGTCTGTGGCAGTGAGTTACTATGGTTTTTGTGGTCCTTTCTTATAAAACATAACAAATAGCGCCTGCGGGGAACATAACAGGTTGAGCTGTCGACTCAAATAACTAAGTTGTGTTTAAACCTTAAACTTCCTGTCAAACGACATCTGCCATCGATCCTCTTTGAGCCCAGAGCTGGGAAAAAATAGCATTTGCATGTTTTTTGCTTGCAGGCATTCAGTTTTCATAGGTTCCACAGATACATTGTCCTGGTTTCTGGTTAATGACAACATGTCAGATATAGAAGCACAAAGTCGGCGTCGGACAGAGACACGAGCGGCGTTCAGCCTGAACCCCGGCCGCTCAAAAGCCTGCCATTGTTTTCGCTGGCAGCTCGGCCGTCTGAATGCCAAGCCGCTCGCCTCCGCTCCAGAAACCCGCCCACGCTAACGTCGTCTTCTCCTCGTTCATCCACAGAGAAGAGGAATTAAAAAGCTGCTCTAAGGTCTCTCCCAGCCCGCTGCTCACAAACTCACTCCGTCAGCTTCAGAAACATTCTGACCAATGGATTCCCAGGACTTTAAACCACATGTCCATGACTTTAAACCACATGTCCATGACTTTAAACCACATGTCCATGACTTTAAACCACATGTCCATGACTTTAAACCACATGTCCATGACTTTAAACCACATGTCCATGACTTTAAACCAACTGTTCATGACTTTAAACCAAACGTTCATGACTTTAAACCAAACGTTCATGACTTTAAACCAAACCCATGAGCGTGTGAACCCTATCGGTAGAAAACCAACAACCTGCTGCGGCTTCTTATCTGTAAAGAAGAAGCCAAAACAGACGGCGGTCACCTCCGGGTGTTTCAGTGACTGACGGAGGATTTTGTGCAGTAAAACTGTTGCATCTCCTGAAATCCTCCACGCTGCGTTTTCAAACCAACACCCAGCAGGTCGGATGTGGATCAGCCGAAGGGCTTCTCTCTGGAGCCGAGAGGTCGCCGTTCTCCCAGAGACGCTGTCGCTCGGTGGCAGATGGTGGAAAAGCTGATGGGAACGATCGCTTCCAACTTGTTTACGCTCTCCATTTACGCCAAAAAAGAAAGAAAAAAACCCTTTTGACTGAGAAAGCAAAAGATCCTGGAGCACAAGGAGGCGGCAGACTTTCTGCTGACGGCAGATGGTTGAAGGGATGGAGCAAAGAAAGAAAGAAGAAGGGATGTCTTCCAGCATGTTGGCCCCTCCAGGGAGGAGGAGGTTTGGTCCAACAGCGGGTGAGTGTGGAGGAGAACACTCAACACTTTATTCAAGTAAAAGTATGCGTGAGCCAAATCCAGTGAAAGTATTGATTGATCAGTAAAATGTTCTGAAGATCGTTCCTGTGTTTCCGTCCTCACCTGAACTCCTCAGACGGGGGAGCTGAACTCTGCCGCGGGTCGTTGGATCGGCCTCTTTGAGAGCGAGCGTTGTTTCCTCGCCGCTGCCCGGCGGCACGTGGCCGGTCTCCGTCCTCTTCATCTTCATCACCCGAAGGATTGACTCATTAGCCGCTGAACCTTTCAGAAAAGAGCGGCGCCCGTCTGATGGAGCGGGTTCGCCGTCCGGCAGAGCTTCCTCTCCGCGCCCGGAGCGCTCACTCCCTCGCCGCCGAGCCGCTAGGAAGGAAATAATGCTCTCGGGCCCCCGACTCCTCCACCGCGGCTCCTGTTAGCAGGGCTCCTGTTAGCACGGCTCCTGTTAGCAGGGCTCCTGTTAGCAGGGCTCCTGTTAGCACGGCTCCTGTTAGCACGGATCCTGTTAGCACGGCTCCTGTTAGCAGGGCTCCTGTTAGCAGGGCTCCTGTTAGCACGGATCCTGTTAGCACGGATCCTGTTAGCACGGATCCTGTTAGCAGGGCTCCTGTTAGCAGGGCTCCTGTTAGCACGGATCCTGTTAGCAGGGCTCCTGTTAGCAGGGCTCCTGTTAGCAGGGCTCCTGTTAGCAGGGCTCCTGTTAGCACGGATCCTGTTAGCACGGCTGCTTCCTGCCTCACAGCTGATCCACTGAAGCTGCCACTTCATCCAGTTACACACGATACCAAGTCAGGTAGGGAGAGTATAAGCGAAGGGTGTGTGTGTGTGTGTGTGTGTGTGTGTGTGTGTATATACGCATAAAAATGCCTGTTTCTTGTAAAGAAGTCATTGCAGATGTTATGAGCGAGATCTTTGTAAAGTGAACAACAGTGAATGTTTGAGCCTGTGTGTGTGTGTGTGTGTGTGTGTGTGTGTGTGTGTTCTCCTACTTGATGACCGTTCCCTTGGCGCCCCCTGCAGTGGTCAGCATGACCCTGGAGGTGAGGCTGACCCTCAGGTCCTCCTCCTCCAGGCCCAGCAGCTCAGCGCAGTGCTCCAGCGCCTGACTGGACTGGTTCCTGATGGTGCAGCCGCCTGCGAGACACAGAGGAGGGCAGCGTCACTCGCCCTGCTGCTGCTGGTTCTGTTAGCAGCTGCTGCTAACAGACACGCCAGC
>NW_027176249.1:62500-70000 GCF_023055335.1 Clinocottus analis | reverse complement strand
TACACACACACACACACACACACACACACACACACACACACACACACGCTTCTCCTTCTGCGTGGGTCTGTGCTTGTGATCGGGTTTGAGAAACATCGGCGTTGAGTCGAGCTCTGCAGGAATCGGTGTGATGAACCGTCGAGGGTGTGAACACACACACACACACACACACACACACACACACACACACACACACACACACTCACAGCCTTCATGCATACATACAATGGGCCACATTAGAAGGTCAAGGAGGTCCAAAAAGAAAAAAAAAGTAGCTCATAATTCGAGTTTCTTTCGTCTCAATCGACAAAAACTTCTTCCTGTTTCAGGTGTGAATTGTTTTGTTTTTTTGAAAAGCTTTTGAAATAAATCGCGTGGACGCACAGCTCAGGAAAGTCAGCCACATTTCCATCCATCTATTTTACACTGTTGCCTAAAATATCCATTTTTTTTGGGAGACTTGAAAGAGTAACAATATTGTGAAACGGCGCCGCGAGCGGACAGGAACAAACAGGAAAGGGCGGGCTGATGCGAGAGCCCCGCCTCCCCGACAGGAAGCTGCTGCACGTGGGCGGCGGCTGTTTCTGGCGGCGACAGTGAACATGACTAAACCCTGGACGGCGGCGGCGGCGAGTGTTGGTGGTCGCGGTGAGACTCCACGACCCGCGTAGGAAGCTAAAATCTGTTAGCATCACTGGCACGTACATCACTGTGTGTGTGTGTGTGTGTGTGTGTGTGTGTGTGTGTGTCTTCTATATCCCAGATGATGGGATGTATGACGTCTGACTCAACTCATCAGCTCCTGACAGCGTGTTCGTCAAACTGTGTGTGTGTTTGTGTGTGTGTGTGTGTTTCTACACTACACGTGTGTACGCTAGCTAAACGCGTCGTGTCGACCGTCTGCATCATCTGCTGTGTTTCCGGAGGAGGGAAATTCGCTGTGGAGCTGACATAAGGCTGCTGAGAAGTGTGTGTCTGTGTGTGTGTGTGTGTGTGTGTGTGTGACAGAAAGTGAGAAGTGTGTGTAGGAGGCGGGAAACCGGGGATACGCTCACACATTAATCTGCTAGCATGAAGGTGGGGGGCTGATGGTGGCTCATTTATCTTGGACAGCGATGAAGGGCGAGTGTGTGTGTGTGTGTGTGTGTGTCTTTCTGTGTGTGTGTGCGTGTGTGTGTGTGTGTGTGTGGACAGGTGGGGGTTTGCTGTTCCGTGGTTACCCGTTAACTCGGTCACCTTGTAGCTGCACATCTCGGTAGCGCTTAGCGGGTGAAACGTTAGCTCCCCGTATTCTGGTCGATGGGTTTTTTTGGGGGGGAAACAAACAAAACCCCCGCGGTGAGAACCCTCGACTGAAGCCAGCGAGGGTTCTCATTTCATTTCTTTGTGGGCTTGAACACCATCTCTCCCGCCGCAGACTCGCTGAGGCGCTGCCTACTCGCTGGCTCGGCTCCAAGCGCCGGCGCTCGCTGCAACGTTTGAAAAGATGGCGTGACCGCCGCCGCGAGGAACGAGCAGCACAAAATAAAAGAAGTGAGGGGAAAGAACTGAGGTTTAGATTTAGTTTTTAATGCTAGAATTCAAGATCCTAACTCACCAAATGTTCGTGTTTCATCTTCCTACTTCATGTTTGAGTCTGTTGCTCTTTGCTGTTTGTTCTTTTTACTACATGCTACGCTACGTAGCATCCCTTTTGTCTGTCAAACACTTTGACGCGATCGGACTTTTTAACTAATGCACTCCTGCTGGTTTCCTCCAGAAGTTACACACACACACACACACACACACACACACACACACACACACACACACACACACACACACACACACTTTAATTGAGGAATTATCTGATGGAAAAATAATTACACTAGCCACGTTTTATGCAGCGATTACAGATATCAGGGTTTGATACGAAGCTCTGCACACGACACGAAACTAAGTGCATTATGGATTATATATATATATATATATATATATATATATATATATATATATATATATATATATATATATATAAACCCATTGGCAGTTTTTCATATTAATAATAATCTCAAGAGAGGGAAGAGGAGCGTCCTTCATTCGAATGTTCACTTCCTGCAAACAGCAGGAAGTGAACATTCGATGACAGGAAGCGGCAGAAAGGACGACACAAACGACACAAACGACACAAACGACACAAACGTGAGCATTTCTTGAGATTCTCATGTTTTCATGTTCGGGCTCTCCGTCAATATTTAGCATCCAATAACTTCCCCGCGCCGCGTTTACATCTGTTGCTGGACGGGTTTTTCTGCAGAAAAACCTTCTTCTCTTCTTCTTCTTCTTCTTCTTCTTCTTTTTTCGCGGTGCAGTCGTATGTTTTTGGCTGTCGGATTCTGACATTAATCTTCAAAGCCGTCTGTTCACTCAGGCGATCAGTCGTGCTGCTCGGATGTCTGTGTGTGTGTGTGTGTGTGTGTGTGTGAGCGAGAGAGAGAGGGAGAGAGTCGCCGCATTTTAAAAAAACAGAAGAAGAAGAAGTGTTTTGAGTGTGAGGGGAGGAGCAGCGAGGTGTGGAGAGAGATGCTGTTTTATTTGGGGTTGGTTGATGTGTTTGGGACGAGTGCTCTCGTCCTCTATCGCACATTTCTGAAGTGGGAGGAGAGAGAGGAGACGCAATGGACGGCTCAGGGGGAAAGATGGAGAGATAGAGGGAGAGAGAAGGTGGGAAGAGGAGGAGGAGGAGGAGGAAGAAAAAAGTCAAGTAGAGATTAGGGAGAGGGGAGGAGGAGGAGGAGATGGAGGAGACACAAGCTGCTGCGAGGAGAGATAATTGCCACATGCAGAGCTTGATATGGTGTGTTTGTGTGTGTGTGTGTGTGTGTGTGTGTGTGTGTGTGTGTGTGTGTGTAAACCACTCCACTCCAGCGCGCTGCTATTATCTCTCTGAACAGGGAACCTCCCTCCGTCTGCTGGCCGACAGACAGGAAGTCTGCGAGCGCCAGCAGACTCTCTCTCTCTCTCTCTCTCTCTCTCTCTCTCTCTCTCTCTCTCTCTCTCTCTCTCTCTCTCTCTCTCCGCCGCGGGGATGCGAACCCAGCGAGGAAGACGGTTGACACGACAACGCCGAGCTGCGTTCGAGTGCGAGACGTGTCAGGATGCATGACGAGGGAAACAAACTGTTGTGTGCACAGAGTAGGAACAGTGCGACGCTTTCACCATGAGAAAGAAAACTGATCGAGTTTTCTTTTGTCCCCGAGTTCATATTTTGACTTTTTATTAAGAAAAGATTATAAAAGTAGCTGTCAGGTTAACACGTACGACATTCTAACTTTATTCTTCATCCTTTTCCTTTGTTGTTGTCGTCCTCGGTGGTTATTTGCATAAACTTAAAACGATGAGGAAACACGTAATTGTTTCTTTATTTAAATATTGAAAACACACTTTGCATTAGTAGTTTTAATTATGTATAAAACGCTGCCGAGAGCTTGTTAAAAAAGTCATAATTATCTCTGAAATATCTATTTAATAATGCTGTAAAAAAACATCATAAAAAAACTATTTATTGAAGTTTCTCAACGAAAATGTGATGTTGAAATTCACCTCAGCTCAAAACTCATTTTTACTGAATAGATCCGTTAGCTGCACTGTGCTGCTAACGGCTAACGTTATAGCTTTAGACCTCCGTTTAGTCGTTTAAACCGTTAGCTGCACTGTGCTGCTAATGGCTAACGTTATAGCACTAAACCTCCGTTTAACCCTTTAACCGTTAGCTGCACTGTGCTGCTAACGGCTAACGTTATAGCACTAAACCTCCGTTTAACCCTTTAACCGTTAGCTGCACTGTGCTGCTAACGGCTAACGTTATAGCACTAAACCTCCGTTTAACCCTTAAACCGTTAGCTGCACTGTGCTGCTAACGGCTAACGTTGCAGCTCTCCTGTTTTCGACACGTATTTCTTGCTCTCAGTGAATCGTTATCAGGATCAGAAACAAGGTGCAACGCGAGTGTTTCACCACCAGAGTGTCGTGCTACTTTGCGTAGCCGCGGGCGGCGCGTGTCTGAGCCGATTCCTCGTCCGACATTTCCGTTAAATGCTTCCGGTTAAACGTCTCTCGTGCCGGACGCGAGGCGGCGGCGTCGTGTTTGTGTCGCTCAAACGAAGCTCCGGGGAAAACGAGGCCTCCATCAAAGAGATGTAAAGCGACGCGTGAACAAAAGGACGGCGGCGCGACTCGGCAACAAAAAGCGGCGGGGAATTACGAGGCGAGCAGAGTCGTCCCCGCGGTGAAGCAGGCGACGTTAAGAGGGTGTGAAACAATCACCTCTCGCTCCTCTGAAGCGCGACGGAACAACAGAAAAACAAAACAACAGAAAGAAAGAAGAAGAAGAACAAACACCCGGCACACATTTGTCATTTTCTTTGTTTTCGCCGAGGCGGGAGATGCGATCACGCTCCAGTGCGCCGCCGTCACCGCTCCAAAATGGAGGCATCTAGAGCCAACGAGATCACGCAGCCATAGTCAGTGACCTCGTCCGTTTGTGTCTGCAAAGTGTGTGTGTGTGTGTGTGTGTGTGTGTGTGTGTGTGTGTGTGTGTGTGTGTGTGTGTGTGCGCACACCGGCGTCAGCGTCTTTCACACTAAGTCAACCACTTAGTCATGTTTCCATGAATCACAACACGCGGCTAAACATTAATCGCTGTATTGGAGCTCTGGTGCCTCCCACGCTGAGGCGCTCTCCATCCTCCTCAGACCACGAACCCTGAAAAAACAACACACACACACACACAGACACACACAAAAACCTGGTCTGAACTCTGACACTCCACGAGTTTTATTTCCCCTCGTAATGCCCGTTTATTCCATTACCTGCTGCGGTGATGAATGATCACAGTCTCTGGGTATCAAAAGCAGAACGAGGAAACATAAAACACCGCCGAGGCTTTTGTTCTGCAAACAAAAAAGTAATTGAAAACACTCATCTGACCTCTAAAAACTTCCCCGTGTGCTTGATTCACTGCCTCCCGGTAAACACGGGTCTGCCGCTCGCTGTACACGTCTTTGTGTTCGCGGCGTAGCGGCGACGTTTGGGTTGAACAGACGTCTAAATTTTATGTAAATGTACTGGAGCCGGTCTGGATGAATCAGCGCCCACACACCTGACTCCTCGCTGATGGAGGCAGGTTGGTGAAAACGGTTTTGCTTGTCTGGAAAAGTGCTAAACACACAAAAAAACAACCGAACATGAACATGATGTCAGAGTGAATAATGACTGAGTTTCACCTGCAGTGGTGGAATATTAACAGAGAACATTTATTCAAGTTTTGGACTTTTTTTACTTGACACTTGCGGAGATGTTTTAACCCGTTAAAAACTGTGGAAGCAGTTTTGTTTCCAGACTTCCTTTTTCCCTGTTTGAGTCGTCGTAGGAACCCTGAATTAATTCCAATACTTGTGTTTATTGTTTGTATTTGTTCAGCAAAGTCTTGGGAAAAAAATATATATCTGCAAAAAAAATCTCTTTTAAAAGATATTTTGATGGTAACTATGAACATCCAGCATGATATGAGCCAGATTCCCCAAAAAGCCTCCTGGAGCGTCAATAAGACACCTTTATGGAAAGATTAGGACCTAAAGAATCAGAACCGGCAACAAAAATCACAATAAAACAAAGTCTTGTCTGTTAGGAAGGAGTTTCAGTCAAAACACTGTGTTGTTTGGTTAAAAAATGAGAAGAATTACGTATTTTATGCCAAAAGATTGTCTGATTTGGGCATGCTGGGACATAAAATGGGAGCGGGAGGATTTTCGCATACAGTTTCTAAAAGGATTAACCTGCATTCCCCCTAACGGCCATCAGGGGGCGACTCCTCTGGTTACAAAAAACAAGTCTGATTGTATAATCGGTGTCACAAGATGAAATAAATTCCACTTCCTTGTACGTTCAGCTCGCTTTGACTCAAACTGACTCACCGCAGAATCTACTCAACTCAACTTCCTGGTCCGAGTCGTTTCTGTGACTCTTAGAGTCACTGTTTACGCAGAAAAAAAGAAGAAGAAAAAAAAAAAACGGGCTCAAACTCAGGCAGAAAGCTCTCTGTGAGGCGAGGAAATCCCCTTGGTGTATTGTGGGTAATCTGCTGATGTGGAACCTGAGCTCTGAAGCTCCCGGTGCTCTACAACGCCGCGGAGTGACAGTGACGCTAAGCAGCTTTACGCTAGCTAGCGCCTCAGCTAGCCGCCCGCTCTGCCTCCGAGGCGGTCGCACGTGGAAACGTACGCGGGCGCCGCGATCGCATCGCCTCCGATACCCGATCACGTGCGCTCGCCGCTTCATTTTCGCCTCGCCGCTTCTTCTCCAACGCGCCCACTTCTCTTCTCGTGGCGCACGCTTTTGTTCACGAGTGCAGAGAGAATTACGTTGTGAGAATGAAACACACGGCCGGTCCTCCAGGAGACGGAGACGTCTCATTGATTTCACCTCTTAAATCCACTTCAGCGGCGGCGGGAGGAAGAGGAGGAGGAGGCAGATTAAAGGCAGAGTTTTTAATCCCTCGTCTACTTCAGGCATGGATGGTGAAAGTTAAAGAAACAGTCCAGCCTGAACCGCTTTAACACGCACACTGTTGCTGTTGTGTTGCGCTCCGCTGCGTCCGTTGTGTGTCTTCTTCCTGTCGGTGTCGACGAAGCAGAAGCTGCAACATCTCATCACACGACACAGAGAACGTGCTGCTGGTGTCGCTTGTGTTGGTCTGTGTGGTGTCAAATCTTTTACTGTGCGTTGTGTTTCATACGGCGCCTTTTCTGTCATGTTGTCTTAAATGAAACGCACAAAGAGTTTCTCTGAATTCATCCTCACTCAATAAGTAAAGACCGACGACGTCCTGATGAACTCTTGTTATGTTACCTTGTTTTTGCATCGTGCTCCATTGTTACGTTGTTGCATTTTGTTACGTTGTTGCATTGTTGCATTAGGTCATGTTACGTTGTTGCAATTTGTTACGTGGTTGCTTTCTGTTGCGTTGTTGCATCAGGTTACATTGTCGCATTTTGTTACGTTGTTGCATTAGGTTATGTTGTTGCGTTATGTTTCCTTGTTGCATTTTGTTGCATTGTTGCATTTTGTTACGTTGTTGCATTTTGTTACGTTGTTGCGTTATGTTGCCTTGTTGCTTTATGTTAGGTTGTTGCATTTTGTTGCGTTGTTGCTTTCAGTTACATTGTTGCTTTCGGTTACATTGTTGCTCTATGTTACGTTGTTGCATTTTGTTATCTTGTTGCGTTATGTTGCCTTGTTGCTCTATGTTAGGTTGTTGCATTTTGTTGCGTTGTCATAAATATAATAGCTGACAGTCTCCGTCTCTCATTGTTGGTCTTCTGCTGCGGCTGAGAATCTATTTTAAAGAAGATTGTGCCGCCGTGATGGAAATATGAAATGAAAAACATTGTTAAGGAAAAACCAGCTGAGTTTCCAGGATGTGCGTGCGTCACACTCAATAAACGCTCTGGGCGTTATCGG
>NW_027176249.1:35000-57500 GCF_023055335.1 Clinocottus analis | reverse complement strand
CAGGCAGCAGAAAACAGCTTCTCTTCTTACCTCCAGACATTCTGTCACCCCTCAATATAGAGCCAACACACACACACACACACACTCACACACACACACAGAAAGCAGGATGCGTCTTAGAATAACCGTCAGCCTGGCGGTCCAGACAGCCGGTGGACTGCAGCTCCATGCAGGACGCTGACAGGCTGACTGGCAGCTCAGCGTGCAGCAGTGTGTGTGTGTGTGTGTGTGTGTGTGTGTGTGTGTGTGTGTGTGTGTAGCGCTTGTGAACACTAATGTATTGCTGTCAAATTCCTAACACTTTTGGTGCGACTGCACAATCGGGCCGTTGTGAAGCCTTCACAGCACAAGCACACGGTGGGATGCGTTTTACCCGACAGTGTAAAGTCACATTTAAGCCTAATCCTAATTTGCAGGTGATGTGAAATAACAAGAAACAAAGAACCCCGTGATTAACGTGCCCGTCTCCCTCGTAGGCTTGAAAACTCATCAGCCCTTGTGGATTTATTTTACTTAATGTGACACTTAATCACTGCGCGTGGCCTCTGACCTCAAGACGGCGGCGCGCTGCAGGCGTGTGTGTCTTTGTGTGTCTTTGTGCGGCGTTAACGCGCCGCGCTGACAGCAGCCGACTGAGCATCGATCTGCCCCGCGGTGACAAGAGGCGCCAACCTCTGCTGGCCGGAGGCTGCAGGGCGCTAATTCCCTCTAATCAAGTCCACTACTGTAATAAAGTGGGTGTGACCGAGGAGAGAGAGAGCTGGACCGTCTGAGGGCAACAAGTCATACCAGCACCTGCCGCAGCCGAGCATGTTGGGTAACGCTTAGAGGGCACTACTTCATGTTTTCTCCACTGGGAGGGTGGGCTACAGAGCACTACATCATGTTTTCTATATTGGAAGGTTAGTCTATAGAGTACTTCACATTTTCTCCACTGGGAGGGTGGACTACAGAGAACTACATCATGTTTTCTCCACTGAAAGGGTGGGCTAGAGTGCACTACATCATGTTTTCTCCACTGGAAGGGTGGGCTAGAGTGCACTACATCATGTTTTCTCCACTCGAAGGCTAGTCTAGAGAGCACTACTTCATGTTTTCTCCACTGGAAGGGTGGTGCTAGAGTGCACTACATCATGTTTTCTCTATTGGAAGGTTAGTCTAGATGGCACTTCTTCACATTTTCTCCACTGGAAGGTTAGTCTAGAGTGCACTACATCATGTTTTCTCCACTCGAAGGCTAGTCTAGAGAGCACTACTTCATGTTTTCTCCACTGGAAGGGTGGTGCTAGAGTGCACTACATCATGTTTTCTCTATTGGAAGGTTAGTCTATAGAGTACTTCACATTTTCTCCACTGGGAGGGTGGACTACAGAGAACTACATCATGTTTTCTCCACTGGAAGGGTGGGCTAGAGTGCACTATATCATGTTTTCTCCACTGGGAGGGTGGGCTAGAGTGCACTACATCATGTTTTCTCCACTGGAACGGTGGGCTAGAGTGCACTACATCATGTTTTCTCCACTGGGAGGGTGGGCTAGAGTGCACTACATCATGTTTTCTCCACTCGAAGGCTAGTCTAGGGAGCACTGCTACATGTTTTCTCCACTGGAAGGGTGGACTACAGAGAACTACATCATGTTTTCTCTATTGGAAGGTTAGTCTAGATGGCACTTCTTCACATTTTCTCCACTGAAAGGTTAGTCTAGAGTGCACTTCATCATGTTTTCTCCACTGGGAGGGTAGTCCAGATGGCACTTTATTGTGTTTTCTCCACGGAGGGTAGTCTAGAGGGAACTTCATCATGTTTTCTCCACTGGGAGGGGCCCCGTAGATGGCATTTCTTCACATATTTATACTGCTTGAAGGGCAGCAAAGAGGGCATTTTATCATGTTTTCTCCCCTTCCAGTGGAGAAAACATGATTCCCTGCTTCTGAGTCCATGGACAGAGAGTAGAAGATGTTAGAGAAAATACTGTATATGATATACATATTACTGGAGCTGGATTAAGTCTCCTTCAGACCTCTTGGGAAGCTTGTTTTCAGCCTGAGAACTATGATTTTTTAAATATATCTGATGATGAAAAGGTTGTAGTCATTTTGATGAAACGCAAGCATCTGCACAAATTATCTCCTCCCCGGAGAGTCGACTTATTGGAAAATCTTCTGAATTATTTAGTCTGTAATGGGAGACAAAAATATCATCCATTAATTTATGTCATGATACATATGTATAAGTTCTGATACATCACACATGATTTATTATATTTATTTCAATTTTGAAAAGACCATGAAGTATCTTGCTTGACATTTCCAGTATTAGTCATGTTATCTATGTTTTAAAAGTATTATTATTGTATGTTTTGGTATTGTTACAGCTGTATGAACCTCATGGGAGGCTGAAATATGTTTGTGGTTAATTGCCTTCCATAGTAAACCGCTGCAAAACAGTTGAGGAATGAATTTCATAAATTACAAAATTAAGCGGATTAAATAGCTTTCAATGAAAAGTAATGTTTCCTTCATAGAACTCTAGAAATATTGCAGTTCAGCGTCGGTGTGCTGGTGGAGTTTTATTGGCACTTTTGTGTCTTTTGCTGCCAACCGCGAACCGCTGCTTCCACTCTCCAACGCTGGAAGGCATCTGAACTAATGACAAAAATACTCTCCACTATTTTTAGCGTAGCCACCTTTTAGGAGGTCTTAGCTACAAATCAATGTCCTAACTTGCAATGTAGTGAAAGTTACTAGTAGAAACTCTAAACTGGCTGTGAAACAAGCAAAGAGTCAACAGAGTTTTATGCCGATGCCTCTGTGTGACCTTGAGTTTGGCGCTCGGCCATCTTGGATTACGGCCGTAGCCATTTTTACTTTTTGCAACAAATAAATGGAAGTGACCATATTTAAACGACGGAGGAGTAACGGAGGGACGACATGAAGGTCTCTGGTAGCGGCCCCGCCCCTAAAGCAACGTAGACTTCTATACAACCCGGGTAGTCGCCCCCTGGTGGTCAGGAGAGAGAATGCAGCGTTGACACATGAAGCACAGACTTCTATACAACCAGAGGAGTCGCCCCCTGGTGGTCAGGAGAGAGAATGCAGCTTTAACACATGAAGCATAGACTTCTAGACAACCAGAGGAGTCGCCCCCTGGTGGTCAGGAGAGAGAATGCAGCTTTAACACATGAAGTATAGACTTCTAGACAACCAGAGGAGTCGCCCCCTGGTGGTCAGGAGAGAGAATGCAGCTTTGACACATGAAGCATAGACTTCTATACAACCAGAGGAGTCGCCCCCTGGTGGTCAGGAGAGAGAATGCAGCTTTAACACATGAAGCATAGACTTCTATACAACCAGAGGAGTCGCCCCCTGGTGGTTAGGAGAGAGAATGCAGCTTTAACACATGAAGCATAGACTTCTAGACAACCAGAGGAGTCGCCCCCTGGTGGTCAGAAGAGAGAATGCAGCTTTAACACATAAAGCATAGACTTCTATACAACCAGAGGAGCTTTAAGGCGATATAAAGGAGCCCTTGTCTTTCGTGGAGGTTTTTTTTTACACTTTCCCGCTCCCAATATCCGCCTTCTGTTCTCAGCCGTGGAGCACATTGATGACTTGGTGGCTGATTGGAGGCTGATTGGCGCCCTCGGGCAGCGGCGTGGCGCCTCGAAAGTGTGAGCGAGCCCCCTGCATGGCTGCCGGAGCGAAGGAGACGGGACTCCGACATGTCGCCGACGCTCACTTCCTCCTTCTGGCTCTGCTCTCTGACGCTGGAACAGGAAATGAGGAGCGAGCCTCTGATTGTTCGCTTTGATTGCCAGTGACCCCCCCCCCCTTTCATCCCTGCCACTCTCTCATTCCCTTTATTCTTTTTTTTATTTTTCATTTTCTATTCTCTCTCTTTCTCTCTTTGGCTCTGATGTAAATGAAGAGGAGCCGGGCAGATGGCCCGATAGACGAAGAAGGGACTTCTGAAAGCTCAGATAAAAGAGAGAGTTTGATGCTTCTTCATATCTCTAAAACTATTTATCTTTTTTTTTATCTTCTAAAGGTCATGCAGCGACACTTTCGGGCAGGACAGACAAACTGGTCCGGACCTTGAAGAGCTCTAAATGTAAATGCCGATCCGGAGCTGGGCTTCGACTGTACCGCGTGAATAAATAACCTTCTGTGCGAGCGGCTCCCGGCCCGTAATGTATGCGCACTACTTTAAAGAAAATGGTTCCGTCAGCACACATGCATGGGTGACCGCTGAATAAAAAACCATAATACTCCTCGGGATGTCCTTAACTTTGATTATGGTGAGCTTTTTTTGGTGCGGCAGGCCCAGCCGCATTGCTGAATCACGGTGACGGACGTCCTCACCGGGGGTCAGGACTTCAACACAATGGGTTTTTACTGCCGCAGGTCGGAGTTCTCTTCCAGCCGGTGCTGAGCGTTATTATTTTTTGTGTTATTATTCCTGAATATTCACTGACAAAGCAGCTGTCCTTCAAGAGCACGACACCCAACGCAAATGTTCAACGCTGTTTTTAAAACTCTCCTCAAAAAAAGACGTAAACTGAAATAATTCTACATTTTAAATTCACAAGAACAACACAATATACCCCGGATTTACAAAACGTTATCCCTCGTTCACGCTGAGTTTGAAATAAATAACATGCTTTTAAAAGAAAGAGGCTCAAAATATCAGCAGCATCCATACAGGCATCTATAAAAATGTTTATTCTTTTAATCAAACTATTGTCTCTCATTCATTTGAGTCATTTAAGGTTTACTGTATGCTTTGAATCCTCATTGTTAGTTTAAATACTACATTTTATCACTTTTTACTGTTTGCACACACATTTCACTGCATGTTTGCTCATGGACATTTGGTTTAAAGTCGGAAATTTGGTTTAAAGTCATGGAAATTTGGTTTTAAGTCCTTAATATTTGGTTTAAATTAATAGAAAAGTCATTGAAATATTAGAAGTATTGTTCCTTCTATCCGCAGATGAATAACTTGTCCAGAAACCATTAATTACCAAGAAGTTGTCGGCGGCTTTTTAAACCAAATTACATCAAGTTCTAATCAACATTAAAACCGGTGATGGACATAAAAACAATATATATCTTCTGCATCTGAAGGTCTTTGTTCGGTTCTCAAAAGACGGGCGCAGCGAAGGTGACCTGCGGGGCCGCTGGATCTTTTGTAATGTGGCAGCCGAGTTGGTTTAATCCCTGTCCCAGTGCAGCCTAATCCAAATGGAGCGCTGAATAGTCCTGAAGCTAATAGCCTCCCAGGAGCTCCTCCATTGGCTCTGCTCGCAGATTAATGCGAGGTCTATTCCAAGCCGTTTCCAGTCTGTGATTCTGTGTGCGAGTGGAATTTTCTTTTTTCCGGCCCGCTCAGCTATATCTCGCTCCGTCTTCGTTATATACTTTTAACCCTGAATCAACCGAACCGGGCAAGCTGCCCAAGAAATAAGTCCTTTTTTTTTTTTCTTTTTCTGTGAGCGCTAACAAGCGTCCGGAAAGCAATGAATGCCAAAGTAGTTCTCGTTGGTGTGAATACCGGCTATGTGGCAAATAGTGCAATTTATTTTGCATGTAAGAAAAGAGAAAAAGAGCATAAGACTGAATGGAACAGCATGGAAACAGCTGCATTCTTATGCTCTGTAATAAAAGGTACAGATCTCCCAGGGGGGGAAGCAGTTTTCACATTTATGTACCATTATTTGTGACGTGAAAAGCACCTAATTAGTGGGACCCTTTTCTATCAGGTCACAATGTAGAAATCAAGAAAAAAAACAGGGATCGCATCAAATTGAACGTACAAATCAGGGCTACGATAATACATAATCACCATGTCCAACCTCTAAACACAACTCAAACAATAAATAGGATTAGGGTTCAGGGCGAGGGCTTAAAGGACTACCCGATGCCTCATTTCTTTGTAGAAAATATGCAAATGTCTTCCACTCTTCCACCGCTCAGTAATAAAACACACTGCGCTCCATTATGAGGTTTGTCAAACGAGTCCCCGCCACCTCGATAGCTGCGCAAAATCAACAGAAATCAAACGACGATCAGACTCCCAGCAGCCCGCCGAGCCGCCCTCTCCACCGGAGAGGTGTGTTTTCCAGCATGCCTGAACCATGAATTAAACATGTTCACACCTCCACTTCCACCTGTGACAACAGAGCCGCCGACTCAGACTGGAACCAGATATAATTTAACCCGTTGAAAACTGTAGAAGCAGTTTTGTCTCCTTTTCCCTGTGCTTGAGTCGTGGTAGGAACCCCAAATTAATTCCAATACTTGTGTTTATTATATGTATTTGTTCAGCATCAATGTATATCTGTAAAAAATATATATATTCTGATGGTAACTATGACCATCCAGCCAAGTTCCCCCAAAATGCCTCCTGGAGCGTCAATAAGACACCTTTTTGGAAAGATTAGGACCTAAAGAACCAGAACCTGCAACAAAAATCACAATAAAACAAAGTCTTAGTCTGTTAGGAAGAAGTTTCAGTCAAAAAACTGTGTCGTTCGGTTAAAAAATGGAAAGGTTACATATTTTATGCCAAAAGATTGCCTGAATGGGGCATGCTGGGACTTAAAATGTTTCCACAAGTTTAATACATCATTTCGAGGACGACGCGTCATGTTATGTACCCGCCACAAAATGGCTCTCATGTTTTTGTACTTAGCGGCACACGGAGGAAAGCGGCGAGATGAATAATGAAACAGCTCCGACGAGTTCCCACTAAGCTGAAGACCTCACGAGATTAATTCCCCCCGAAAATGAAGTTATGAATTTAAAGCGACGACTCACTTTTCCCTGCCTGGAGCTGTCAGGCGGGGGTTTTTAGATCTCATTCAATCGGTTTTATTTACGAGGATATCTGCTAGAATTATTTCTTTCTCTACCGCCACCGTCTTCAGTAAGCCTTTGGGGGGGAAAGAGTAAAGAAAACTTTAAAAAGATCTTTCAAAATATATGTTTTAGGAAATATAAAGAAGCGCTTAAGTGACGATAGACGGCGGTCAAAAATGCGAAAGAAATGTCTGTTGAATCACTAAGAAATGCGTCTGACGTACATTTAAAAACATAACCTAAGGGGAAAATAACCACGTGGCGACAGAAAAGAGAAGATCTTTGTTTTTTTTTGGGTCTCATTCAGTTTTATTTACGAGGATATCTGCTAGAATTATTTATTTCTCTACCGCCACCGGCGTGAGTAAACCTTTGGAGGGGAAAAGTGGTAAGAAAAAATTAAAAAGATCTTTGTATTTTTTCAAAATATATTTTTTAGGAAACTATATAAGTCCTTAAGTGACAATAGACAGAAAAATGTAAAAATGCCAAAGAAACGTCCGTTAAATCCCAAAGAAATGCCAAGAAACCGACGGGCAAAAAAATTACGTGGCTACAAAAACGAGAAAATCTTTTTTTTTTTTTTAGATCTTATTCAATTTGTGGTTTTATTTACGAGGATATCTGCTCGAATTATTTCTTTCTCTACCGCCACCGTCTTAATTAAGCCTTTGGGGGGAAAAGTGGTAAAAAAAAATCTTTTAAAAAATATTTCTTAGGAAATATTTAGAAGTGACGATAGACGGCGATAATTACGTGGCTACAAAAAAGAGGAGATGTGGAGCTGTGCTGTAATAAATCGGTTGAAGTGATTCACCCTCGTCTTCTTCTTCTTCTTCTTCTTCTTCTTCTTCTTCTTCCCCAAACTCGCCCTCACCGCTCTCCTTCCCTTCTTCCTCGTACTCTCTTCCTCCCTAACTCGCTCCTTTTCCTCCTCATCCCTCCTCGTGAACTGTGCTTTCATGAAACACATCATCAAAACAACATTTACTGTTTATTTATTTTTTTTAATAATTTTTGCCCTCATCGTGCAGCGCCAGTAAATTAAATTAATCTTGTTTCTTGTCCCTTGAACCACCGTAGTGTTACAATCTCAGGTGGATTCATCCCTCAGCTCCTCGTCCCTAAATGATGCTTTGAGGTTTAATCCTGAGCGCGAAGTTACACTTTAATACAACTTCTTCATCTTTAAACGCACTTCTTCTCAAACTCCCCATTTCCTTCCTCCCTTCCTCCTCTGCATCAATCTCTGCTCCTTCTTTTTTAATCTCTTCCTCCCTCTTTCTTGCTAATTCTTTTCTTCAAACCAGACCCCCTCCTCTTCCTCCTCCTCCTCCTCGCTCGTTTTCCCTGCTTTGCTATGAAATTGGTTCCTCTGTGATTTATGAGCGATGAGAGGATTATAAAGAGTTTATGCTGTAACTCTTCATTACTTTACTATTAACGGCCTTCTTCTGTTCTGTGCGAGAGACTTATGAGTGTGTGTATGTGTGTGTGTGTGTGTGTGTGTGAGTGTGTGTGTGTGTGTTAAAACCATTTAAAAAGCTCCTTATTATGAACTCCGGCTTAATGGGTGTCATCAAGGCAATCGTCCAAACAAATTTCACGACTTGATTTCCTGAAATCTCGGCGTCGACGAGACCGCTAACGGGACATCGAGCCACCGGACCGGACGGCGAACGACTCGCCGGCTCCCACGCGCCGCTCACCTGCGACAGCTGCACGGCAAAAACAAACAAGAAACCCGCCCACGCGAGCTCGGCTCCGGCGGCGGCGGCGGCGGCGGCCTGCAAACGGAGACGTGGTGAGAGATAAACGCCGAGACGTCCGCTCATAACAATGCCGCTCGTGTTCTAATCTCATAAGCGTTGCGCTCTGGAAAACAAACATCTCCGCTTTCTCATCGTCTCTCCCTCCTCCTCCTCTCCGGCTGAGCGAGGCGTTTAGCGGTTTTATATTTCCCGTTGAGCCATTTGCCGCCGTAAGTTACGAGCGTTTCCGCCGCTAACGACAGCCAAACGGCCGACACGGCTGTCGTCAAACCTCTAAATGTGTAAATCGAAACTCTGGTGCTCAGGCGCGCCACAATCAATATCTCGTCCCCGGGACAGGAAGATATTATTTCTCGGCTCAGTGTGCATGTTTGTGTGTGTCTGTGTGTGTCTGTGTGTGTGTCATCATCACATTATGCCGCATGCTGGGGGCCGTGGTGAACGCTGCGGGGATGAACGCCATGTAGATGTGGAACGAAAAGAAAAAAATCCCTGTCATTTATCTCCGGTGTGGGAATCAATTTACTGAGATCGCTGTCGGCCAGAGTTTAGTTGCAGCTGCAGAGCAGCGAGACGCTGGAGGGGAGGAGGCCGACATTAAGGAAGCTGGTGTTGTATGTATGTTATGTTGTGCGAGGGAAAGAGTCTATTGTTGAGTTTGTGTGGTTTTGTTGTGCTTTCTGTTAAACGTTGATGGGTTCTTGTTACGTTCTCTTCGATTCCCTTTCACCACAAATGCATTTAACATCAAAGTTACGCGACACAAAGGTACTCAAAGTAACTCAAGTGACATGAAGTAAGTCACATAATAATTTGACGTAAGTCACAAAATAAGCTCTTTTGGCGTAATCGGATATCACGTTTCAAACCGGAGAAAACTCTAAATGTTTCGCGTTAGCTAGCGACTTCGTCGACGGTCTCGCTCCTCTTGCAAATGCTAGCTACTCGCTGAGGGGACCTCGTCCTCCACCACGATGCCCGGAACAAAGATGATCTCCATCGTGTCGCCTGAATCATCCCATCCTTCCTCCTCAGGGGTTGACGTGTCCGACCAAAAAACCCAGAAACAAGGTTTTGCTTCAACGTCTGGTGCGTTCGCTTCTCTGGTCTCGGATTCGTCAGAGTTTCCGGCCTTTTCCGAAATTCGCTGGTTGTGTTTCTGTTTTTTTGCTCCTGATATATGATCCAACGATATCCTGAAAGGGCCTGCCAGAGTCGTCCGGACCTTCGTCCTCACAGGACGACGTGTCGGAGTAGAAAAGCTTTCTTGCTTCTCAGGTCACAAAATAATGCGAAGCTGCAATCATAGCACCTCCCCGTCAACAATGTCACCAAAGAAATGACTCCAGCGAGCTGAGAGGAGAAGCCTCAAAAAAAGTGCATTTCATTGGGAGTTCTTCAGTTGTCATCGTGCTGCATTCGTTGTGTTTGTTCATGACCCAATTCTCCAAAGCAACGTGTTTACTTCCCCCAAATAAGTTTTAAAAAATACATCACGAGGGACTTCGTCCTTCTTGAAGTCCTTTCACGTATTTCTAGAAACTAGAGCGCTCAAATGTGTTTTCAACGCAAATGTGCCACGGCCCAAAACTGAGAATTAAAAATACCAAAACAAATCACTGACCAGGAGTCCACGAAGGCAGCAGCGCTCGTCTCCCCGAAAATAAATAAATAAATGTGTCTCAGTATCTTGGCATCTGTTGAGTTTCTCTTCCTTCCTCCTCTGGGTCAAGACTTTTGTGGAGGCTGCAGTGTAAATCATTAATGAGGCCTCCGATAGTGTTTCGGATGCCAGTCCAGAGGCGCCTCCGGCCTCGCGGTGAGTCAATGCGTCTCGGTCGTATCTACAGATACTCGTTGGGCTGTGGGCGGAACAATGCAACACACCCCTCTCGTCTCGTGAGGCTCATCCAGTCCGGCCTGGACAGAGAAGGCTGGGATAACCAACGCCACGCTGCCGGGCCGTTCGCTGTGCTTCCTGCCGTGCACCTCTGGTTCAAACCAGACTGTTTCAGAGGAAGTGCACGTAGCTCGTTGGTTTGTGGAAAGATGTTGAGAAGCCTCCAGTCCGCCATCTTGGATTAGAGCGGTCGCCATGTTGTTTTTTTGCAACCGATAAACAGAAATGGCCGTATCTGGACTGAGGAGGAGTGACGTAGAGATGCTGTCAATCACCTCGTAGCCCCGCCCCTAAAGCGTCCCCTGCTTTATGGTCTGTTTGACTCTAACAGACCATAATGTACTAAATGAACATCATGCTGTATAGAAGAAGACTTGAAACTAGAGATTGAGACATAAACTCATGTTTACAATGTTTACCGAGGGAATACATCAAGAGAGAAGTAGAGTCACTTATATAGACTTCTATACAACCAGAGGAGTCTCCCCCTGGTGGTCAGGAGAGAGAATGCAGCTTTAACACACGAAGCATAGACTTCTATACAACCAGAGTGGACCTACAATGAACACGGTCCAGAAGTAAGAGCAGTTCTTCCGTATATTATCCTGTTAGTCCCCAAAATGGTTGGATGTTGGCCATGAAGTTGTAATATTTGTATGGAAGCCAATTTCTGCCACAAAAAAAAAAAATTAGGACCAAAAAAAAAAAAAAATTAAGACCCCCCCCTAACCTTTCAAAAAAAAAAATTAGGAAAAAAAATGTTCTCGATTTAAACAAAAAAAAAATCTTAGCAATTTTTTTTTTGTAGACTTAAAAATTATTTTTTTTTTCGTTGACTTTTTTTTGTGTCCACAAAATAATTGTCAAGGGAAAAAAATCAACTTAAAAAAAAATCAGAATTTTGAAAAAAAAAAAAATCAACAACAAACAACAAATCATGAATATTCTGAGCTGGTAGGTAAATAAGTGCGTACGCTGGCTTTTCTACGCCAGAGATGCTTCTTGCTTAAAATCATTTCTGCGATTACTTCGGTCAATGTGAATCAACATTTGAAGTATTTCATCTGTTGTAAAGACATGAAAACACATGAAGCATAGACTTCTACACAACCACAGGAGTTGCCACCTGGTGGTCAGTAGCGAGAATGCAGGTTTTAAGACAGTGAACTAAACAAAATCTACTATTTGTGTCGTTTGGCTCGTCCAGAAGCAGCAGGCTGGTTGTTTTATTATAGCTCACATAAACCACAGTATGCACTCCGCCCACAGACACCGCTGGGCTAAACGTCTTTACTGGAGCTCCACATTTCTGTCTGACCGCACAGCTGCAGCCGCTCCACCCCGACAGAAGCACAACATGCATCCTCCCTCTCAATGCATCCTCCCTCTCAGTGCATCCTCCCTCTCAATGCATCCTCCCTCTCAATGCATCCTCCCTCTCAGTGCATCCTCCCTCTCAATGCATCCTCCCTCTCAATGCATCCTCCCTCTCAATGCATCCTCCCTCTCAATGCATCCTCCCTCTCAGTGCATCCTCCCTCTCAATGCATCCTCCCTCTCAATGCATCCTCCCTCTCAGTGCATCCTCCCTCCCACTACAGACTAAGCCGTGGACTGCAGCATCATCAATAACAATCCCAGCTGAACATTAAAGGAACTTCATCTGGTGGAATCAGAAACAATGGCGCGGGCTTCCCCCGCTCGAAGAACCGGCTTCATTACGGGGTCTTAAAGTCCCGGACAGAAGGTAGTGTGTCTTCTTTAATTAGGCCTGCTCGACGTTTCCTTCCATCGCTCGGGGTCCATTACAAGAAGAGCCAGTTTTACTTACATCTGGGAAAAACCTTGGGAATATTAAGAAGCCGCTACCTAGCAGAGCGAGTCTGATGCATGGAGGATGTTTCATTAAAGTGCAGCACAAGTTTTTCTTGCGCTCCCTTCTCACTCCCTCTCAGTGGCTCCCTGCAGACCTGCACTTGCACTTCATTGGCTGTAACTCTGACACGTTTAAAATAACCCCGAAAAAAACTGGAGGGAGACGTTTGATGGTTTTCACTCCGTGTTCCACGCTAACGTCACGATACGGTTGTTTGTGGTTCATCACCTTTGTGGCTTTAACTTTTTTTAATTAATCATGTTTCTTCACAGTGTACCAAAACCAGCAGTAATGCATTAATATATAAACATATTTATATTAAGTATCGCCAACTAAATGAGTGGAACGTGCGTATAGTAGATTTTTGTATAATCAGCTGCAAGCTAATGGCCACAAACTGCACTTAAAGCTAATTTATTTAAATATACTTTTGACCTGTGATGATCATAAAAGTGTGCAGCTACGCTGCAAAAAAATACAAAGAATAAAAAATATTTAAAAAATGAAAAAATACAAATAATACAAAAAAAAACAAAAAAAAACACAATTTAAAAATAAAAAAATGAAAATAAAATAATAATACAAAAAATACTTTTAAAAATGTAAAAGTACTTTAAAAAGCCATCGTCATAATAACATTGTTGTTCAAAATGTTTTGGCCATGATGATGGTGGAATAAAATCTGATGTTGCAGCACTAATTGCCAAAAGAAATCAGTAAAGTAAAGTTGATGGTAACACACACACACACTCACACACACACACACACACACACACACACACAAAACCCGTGTAACGAGCTCCACGCAGCCGTCGGTGGTGATTTTCTCCACCAATAAGCTGCTCACAACATGGCCGCGCGGGTTAGAGCGGGGACATCGTACGGCGAGGTCGTTAGCGACGCTAATTAGCCGCGTCAGACGTTGAGGCGACGGCGGGTTGCCGCCGCCGCGGAGCCGAATCCGTGATCTTTAGCCCGCTGAGAGTCGGGGAGATGGGAGATAATTTAAATGTTCGGAGGCCCTGAGGCTTCAGAAGCTGGTTTCATGTCATGTTACAGGAGGCGAGAGGAGGAAATGTGATCTGTTTGAGGGTGTGTGTGTGTGTGTGTGTGTGTGTGTGTGTGTGTGTGTGTGTGTGTGTGGAGGCAGAGGGATGTAGTCACCCTCTCTGAGTCACAGACAGCCAATTATAAAAACCCAACGGCCACCTTCTCCCTCTCTCTCTCCATCTTTCTCACTCATTTCCTTCCTCTCTCACCCCATCTCATCCTCTACCTCTCTCTTATTTTTCTCACTCGCTCTGGTTTTATTATATCTCTTCCTCTCTCTCTCTCTCTCTGGCTCTCTCTCTCTCTCTATATATATATATTCTCCATTAATAAACCCTTGTTGAGGTAAGAATAGAGGAAGAAGAGGAGGGCAGGGAGATGAAGGCGGAGGAGAGAGGTGAAGAGTTGAGGGGAGATAAAGAGGAGAGGAGGATATGAGCGGAGGAGAGGAGCCGAGGAGACGGCGGTGTCAACGAGAGGAAATGAGAGGAGAGGGCAGATTAAGTGAGATTACTTTTGACTCCGTTCGTGTTCAAATGGAAATTACCTTTTCACGACGGGGCGGCGCATCGGAGCAACAACGTTCTGCGCTTCCACTCGTCCTCTAATGGCATCGGTTCACGTCTGTTTTGTTTCGTGTCGGAACGAGCGAGTCTTGTTTAAAGTCTGCAGCGAAAAGACTCACAACGCCACCGAGCCATTGTTCAATAAAACAGTGAATCATAGCTGGTTTTGTAAAAAAAAAAGCCTAAAACTGCTGTATTTGGATGGAATGAACACCATAAGTAATATACAAGTAATACGTATGGTTTTGTACATGAGAACATTCAAATAGCCCCAATAGCCCCAATGGCTCGGTTGGGGCTGTTTGAGGCAATTTGAGGCTATTGGGGCCCAATGGACCCAATGGGTTGGATCCAATGACTGGCCTGAATGTTCTCTGTTCTAAACCCTCTGAAACTTTGTTCTGCTTCACTTCATCAAAGTCAACCTTTGCAGAGAGAACGTTCACGTGTTGAGCGTTCACGTGTTGAGCGTTCACGTGTTACGTTCACGTGTTGTGCTCTGGTTTGGGTTAGAGTTGGACTTTACAGCTGCATCATTTCAACGAAATAATCTTTTTTTAGCCTGTAGCTTTGATTGCTGTACAGCAGCAATGCAAATGAGGGTCAACGGTGGCACTTTTTTTTTTCAATAAAAGGTTTTGAAATGGAAAAGCAAGAGTTATTTTATTTTATTTTTTTCAAATAATTTTTTTTTGTTTAAGTTTTTTTTTTAATTTTTTAATTTTTTTTATAACATATTTCATAACATCCAGCATGATTCTGAGCAAGAGTTTGCCAAAAATCTCTCCCCGAGTTCCTCCAGCTGCGTGGTTCAAGCCTTCAACGACATCCTCCATCCTCATAACTCACCTCTCATGCAGGTGAGTTATGAGGATTCATAATGCACACCGCACCACAAAGCTTCGACATGTTGGGAAGATGTTCTTCCACTCTTTGCTCTTCAGACGACTTTCTACATTCCTGAAACAGTGAAAAGCTGCGACGGCGCTCTCCTCGCCTCCGGGTCCTGACTCGTAGGTGGATGTCTCGTCAGCAGGGTGGTGCAAAAAAAAAAGGATTGAATCCATCACGCCAGCTGTGGTCAAAGGAGAGCAGGTGGGCAGCGGCGAATAAACAAATACAGCCTCTTATTATTATTACTATCATAATCACTGGTGCTCTTCCAGCTGGCTCTTCCTCCCCCCTCCTCCTCCTCCTCGTGTGGCAGCGGGGCTGATTGTTTAATATCTTGTGATGTATTTATTTCCCATGTGTCGGCGTAGAGATGTTTAATGTGTGTTATTGAGCGTGTCAGCCAGACGTTTTCCTCCCTCCACGCCCGCTCAGCGATTCTCAGAGATCCGCGCGGCGAGTAAATAATCCCACTTAATAGCGTTAGCGCCGTCTGCCTCTCACTTCATCAGATGCTGTATCCGTTTCACCGCCGGCCGTGATGCATATCTGTGTGTGTGTGTGTGTGTGTGTCCGTTACAGTGTTGCACACGTTGTAAGCTCGTCTCTAAACTGTCGGTAGAATAAGACGTGTGTCAGCGCGCGCTGCCGTCGCTTCACGCGAGCTAATGTCACATGAGTACATCATTGCATCAAAATAACAAACGTCAAGGTTTATCCCCAAAAAATGTGTTTCCATCATCTTTTTACTTCTTTTCTAAAGTTCCTTTTGGTGATATTTGATACATTTTGATATTCCGAGTCTTTTTATTTGCGTGTTTAAAATGTGCACGCAGCCCTGGTGGACGGACATGTATGTTATGTTTCCTTAACGTTTTGCTCTACGTGTTTATTGCGGTGAAACTATGAGTAGCAACACTCAGCCAGAGAATCAAAACCACCACAGAGAGACACAAAAGACTACAAAGAGACAAATACAACAACAAAGTGATGTCAAACGGCTGCAAAGACAAAACCCACGACGACCACAAAAATAATCAAAAATACTATAAAACAGACAAAAATAAACTACAAAGAGACACAAAACAACTACAAAAAGGACACAAAATGGCTTCAAAGAGACACAAAGGGACTCCAAATACTCTGGGTTGTGAGGGGGCGGAGCCTTTGCGTCCTGGTGCCCAGAGGCTCCGCCCCTTTTCTCACAGCACTCTCTAAGAGGCTGAGAGGTGCGTTCGTTTCGTCCGTCTGGCTGTTATTTAACTTGATGAAGAGGTGTGTGTGTCCAGACTGCATTGCCTCGGACAGCTGTGCTGCCGGGAGCAATACAGTCGTCACGCACCATCTGCTCACACACACACACACACACACACACACACACACACACACACACACACACACACACGTCAACATGTTGTGATTCAAGCAGGCACTTCCACCACCTGGTGTGGCCCTCAGCTACCTACTGCTGTCTCTCTTGGTTTACCTCACACACACGCACACACACACGCACACACACACACATGCTCTCTCTCACACACACACACACACACACACACACACACACTGCTACGTTGGCAGTGTCAGTCTTTCCCTTTTGTTTTTCCTTCAAACTCTCCAGCTCTTTCTTCTCTCTGGCAGCCACCTTCTACTGTTCAGCGTGTGTTGGCATGTGTGTGTGTGTGTGTGTGTGTGTGTGTGTGTGTGTGTGTGTGTGTGTGTTAGCCTGTCGAGAAAGGAGTGTGTTTTAATTAGTCTATATGCTTCTGTTTCGGCTGCTCCTAAACACCAATATAGCTCCCTGGAGCCACTGACAGGTGCTGCAGCGTGTGTGTGTGTGTGTGTGTGTGTGTGTGTGTGTGTGTGTGTATATGTGTGTGTGTGTGTGTGTGTGTGTGTGTGTGTGTGTGTGTGTGTGTGTGTGTGTGTGTGTGTGTGTGTGTGTGTGTGTTGAGGGGAGCTTGCATTCTAGTATCTCAGCATCTGTAAGTGTGTGTGTCTGGTGTGTCACAAACAATACAGAACTTAAGCCCAGATGGATGACACAGAGATACACTAATAGGTCCACGGGGACTGCAGCTTCTTCTTCTTCTGTGTGTGTGTCTGTGTGTGTTTGTGTGTGTCTGTGTGTGTTTTTAATGACTAACAAGCATGCTCCTTAACAACGGAACAATCGTGTCTCCCCATACATTCTGTAACGGCGGCTCTCTGGACTTCCTGACTAATGAACTGACTCCCTGACGCGCTTAGCGAGCGACTTCCTGCTCGTCTTTTTTAATGAATGGAAAATGAAGACGATGGAGGAAGTCAGGTACGAGCCTCGTGGCGCTTTCTGCGCGGGCGTCAACGGTTTTGCGGATATTCTTGATCCCAGAAATCTGCCTGCGGCCCCTTGTGCGTGTCACAGGGTCCATCTAGGACAAAAGGTTTCCATTAAAGGCTGCACTGCACCTCCTGAACACCAGAGGGCGCTCACACGAGGAGAACAGTGAGGAAGCAAAAAGACAACGGAGGTAACTCAAAAAGATATGAACGTAGACTAGAGGAAGTAAGGACTAGTGTACAGGAAGCAAGGACTTGTGTACAGGAAGCAACGAAGTAGGAAGCAAGGACCTTTGTACAGGAAGTAGGAAATTGTGTACAGGAATCAAGGACTTGTGGACAAGAAGTAAGGACTTGTGTACTGAAAGTAAGGACTTGTGTACTGGAAGCAAGGACTTGTGTACTGGAAGTAAGAACTTGTGTACAATAAGTAAGGACTTGTGTACTGGAAATAAGGACTTGTGTACTGGAAGTAAGGACTTGTGTACTGGAAGTAAGGACTTGTGTACTGAAAGTAAGGACTTGTGTACTGAAAGTAAGGAGTTGTGTACAAGAAGTAAGGACTTGTATACTGGAAGTAAGGACTTGTGTACTGGAAGTAAGGACTTGTGTACTGGAAGTAAGGACTTGTGTACTAGAAGTAAGGACTTGTGTACTGGAAGTATTGACTTGTGTACTGGAAGTAAGGACTTGTATACTGGAAGTAAGGACTTGTGTACTAGAAGTAAGGACTTGTGTACTGGAAGTAAGGACTTGTGTACTGGAAGTATTGACTTGTGTACAAGAAGTAAGGACTTGTGTACTGGAAGTAAGGACTTGTGTACTGGAAGTAAGGACTTGTGTACTGGAAGTATTGACTTGTGTACTGGACGCAGGGAGGTAATGCAGACTGTACACCATCATTGTGAGAACAACGTTGAAAGTACATTTAAACCCTTTGAGTCAATCTTATTAACTCCAGCTGACATTTATTCGAGCAGAAGTGATGTTAGCACAGCTTCACTTGTACATTGTGTATTTAGTATGTGATACTTTCTGTGTTATATGTCCTGATTCCCCTCATGAGGTCCTCATAGAAAGTGAACACACGCAGGCGTAAACACTGCAGCGTGGCAGGACTTCCGTTAGCTCAGAAGCTACGAGCGCTCCCGTCAGATCCGATGTGGGTGCAGATGGAAGTCAGCTGCAGTCGTCCTCGTGGTGCTGAGAGATAAAAATCATCTTCATGCTTCTCTGAGATCAGAAGCCGTTCTGCTCCGAGTCCAAAATGTTCTGGATTCCAGCTCATTTGGTGGCCTATAAATACATTTAATGAAGAGACTGAGAGTTAACATTCTCTTCCTGATGATCCATTAAGCATCAACCGAGCACGCAGACTCAATTATTTATTGGTGAGCAGCGTCGTAAAACATCCCTAATGAATGACGTCATGCGTTCGCTCTGACACGCCGTGTACGAGAAAGTGGACGGATGCTGTATACAAAGAAGGTTATGCAACCTGTCAATCACCTGGTAGCCCCGCCCCTAAAGCGTCCCCTTATTATGGTCTGTTTGACTCTAAATGAGCATAATGTACTAAATGAACATCATGCTGTATAGAAGAAGACTAGAAACTAGAGATTGAGACATAAACTCATGTTTACAATGTTTACTGAGGGAATACATCAAGAGAGAAGTAGAGTCACTTATATAGACTTCTATACAACCAGAGGAGTCGTCCCCTGGTGGGCAGGAGAGAGAATGCAGCTTTAACACATGAAGCGTAGACTTCTATACAACCAGAGGAGTCGCCCTCTGGTGGTCAGGAGAGAATGCAGCTTTAACACATGAAGCATATACTTCTATACAACCAGAGGAGTCGCCCCCTGGTGGTCAGGAGAGAGAATGCAGCTTTAACACATGAAGCGTAGACTTCTATACAACCAGAGGAGTCGCCCCCTGGTGGTCAGGAGAGAGAATGCAGCTTTACCACATGAAGCGTAGACTTCTATACAACCAGAGAAGTCGCCCCCTGGTGGTCAGGAGAGAGAATGCAGCTTTAAAACATGAAGCATAGACTTCTATACAACCAGAGGAGTCGCCCCCTGGTGGTCAGGAGAGAGAATGCAGCTTTAACACATGAAGCATAGACTTCTATACAACCGGAGGAGTCGCCCCCTGGTGGTTTAGATAAACGAGATGATGCTCCGTCTGCATGAAGCGGAGGTCGTGATCTATTTCCTGTCGACCTGGAAGCGTCCTGAGTTGCTTCCTGTTCATTTAGCGGCAGGTGGAGCGGCTGCTTCACCGATCGGCTGAAACCGCAGCGGCACTGCAGCCCCCTTTAAAAAAAAATTAAAAAATCCAAATAATGAACGCAGGAAGCCTCGAGGCTGCAGGCATTCATTATTTCTCAGGAAAAGGGCATTCATCACCGATATTAACATCACGGTGACGCATTTGCATATTAGGAAAATTCGTTTTTCTGGGCTTCAATAAATCATTTTGAAGCCGCAGGTCGGGAAATGTTGGTTTGTTGGACGGCATCAATAAAGTACTGTTAAAGTTTAACGCTGTGTATCAATGCTGCAGCACAGTGCTGTGTGTGTGTGTGTGTGTGTGTGTGTGTGTGTGTGTGTGTGTTACAGCAAGACACTTTTTGTGTTACGCAAATGCTTCATCGTCTCACTACATATGGAGCTGATTGAACACTGGATGAAGCTTTCATGTTGTTTTGGATTTCTCTTTTTATCAATTAAACATCTAAATCTACAGGAAGTAAGGAGTCGTGTACAGGAAGTAAGGACTTGTGTACAGGAAGTAAGGACTTGTGTACAGGAAGTAAGGAGTTGTGTACTGGAAGAAGGGACTTGTGTTCTGGAAGTACGGACTTGTAAACAGGAAGCAAGGACGTGTGTACAGAAAGCAATGACTTGTGTACAGGAAGTAAGGAGTTTTTCTACAGGAAGTAAGGACATTTTGTACAGGAAGTAACAACTTGTGTACAGGAAGTAATGGTGAACAAACCCTCTGCGTATCAGGTCAAATCACACATATGAAATGTTGTGTTTAAATATTCAAACCTGAGCACCTGATGAGCATCTTGGACGTTTTCTTCCCACTCTGGTCTGACGTTCAACATTTTGTGGACGTCCTGAAGGCAAACTGTTATTATTTTTTGCTTCGCTTGTCTCGCGCAGTAAGTATACGTTGGAATAAAACATAATTGAAGTTGTCGCCGCGCGGCGTGCGGCGTGCGGCCGTGACATTTGTGCGGCTTCTAATTTGAACTTTGGGCGTCAGAGCAGAAACGCTGCAGCGTCTCCATGTTTTGTCTCGTGTGACGGTCATTGTGCGGCTCGCTGAAAAGCCTCGAAGCATAAATATTGTTTTTAGGGAACATGAGCGTCTTTTGTCATGGTGGCGTGTGTGTGTGTGTGTGTGTGTGTGTGTGTGTCCGTGTGTGTGTGCAGACTCGGTAGACTCTGGTGGCCGGTTATTGTGTTTGTCTTTGTTTATTCATCTGCTTCTGCTGAAGTGTGTGTGTGTGTGTGTGTGTGTGTGTGTGTGTGTGTGTGTGTGTGTGTGTGTCAACAGTTCAGTGTGTGATTCAGTGTGTGTGAGTATTTAGGGACGTGATGAGGCATGTACTATATTAGAGCGAGGATAGTTTTCTTTCTCTGTTCTCACTCTCTCTCTGTGTGTATGTGTGTGTGTGTGTGTGTGTGTGTGTGTGTGTGTGTGTGTGTGTGTATGTGTGTGTGTGTGTGTGTGTGTGTGTGAGAGTGAATGAGCATCTGGGAAGCTCTCCAAAATAGGACGCACCCCCTCCAATCACCAGCTGTTTACCTCAGATAGCTGCCACTAAATTTTCGAGGACCACACAAACACACACACACACACACACACACACGCACACACACATTAACAAGCTCTCACACACCGTCGCTCACTTTCTCTCGCCATCAGATTCGATTAGAGGATCTCTGGATGACACCGCGGCGCGAGGCTATTAGCCGGCCGGGTGAAAAGGCGACCAGATGGCCGCGCTGCGCCGCGCGCTAGCTGCAATCGCCCTGAACCTTGAAGGTGACGGGATCGACTCTCCCTCCAAATTTGCTGAAAACGTCGTGCAGCAAAACCAGGAATGAGCAGCTCTCTGACTCCAGGACGTGGAGGACGACATCGAGGCCGCGATCGCCGCTAACAGCTAAATACTCAAAAGAAAGAGAAGAGAGAAGCTTCTGCTGTCTGGCTTTCCCTTCCCGCTGCTCCGCTGCACCGCGAGCGCCATGCTAACGTAGCACGTTAGCATGCAAGCTGTGAGCATGTGTACATGCTGTGTTGGGCTGCAGCCTGAAGGCCCAGCTGAGCCTCCAGCTGTGGCGGCGGCGGCTTCATTTCCTGCTCTCCACCTGTGTGCGTTGACAGAGTTGTGGACTCGGGTCACGTGACTTGTACTCGGGTCACGTGACTTGTACTCGGGTCACGTGACTTGTACTCGGGTCACATGTTTGACGTTAGACTCGTTCGTTCGTATTTGATGTCATTGGGAACGTGCTGCTGCGTACGACTTCTCTATCTGGATGCACCACTGTTTTACTCAACCTTCAGAAAGGGAAGAAAAACAACACACAAAAACAACACACCCACACACACACCGACGGGTTTCCATTTGTCTCATAGCAACAGCAGGAGCGGCGGCGGCGGCTCCTCTGCAGAGCTCTGCTGGCTAAGTGTTGAGGGGTTTGGAGGAAACAGGACATCAGCACTTTGAAGAGAAGGTCATCCGCCTGCTGGCTGCAAGAGAACTGAGGCCCTGTGTGTGTGTGTGTGTGTGTGTGTGTGTGTGTGTGTGTGTGTGTGTGTGTGTGTGTGTGTGTGTGTGTGTGTGTGTGTGAAGAAGCACCGCAGCCACACTAGCATGAGTCACGCTAACACACTGGTTTACCTGGCCAGACGACCCACGTGTGAACGTGAAGGCAAACACGCGTGTGCGTTATCACGGAGCGCGTTCAAGAACTTCTGCTCTTTTGTTTTTTTGACCATCTCGTGGTCACGTTGACGTCAAACAGGAAATGGATCCGCCGCCACAGCTGGAGGCTCAGCTGCGGCTTCGGGCTGCAGCCCGACACGGCATGTACACATGCTCACAGCACGCCGTGCTAACGTGCTACGTTAGCATGGCGCTCGCGGCGCAGCGGGAAGCGCGTTAGCACGCTCAACGTCACGCGAGCGAGGAACGAGCAGCCGGCCGACGAGCCGCTCGGGAAACCGACGGCG
>NW_027176249.1:25000-30000 GCF_023055335.1 Clinocottus analis | reverse complement strand
GAAGGAGACAGACGAGACACAGGGATGGAGAGAGAGAAGGAGAGAGAGAAGGAGAGAGAGAAGGAGAGAGAGAAGGAGAGGGAGAAGGAGAGAGAGAAGGAGAGAGAGGAGAGGGAAAAGGAGAGAGAGAAGGAGAGAGAGAAGGAGAGAGAGAAGGAGAGAGAGAAGGAGAGGGAGAAGGAGAGAGAGAAGGAGAGAGAGAAGGAGAGAGAGAAGGAGAGAGAGGAGAGGGAAAAGGAGAGGGAGAAGGAGAGAGAGAAGGAGAGAGAGAAGGAGAGCGAGAAGGAGAGAGAAGGAGAGAGCAGCGGTTTCCTCCATGTTGGTACTGTCTGGTGTTCATGCATTAATGTGCTCTCTCCTTCAGTCACTCTCTTTTCTCTGCTGGTCTTTGTTCAAGACAAACGCAAAACATAAGCAACCAATCGTTAACGTAGAAAACTGCTTCATCATCGGGCTCTCTGACAACTCTGAACACGTTAGACTCTGAACACTTTAGACTCTGAACACTTTGGACTCTGAACATTCTGAATATTCTGAACATTCTGAACATTCTGAATATTCTGAACATTCTAAACATTCTGAACATTCTAAATATTCTAAACATTCTGAATATTCTAAACATTCTGAACATTCTGAATATTCTAAACATTCTAAACATTCTGAACATTGTAAACATTCTGAATATTCTAAACATTCTGAACATTCTAAACATTCTGAACAGTTGCAGTACTAACGTGTAATGCACATATATATATATATATATATATATATATATATATATATATATATATATATATATATATCATATTATTAGCTCAGGTTTTTCTTTGACGCAGCAGCAGGGAGCAGGTCTCAAGATCGGTTGCATCTGCGTTCTCATCCCAGTGAAGAACGTCCTCGTGGGATTTCCTCCACGACACAGATACCCACTCGTGTGTGTGTGTGTGTGCGTGTGTGTGTGTGTGTGTGTGTGTGTGTGTGTGTGTGTGTGTGTGTGTGTGTGTGTGTGTGTGTGTGTGTGTGTGTGTGTGTGTGTGTGTGTGCTGCCTGTCTGAAAAGTGTCTTCAAAGAGGTCTACTCACACAACAATGTGAAAGGGAATAAGAGAACGGCGGCTAACTAGATCCCACAAGAGGTGGAGGAGGAAGGAATAGATCATAGAGAGAGAGAGAGAGAGAGAGAGAGAGAGAGAGAGAGAGAGAGAGAGAGAGAGAGAGAGAGAGCTTTAATGTTGGAGTACCTTCAGCCAATTTAATGGCAGGAAAGCGCCTATTGCGTAACACACATCTGGTGCTATACGATACGCTATATGACGCTGATATGATGTTCGTATATTCAAAAGATGAAACGACTCCTCCAATTATATGAATCACACCCCCTGCACATATTTACGTTCCCTCGCTCTTCACCCATTAAAACACCGAATATGAGCAGAAAAAAATGTATCCACACAAGTGTTGAATGCCTCTGCTTGAAGACACACACACACACACACACACACACACACACACAGTGGTGGAACTGTAAAGCATGAATATATAAGCAGCACCGGGTGAAGCGTCTCTCGCAGCAGTTCCAGCCTCATGTTTTTTAAACAGTCAGAAAACTCTGGAAAACACGAGGCCCTCCGGTCCGCTGGGGCACCGCGGCGGCGCTAACAAGGAAGCGGAGAGGAGCCGCGCGAGTTGTTCAAATTCAAGAAAAACATCCCATCTTCTATCTAAAAAATCTCTGCCTTTGTTCATCTGTGACGCCGCCTCCCGGTTCCTGAACTCCACCAACAGCTCCTGTACTTAGCTCCTGTACTTAGCTCCTGTATTTAGCTCCTGTACTTAGCTCTTGTACTTAGCTCCTGTACTCAGCTCTTGTACTTAGCTCCTGTACTTAGCTCTTGTACTTAGCTTCTGTCATTAGCTCCTGTACTCAGCTCCTGTACTTAGCTCCTGTACTTAGCTCCTGTACTTAGCTCCTGTACTCAGCTCCTGTACTCAGCTCCTGTACTTAGCTCCTGTACTTAGCTCCTGTACTCAGCTCCTGTACTTAGCTCCTGTATTTAGCTGTACTTAGCTCCTGTACTTAGCTCCTGTACTTAGCTCCTGTACTTAGCTCCTGTACTGAGCTCCTGTATTTAGCTCCTGTACTTAGCTCCTGTACTTAGCTCCTGTATTTAGCTGTATTTAGCTCCTGTACTTAGCTCCTGTACTTAGCTCTTGTACTTAGCTCCTGTACTTAGCTCCTGTACTTAGCTCCTGTACTTAGCTCCTGTATTTAGCTGTATTTAGCTCCTGTACTTAGCTCCTGTACTTAGCTCTTGTACTTAGCTCTTGTACTTAGCTCCTGTCCTTCTTTGGCGCTGAAGACGTCACTCGTCTTCTTAGGTTATTCGGTTCTAAAAGCCTAAAACGAGCCCTCCTCCTGGGTGTCAGCGCTCTTTTTTTATTAGTATTAATAACCGTCGGCGGGTGTCGGGACTCAGTTTGGAAGACGCTTTCCCTCGTTCGTCCTCGCCAGGATCCAACAGGACGTGTGAATCTCGCCCCCTTCCTCCACTCAGTGGAGTCGCTTTGTGGCGTCTTTTCAAAAACAAAAGAAGAAGTTCTCAAAGAAAAAGATCGTGACTGGTGCTAAACTCATTTGGAGCATTTCATCTATTCATTCTCTTCTTTTTTCTTCTATATTCATTTTGCACGCTTTTATCATTCCAACAACAAAAACATAAATTAATGGCACTTTCATTAAAAAAAGCAGCGCTTGTCGGAGAGTTAAATCCCTTTAAATGGATCAGTTCCCAGTTTGCAGACAAATCTGTTAACTTGACCCAATTCAGCTCGGATCTGAAGGAATATTTAACTCTTGAGACAATGCAGCGGGACACTTCCACAAAGAGGCGGTAATGAAGCTAACGATGACAAAGCGACATCGTCTTTACTGCCGTCGATGCTTCGTTTTGACAGTGAAAGAGAAACATCTGTTTTTATGTTTCAGTTTCATCTACAACTCGATATATATGTTAGATTTTTGGGATATTTGTTGGTGGCTATACAACACAAAGATGTTAAGAAGTGAAGTCTGCTAACGTTAGCTAACATTTGGGTTTGTCTACTACCAGTGACACAGAATGAATTTAGCTATTTATTTTACTACTTTGTCTTTCTGCGTCTGTAGTTTTGTTCTTTATCACCAACTGTTACCATTAGATAATGCATCATTTGCATATTTAAACTCCTCATTTGAATATTAGTTGGCGTCTACACAACACAAAGATGTCCGCATTAAGTAAAGTCTGCAAACGTTAGCTAACATTTAGGTTCGGCTACTCCCAGTTACACAGAATGAATTTAGCTCTTTATTTTACTAGTTTACTTAGTTTTTCTGCGTTAGCTCACGTTAGGATTCGGCTATTTTCGGCTATTTTCGGCCATTTTGGGTATTTTTTTGTCATTTAAAAAAAAAGAAAATGTTGTTATTATATCCTGTAAAGAATCAGAAACATTTATTGCCGTGCATGTTTTCACATAGAGGGAATTTGTCCTGGCGGGAGATGCTTAACGTTTAACAATAAACACTTAACAATAAATGCGAGCATGAATATTTAAAATTGAATCTACAGTGGAATATAAAAGTTAAGATATCGTGCATAATAACAGTCTGGTTCTCGTGCTCGTGGGTGATGAAGTCTGTGTCGATGAGTTTAATCATCACCTCGTAGCGTGAACATGAGTCTGTGTGAGAAAACATTATTGTTGCACAAATTGAATAAACTCAAATCGTCTTGTGCTGCTTAAAAAACAGCGAAGACAGGAAGCGGCGACCTGGTCCGCTTCCTGTCTTCGTCCCGTTGGCCCGCTCCCCTCGTGGGGGATTTAACCTGCTTCAATTAAAATAGTTGAATCCACTGAACTATTCATTTGAGGATTCATTCACTGGAGTCATTGACTCGGAAATTTTCCTAATGGAATTTTCCAGCGAGAGAAGAAATGAGGTATTATAAGCTGTCCCTCGCCGTCTCTTCTTCCTTTTTCTTTTCTTTCTCTCAATCAGGAGAAGAGAAATCCCTCGCTTCCTCACACCACAGCACTGTATGTGTGTGTGTGTGTGTGTGTGTATAAATATGTAAATGGCTGTTGCCTAACCAGCCAAAACTAGGCCACCTTCTCCTCTGCGAACACCTGAATAGAAGCGAGGCGGCGGCGGCGGCGGCGGCGGCGGAGAGAGAAAGAGAGGCCAGAGGTGAACGTCTTACCGGAATATCTCAGGCCGGCAGGCGGCCGCGGATTAAACCGACACGGCGACGCCCAGAGTACAAACTAAATGATATGAGACTTCCCCATCGGCCTCATGTGTAGTTAAGAATATCACGAGGGAAACAAGAATGATATTTGATATTTTTCTCAGTCGCCTTTTCCGTTAAAATATCTTTGCAGGGTTTTGTGTTGTAATGAATCACTTCTTATTAAAACCCAATTCTACAGATTTGCTTTGATGTGATGTCATCATTTTATTTTATTGTAGATTTTACTAAATGAATCTACTAAATTACTACATTTTATTTGTATTTTTTTGTTAGTTTATTTTTATCATATCGATTGATTTTATCGTTTTTCATCGTCAGGAGAGAGAATGCAGCTTTAACACATGAAGCATAGACTTCTATACAACCAGAGGAGTCGCCCCCTGGTGGTCAGGAGAGAGAATGCAGCTTTAACACATGAAGCATAGACTTCTATACAACCAGAGGAGTCGCCCCCTGGTGGTCAGGAGAGAGAATGCAGCTTTAACACATGAAGCATAGACTTCTATACAACCAGAGGAGTCACCCCCTGGTGGTCAGGAGAGAGAATGCAGCTTTACCACATGAAGCATAGACTTCTATACAACCAGAGGAGTCGCCCCCTGGTGGTCAGGAGAGAGAATGCAGCTTTAACACATGAAGCACAGACTTCTATACAACCAGAGGAGTCGCCCCTGGTGGTCAGGAGAGAGAATGCAGCTTTAACACA
>NW_027176249.1:10000-12500 GCF_023055335.1 Clinocottus analis | reverse complement strand
TGTTGCTCTTAGCTCCGCCCCTTTTGTGTCACTTCTGGTTGCAAAAGAAAACAAGATGGCGACACACAAAAACCAAGATGGCCGTCGCCAAAATGCATAAACCCGGGACATTAAATACTCTCTTAAACACGTCGATCGTTGCAGGTTAAAACCTCGACGTACCGACTGAACCTTTGGGAGAGAAATGTAGTTTAAAATCTTTATGTCCTTATGTTTCTCAAGACTTCCTCATGAAGGGCGAAGGAACTTCTTTCTGGGTCACAATATGTTTTGGAGCTGCCAGTTTCCTGCTCGACAAGACGAGTTCAGTGAGCGGAGAGCGACCCGAGCTCCTTCTGGGTCAGAGGGCTGTGATGGAGCGAGCAGGAGACGCCATTTTGCTTTTGGACACGATGACAGTAATCAATGAGTAATGCATTGATGCCTCGTGATCACATGACCGTAACACAACGAAGACACAACGAGGTTACACAATTATTATTTCAGGATGGGCTCAAACTATTTAACCAATTTATGTCTTCAGAAATGAATCATTTAAGACGATTGTTTGTTTTTTAATTATAAATAGTGCAAAAATATTCTGCGGTTTCTTTTCTTTCTTTTCTTTTGGACTGAATAGATAAACAATAAATACAATAAATATTACATTTAAAGTGATTCTCATCTTCAGAAGTCATTATGGTTCCACATCTTGTCTTAAATATTAATTTCTGCTTCTGTAAATGACTCGTATCACAGCTGCTCTTCTTCTTCTCTTCTCATCATTTCGAGACATTTTTTTCCAGCAGTTTTTTTCCAGCATGTATTACAGTCAGTTATTATTTATTATTTATTAATAAATGATTTCCTCTCTGCATAAACACGCGTCTGCGTTGCCGCTCAGCTGATTTCCCTCTGAGTGGAGTTTCTATCCAGAAACAATATCCTGAGATGTTTATTGTTCTGCTTCTTTTCTTCCAGAGAGCGACTGCCAGCTGCTCACCGAGCTGCCGAGAGTCACATGTCTACGCAACCAGCGGCGGGAAGGTGTGTGTGTGTGTGTGTGTGAAGGTATTTCTGCATGTGTGTGTGTGTGTGTGTGTGTGTGTGTGTGTATGTGTGTGTGTGTGTGTGTAAATGTTTGTGTGTCAGACACACACTCTCACACACACAGGCAGACGGTAAGTGAAATGGATGCATTCATCTCTGGCTTCATACGGAGCCGAGAACTGAAGTGACAGGAAGTGGAGTCACCTGAAGTCACCTGAAGTGACCTGAAGTGACCTGAAGTGACCTGAAGTGACAGGAAGTGAAGTGAAGTCACCTGAAGTCATCTGAAGTGACAGGAAGTGAAGTGAAGTGACCTGAAATGAAGTGACAGGAAGTGACAGGAAGTGACCTGAAGTGACAGGAAGTGAAGTGAAGTGACAGGAAGTGACAGGGCGCGTCCCCAGAGAGGCAGAAGAACCATCAGACTGTTGCAAAAAAAAATGTTTCTGAAGATAAAAAAGTCTCTCAAATGAAAAAGCAGCAAACGCCTCAAACACAAAAACTTTTCACTTCTTATTCCTCCCAAAAAATAAAAAACTTCCACAATAAACTGTAAAAGCAAAAAAAAAAAAGCTTAACTGACAAATTTGGAGGTTATATGTATTGACGCACTAAGCCACGCCCCCAAGACGCTGATTGGTTCATATTTTCTAAACACAATCAGAAATCAAGAAGAGGGAGGAAATTTATTTTTTTTTTCAAAATTCAAAATGGCGGAAAATCTAAGAAGGCGGAGCTTCAGGTTTCCGCTCGATTCTTTTTGTCTTTTTGTGAAGTTCAACCTGAAGCAAATTTCAAGTTAATTGTTTTTCGACTTTTGCACGACAACTAAGCTAGACACATACGACTGCTCTCCACTTCCCTTGCACACTTGCACACTTGTACACTTGCACACTTGCAGTCTTGTGCTTGTGTGCACTCGCTCTGTGATTTATTGCGTCGATGTGTCTTTTTCTCATGTGAAACACAATTCCTCTCCGGTGGGACAGTAAAGATAACCGTGATGAGTGTGTGTGTGTGTGTGTGTGTGGAAACAACTCTGATCTGAGAGCACAAATAACAAAATGCTTATGAAGTATGAAGCCGACGCCCCCGCTGAGGATGCTGCGCTCTGATTGGCTGGGAGGTGCACATCACCTGTTAATGCTCCAGCGTTTAACTGCACAGCGTGAGTTCATCCACATGCAGAGTTACTCGCTGCTGCTGCTGCATTCAGGTATTTAAATGTAAAAAATCTCAGAGCGTAGCAGAACGACAATGTCGCCCGAAATGTTCTGTGAACGTGCAATCAAATATTTCACAGGAACTCTATTGTGAGACATTTATGACAAAAGAGAAAACGATTTCCATGTGTGAATTAATGCCGTGGGAGCAGAAGTAATCACGCCGCACGCAAATTGTCGGTTTATTATAATTATAATAACACAAACTATGTATCCACAGCAACGAGGGGACGCGGTGAGGAAGCCTT
>NW_027176248.1:22500-85811 GCF_023055335.1 Clinocottus analis | reverse complement strand
CCTAACCACCTAACCCTAACCCTAACCCTAACCCTAACCCTAACCTAACCCTAACCCTAACCCTAACCCTAACCCTAACCCTAACCCTAACCCTAACCCTAACCCTAACCCTAACCCTAACCCTAACCCTAACCCTAACCCTAACCCTAACCCTAACCCTAACCCTAACCCCTAACCCTAACCCTAACCCTAACCCTAACCCTAACCCTAACCCTAACCCTAACCCTAACCCTAACCCTAACCCTAACCCTAACCCTAACCCTAAACCCTAACCTAACCCTAACCCTAACCCCTAACCCTAACCCTAACCTAACCCTAACCCTAACCCTAACCCTAACCCTAACCCTAACCCTAACCCTAACCCTAACCCTAACCCTAACCCTAACCCTAACCCTAACCCTAACCCTAACCCTAACCCTAACCCTAACCCTAACCCTAACCCTAACCCTAACCCTAACCCTAACCCTAACCCTAACCCTAACCCTAACCCTAACCCTAACCCTAACCTAACCCTAACCCTAACCCTAACCCTAACCCTAACCCTAACCCTAACCCTAACCCTAACCCTAACCCTAACCCTAACCCTAACCCTAACCCTAACCCTAACCCTAACCCTAACCCTAACCCTAACCCTAACCCTAACCCTAACCCTAACCCTAACCCTAACCCTAACCCTAACCCTAACCCTAACCCTAACCCTAACCCTAACCCTAACCCTAACCCTAACCCTAACCCTAACCCTAACCCTAACCCTAACCCTAACCCTAACCCTAACCCTAACCCTAACCCTAACCCTAACCCTAACCCTAACCCTAACCCTAACCCTAACCCTAACCCTAACCCTAACCCTAACCCTAACCCTAACCCTAACCCTAACCCTAACCCTAACCCTAACCCTAACCCTAACCCTAACCCTAACCCTAACCCTAACCCTAACCCTAACCCTAACCCTAACCCTAACCCTAACCCTAACCCTAACCCTAACCCTAACCCTAACCCTAACCCTAACCCTAACCCTAACCCTAACCCTAACCCTAACCCTAACCCTAACCCTAACCCTAACCCTAACCCTAACCCTAACCCTAACCCTAACCCTAACCCTAACCCTAACCCTAACCCTAACCCTAACCCTAACCCTAACCCTAACCCTAACCCTAACCCTAACCCTAACCCTAACCCTAACCCTAACCCTAACCCTAACCCTAACCCTAACCCTAACCCTAACCCTAACCCTAACCCTAACCCTAACCCTAACCCTAACCCTAACCCTAACCCTAACCCTAACCCTAACCCTAACCCTAACCCTAACCCTAACCCTAACCCTAACCCTAACCCTAACCCTAACCCTAACCCTAACCCTAACCCTAACCCTAACCCTAACCCTAACCCTAACCCTAACCCTAACCCTAACCCTAACCCTAACCCTAACCCTAACCCTAACCCTAACCCTAACCCTAACCCTAACCCTAACCCTAACCCTAACCCTAACCCTAACCCTAACCCTAACCCTAACCCTAACCCTAACCCTAACCCTAACCCTAACCCTAACCCTAACCCTAACCCTAACCCTAACCCTAACCCTAACCCTAACCCTAACCCTAACCCTAACCCTAACCCTAACCCTAACCCTAACCCTAACCCTAACCCTAACCCTAACCCTAACCCTAACCCTAACCCTAACCCTAACCCTAACCCTAACCCTAACCCTAACCCTAACCCTAACCCTAACCCTAACCCTAACCCTAACCCTAACCCTAACCCTAACCCTAACCCTAACCCTAACCCTAACCCTAACCCTAACCCTAACCCTAACCCTAACCCTAACCCTAACCCTAACCCTAACCCTAACCCTAACCCTAACCCTAACCCTAACCCTAACCCTAACCCTAACCCTAACCCTAACCCTAACCCTAACCCTAACCCTAACCCTAACCCTAACCCTAACCCTAACCCTAACCCTAACCCTAACCCTAACCCTAACCCTAACCCTAACCCTAACCCTAACCCTAACCCTAACCCTAACCCTAACCCTAACCCTAACCCTAACCCTAACCCTAACCCTAACCCTAACCCTAACCCTAACCCTAACCCTAACCCTAACCCTAACCCTAACCCTAACCCTAACCCTAACCCTAACCCTAACCCTAACCCTAACCCTAACCCTAACCCTAACCCTAACCCTAACCCTAACCCTAACCCTAACCCTAACCCTAACCCTAACCCTAACCCTAACCCTAACCCTAACCCTAACCCTAACCCTAACCCTAACCCTAACCCTAACCCTAACCCTAACCCTAACCCTAACCCTAACCCTAACCCTAACCCTAACCCTAACCCTAACCCTAACCCTAACCCTAACCCTAACCCTAACCCTAACCCTAACCCTAACCCTAACCCTAACCCTAACCCTAACCCTAACCCTAACCCTAACCCTAACCCTAACCCTAACCCTAACCCTAACCCTAACCCTAACCCTAACCCTAACCCTAACCCTAACCCTAACCCTAACCCTAACCCTAACCCTAACCCTAACCCTAACCCTAACCCTAACCCTAACCCTAACCCTAACCCTAACCCTAACCCTAACCCTAACCCTAACCCTAACCCTAACCCTAACCCTAACCCTAACCCTAACCCTAACCCTAACCCTAACCCTAACCCTAACCCTAACCCTAACCCTAACCCTAACCCTAACCCTAACCCTAACCCTAACCCTAACCCTAACCCTAACCCTAACCCTAACCCTAACCCTAACCCTAACCCTAACCCTAACCCTAACCCTAACCCTAACCCTAACCCTAACCCTAACCCTAACCCTAACCCTAACCCTAACCCTAACCCTAACCCTAACCCTAACCCTAACCCTAACCCTAACCCTAACCCTAACCCTAACCCTAACCCTAACCCTAACCCTAACCCTAACCCTAACCCTAACCCTAACCCTAACCCTAACCCTAACCCTAACCCTAACCCTAACCCTAACCCTAACCCTAACCCTAACCCTAACCCTAACCCTAACCCTAACCCTAACCCTAACCCTAACCCTAACCCTAACCCTAACCCTAACCCTAACCCTAACCCTAACCCTAACCCTAACCCTAACCCTAACCCTAACCCTAACCCTAACCCTAACCCTAACCCTAACCCTAACCCTAACCCTAACCCTAACCCTAACCCTAACCCTAACCCTAACCCTAACCCTAACCCTAACCCTAACCCTAACCCTAACCCTAACCCTAACCCTAACCCTAACCCTAACCCTAACCCTAACCCTAACCCTAACCCTAACCCTAACCCTAACCCTAACCCTAACCCTAACCCTAACCCTAACCCTAACCCTAACCCTAACCCTAACCCTAACCCTAACCCTAACCCTAACCCTAACCCTAACCCTAACCCTAACCCTAACCCTAACCCTAACCCTAACCCTAACCCTAACCCTAACCCTAACCCTAACCCTAACCCTAACCCTAACCCTAACCCTAACCCTAACCCTAACCCTAACCCTAACCCTAACCCTAACCCTAACCCTAACCCTAACCCTAACCCTAACCCTAACCCTAACCCTAACCCTAACCCTAACCCTAACCCTAACCCTAACCCTAACCCTAACCCTAACCCTAACCCTAACCCTAACCCTAACCCTAACCCTAACCCTAACCCTAACCCTAACCCTAACCCTAACCCTAACCCTAACCCTAACCCTAACCCTAACCCTAACCCTAACCCTAACCCTAACCCTAACCCTAACCCTAACCCTAACCCTAACCCTAACCCTAACCCTAACCCTAACCCTAACCCTAACCCTAACCCTAACCCTAACCCTAACCCTAACCCTAACCCTAACCCTAACCCTAACCCTAACCCTAACCCTAACCCTAACCCTAACCCTAACCCTAACCCTAACCCTAACCCTAACCCTAACCCTAACCCTAACCCTAACCCTAACCCTAACCCTAACCCTAACCCTAACCCTAACCCTAACCCTAACCCTAACCCTAACCCTAACCCTAACCCTAACCCTAACCCTAACCCTAACCCTAACCCTAACCCTAACCCTAACCCTAACCCTAACCCTAACCCTAACCCTAACCCTAACCCTAACCCTAACCCTAACCCTAACCCTAACCCTAACCCTAACCCTAACCCTAACCCTAACCCTAACCCTAACCCTAACCCTAACCCTAACCCTAACCCTAACCCTAACCCTAACCCTAACCCTAACCCTAACCCTAACCCTAACCCTAACCCTAACCCTAACCCTAACCCTAACCCTAACCCTAACCCTAACCCTAACCCTAACCCTAACCCTAACCCTAACCCTAACCCTAACCCTAACCCTAACCCTAACCCTAACCCTAACCCTAACCCTAACCCTAACCCTAACCCTAACCCTAACCCTAACCCTAACCCTAACCCTAACCCTAACCCTAACCCTAACCCTAACCCTAACCCTAACCCTAACCCTAACCCTAACCCTAACCCTAACCCTAACCCTAACCCTAACCCTAACCCTAACCCTAACCCTAACCCTAACCCTAACCCTAACCCTAACCCTAACCCTAACCCTAACCCTAACCCTAACCCTAACCCTAACCCTAACCCTAACCCTAACCCTAACCCTAACCCTAACCCTAACCCTAACCCTAACCCTAACCCTAACCCTAACCCTAACCCTAACCCTAACCCTAACCCTAACCCTAACCCTAACCCTAACCCTAACCCTAACCCTAACCCTAACCCTAACCCTAACCCTAACCCTAACCCTAACCCTAACCCTAACCCTAACCCTAACCCTAACCCTAACCCTAACCCTAACCCTAACCCTAACCCTAACCCTAACCCTAACCCTAACCCTAACCCTAACCCTAACCCTAACCCTAACCCTAACCCTAACCCTAACCCTAACCCTAACCCTAACCCTAACCCTAACCCTAACCCTAACCCTAACCCTAACCCTAACCCTAACCCTAACCCTAACCCTAACCCTAACCCTAACCCTAACCCTAACCCTAACCCTAACCCTAACCCTAACCCTAACCCTAACCCTAACCCTAACCCTAACCCTAACCCTAACCCTAACCCTAACCCTAACCCTAACCCTAACCCTAACCCTAACCCTAACCCTAACCCTAACCCTAACCCTAACCCTAACCCTAACCCTAACCCTAACCCTAACCCTAACCCTAACCCTAACCCTAACCCTAACCCTAACCCTAACCCTAACCCTAACCCTAACCCTAACCCTAACCCTAACCCTAACCCTAACCCTAACCCTAACCCTAACCCTAACCCTAACCCTAACCCTAACCCTAACCCTAACCCTAACCCTAACCCTAACCCTAACCCTAACCCTAACCCTAACCCTAACCCTAACCCTAACCCTAACCCTAACCCTAACCCTAACCCTAACCCTAACCCTAACCCTAACCCTAACCCTAACCCTAACCCTAACCCTAACCCTAACCCTAACCCTAACCCTAACCCTAACCCTAACCCTAACCCTAACCCTAACCCTAACCCTAACCCTAACCCTAACCCTAACCCTAACCCTAACCCTAACCCTAACCCTAACCCTAACCCTAACCCTAACCCTAACCCTAACCCTAACCCTAACCCTAACCCTAACCCTAACCCTAACCCTAACCCTAACCCTAACCCTAACCCTAACCCTAACCCTAACCCTAACCCTAACCCTAACCCTAACCCTAACCCTAACCCTAACCCTAACCCTAACCCTAACCCTAACCCTAACCCTAACCCTAACCCTAACCCTAACCCTAACCCTAACCCTAACCCTAACCCTAACCCTAACCCTAACCCTAACCCTAACCCTAACCCTAACCCTAACCCTAACCCTCTAACCCTAACCCTCTAACCCTCTAACCCTAACCCTCTAACCCTAACCCTAACCCTAACCCCCTAACCCTCTAACCCTAACCCTCTAACCCTCTAACCCTAACCCTCTAACCCTCTAACCCTAACCCTCTAACCCTCTAACCCTAACCCTCTAACCCTAACCCTCTAACCCTCTAACCCTAGGGGGCGGGGCCAGGTTTTTTTAATCGGGAAAAATACTTATCTTCGTCGGATCAGCTCGTGTGAGGTCTCGTTGGAAAGGTCTGCTTCTCCCGAAGAGGCCTGCCCAGGCCGCATGCTTCTACAGCCCCCACGGACCGAGCTACACCAGGAAAGGTGCAGCAGGTCAGGTTTCATACCAGAGTAGGGACCGCGGCCATCAGAGAGAGCCAGCATCCCTAAACCAGCCCCACCAGGCCTGCTTGTTCGCAATGCCTGGACATTTAGCCTTGAACACTTGATAACTGAGTGCGCAGCAAAGCTACTTAGCTGTCTGCATTCTTAACTTTCATCATGGTGCAGGGTTAGGGTTACACCAAGACTGCATGCTGGGAAATGCTAATTTCCCTGGGGGCAAACAGCTGTTCGTCCCAGAATGCATTTTGCCACAATTAAACAGGAAACAATGGCGAGGACAAATCAAAACTCAAACTTCACACTATCAATAGACTGTTGTTGACTCACAAAATACATTTTTGGAATGTAATAAGCAGCGGGGCCCTGCTCTGCAATTACACAGCTTAGGTACACTTGGATAACACAACGTCTTGTCCTCAGACCAAATGGAGGCGCTGCAGCACAACCTGACCGCCGTGCTCTGCCCAAAAATACTGCGTCACCTTAGCATTAGCATTAACGAGCGACTCCAGCCACGTTCATACTGACAATAAAAAACAATACTTCAATTAACACAAAAACACGCCACGACAACAAATAAAGCCAGCTCAACACTCACGCACTTTTACTAATTATTTACACAAACGTTTACACACACATTTAGACAACTTACCTGCGCAAGCGTCCGACATTACTCTCACGATTTACCACAATCCTTTGCGTTACATATGAAGCACAGTGACACATTTCGAACGCCAGGTGGCACAATTTTCACATTTCGGCTGGATTTAACCTGCATCTAATTCAACTATGTTACAAACGCAGCATAAAGCTTTGCCGTGATTAAGCTCGGACTTACTCAAATGCCTTCATGATCATCTCCTGCTCCTCACGGGGAAAACTCACTCCTTCTTACTTTTAATACACAACACAGAGACGGACTTTTTCGGGTTAGCGTATGTCGACAGGTTAAGTCACAGGTTATTCACAGACGGAAGCATCCGCTCATCTTTCAAAATAAAACATTTTACAAACAATTACTTGCTTACATTCATTGGCTCTCTCCAGCCCGGTACCGAGGGACACACGGACCGCTACTGCTGGCTGGGACCGCCGCTCTAAAAGACACGCCGGCATAACACACTTTAACACAAAACACACAACTTTAACAAACTCATGGACGCACAGTCCTTAGCAAACACACCGCCGCGATTACCTCAAACAACAAGCTTCGACCCACAATTCACACACACACACAAGGAAATACACCGCACACACGAGCTATGAGGCAAAGACACAAAGCGCGGAGCTCCGCAACAGTAGCTTCAGCTTACCCAGTGGACAGCACATCAACCAACACGTCGAGCTTTTACACTGCGGGACGCTCGTTTCCTTTTGTGTTACAACAAAATTATTCACGCTCACACAAACAAATACACTTCAGAAGCAAAGTCTAGTGCACTCAAGTGATTCGTAACCATAGAGGACACCGAAAACATTTGCTTTTTCCTTTCTGAGCAGCGAGAGGCAAGGGACAGGTTATTAGTTTAACACTCAATTACAAGTGTTAACCAAAACACGCTCACTTGCAATACAGCTTCACACCACTTGGTGGCGGTGACGCATCAGTCACTTCTTTAACCTTTGTATGATGTTCTGCAAACAACATATATCAGACAAAACGGTACATTTTAAAGCACATGGATTTATGGAAACTACTCACTGCACTGGAGCCTTCAGTGTCTATGACTTGTTTTCATCAAGACCCATTTCATCAAATCCAAAATATTACAGTAAGGTCAACTACTGCTTCATGAGCAAAAACTCACTTTAAACATATCTATTGTATAATACATGCTTAAGTTCAGGAGAGCCATTTGGCACAAAACGTGACAATAGAATGATAAAGCAGCAAGCAATAATCAAAAGGCTACAACAATCAACCCACAGTGCTGTCCACACTGACACAAATGCTTTCTCATAAAGGCATAGAAAGACTATAGTCACTACTTTTTCTTTATTTCTCATGTGCCTAGTAGCTAAGAAAACATATTGTCTGTAAAGAGCAAAATATGAAATAAAACATGGGACACTCTTCTCTACATGTCAGCTTCAACAAACTCACTTAGTCAAGTGTTTACCACACATCAGGTACACAGCCTCAGGGTTCAGGTAAATTGCTTGGAGGTTGCCACGGGCCACTCTGGGCCCGCGGAGTCATGAGGGGTTAGGTGCCTTGCTCAAGGACACTTCGACTTGTGAGCTGCAGGCAGACCGGGGATCGAACCGGGTACCTTGTGGTATCCAGACGACCGCTCATCCTCCTGAGCTACAGCCGCCCCTTCAAAGAAACAAAGCTAGTGACCCGACTATAAATTACATGCAGTCTTGTTCAGGGGGATCTCTGTGTGTGTGTGTGTGTGTGTGTGTGTGTGTGTGTGTGTGTGTGTGTGTGTGTGTGTGTGTGTGTGTGTGTGTGTGTGTGTGTGTGTGTGTATTTGGCCTTGAGATATCACTGTGCAGATTCGGAGAAAATATAATTCAAAATCTGATTTTAACCTTCAAGGTTCTGCTTTTAAAGCTGTTTGAATATTGGACCATTACAAAAAAATAACATTTACATTGTCTTTTGAGACGACTTTGCCTTCAATTTGCTCCAAACCTGTACAGTACTACATCAAGGCCAAGAGCATAGCAGGCACCGCCCTGAACAAGAAGTCATTGTGATGTTAATTTACAGTTTTAAGGATCTATTTTTAGACATGTGTGAATATTGGAAGATTGTGAAATTAGGAATATCATTATTTAATTTCAGCTGACTTTGAATTATCGATCTACAGCAGGGGGTTCAAACTCATGTTAGTGAAGGGGCCACATGCTGCCCATTTTAATCTCAAGTGGGCCGGACATGTAAAATCACAGCATAATAAGGCATAAATAACAACCATATTTCTCTATCTTTAAATCATTGGTGAAGGTTTTTGGATGATGAACTTTATTTTAAGGTCTTTCAACAATAACTAGAAACATAAAGACCAGACATTCAGACATCAGTCCTCTGTTTATCTGCCTGCTCTCCTCCGCAGATTCCCTCGCTTTATGGCATATTGTATATTTGTATATTTCACAGCATTCTTACTGTGAAATGAAAATCAGTACCTCTGGAATACTGTAGTCATTTTTACAGTAACAATCAGTCAGTACCGTAATTGTTATATCAGTAGTAATCTAAATACTGTACTTGTGATCACAGTAAGATGGAACTGTATTATGTTTAACAGCAAATCCTGGACTACTTTAAAATTCACCACTGGATTCATTTTAATACTGTGAATGAATAACAGTCAAATAATTACATACAGTAAAATAAAGACACTGATTTCAGGTACGCATGAAGGCCTGAAGAACAGCAGCAGAAACAAAGGAATTGGAGCTTCTATTATTTTATCTTCACTGCAGGTCACAACTGTCAATCATCATCTTCAAACATTCAAAGCGCACCAATCAGCAGACTGATGGCACGCAGCCACCAATCACATAAAGTGTGACCCGAGCCACAGTTTGAAGTTAAAGAAAGATGATCAGAGGTTACTGCACAGATCAATACAAATACACATTATAATAAATACTGATAAACCACAAATACAAAATACATGAAATAAAAAAGAAATAATGAAACGAGCAAAACAAGAAAACAATGCAGAATAATTTGATCATTAATGGTACATTTTTATTTTTTCAGCTTTCTCAACACACCTCCTGTTTATGTGTTTTTGATTGACAGCTGAGTTTAGTGGTCAGCTCCATACATTCTGATTAAAAGACGAGGAACATCACTTTATAACCACAGCTGGAGATCCTGTTGACTTCAGTAAGTAATATAATAATGCAAACATTGATATAATCAGGTATTAAATATGGCAAGCAGCCACAATGAGTTCATCAACGTAGAACACGCATATCTGATAAATGATCAATGTCAGGGGTTAGAAGATTTTCTGAAGATCAGACTCAGATCTAATACTAAGTATGGATTTGATACTAAGTATGGATTTGATACAAAGTATCGGTATGATACCAGTGCATCAAAGACAAAAGACTCTAGGTCATAAGCCCCTCTCTAAAATGTCAGACAATTATCAATTTGACTCAATGGACTCTGAAGGTCTCATAATGTAATTCAATGGAACCGCCGTTAACAGCTGTTAACTTTGTTATTTAGCCAATCGTGATTGTGCTGCTCCTAGCTAATGTTAGCCAGCTCTCCTGCCGAGCTGTATTTCACAATGTAGCATTAAGGGAGGTAACATAAGCTGCGTGTCTGTATTTCCTGCAGCAGAGAAGTCAACATCAATACTGTGACGTCAGTGTCCTCACTTACTGATCCTTTTATTTCAGACTGGAGCTTCAGAATTTCTGCTACAGAAAACATTATGAAACCTAGTTATACACTTCTGCCTCACACAAATAACATTCTAATAACTGTTACTAATAACCTTACATTCATCTGCAAAGTGTGAAATATGAAAACACAAGGATGAAACTATCTATTGTTCAGGATGCATCACTCTGCATTCTTTACAGAAGCCAACACAGAGATTAGTCTGCTGTTCCTCCGACAGCTGAGGACATCAGACAATAGACTCCCTCAGCTTCTCAACCGGCAGGAAGTTGGAGGTATTGAGAGGTGGAGCAGCGTGGAGGAGAAAGTCGCTCTGAAGCGCCACCCGGGTGGACGTTTCCTCACCTGAGACCTCGCTGCCGCCGTACAGCTGACTGATGCGTTTATAGAGAAGTCCTTTTGTCTCGGGCGGCGACTCCTTATCTTGCCGTCCCTCCGTCTTCTCTCGGTATTTGTAAGACGCCAACTTGACCGTCCGCTTCAGGAGGCGTTTCCTGTATGCTCTCTGAATCACTGTTGCTGCCACTTCTTCCTGTTTCCTCCGCAGAGTGCTGCTGATTGGTTCATACGACACCTGGAGGTAACAACCGTTATCTATGACTTCAGTATACTTTGATGAATGAAACAATATCCACCCCTTTTAGAATATGTCAATATTTTAAACTGTAAAACCTTACCTTGGAGGGATTGTTGGCCATGAACTTCTCCTCCATGCTGGCTTTAAGAGCATCCATCTCTCCTGAATCACCCAAAACCTACATACACATATCATCAAACTATGTGATCTGATATGCCACAACATGACAGCACAAGATGAATATAAGTGAGCCGGTCATGTTACCTGTGCAGTGAGAGCAAGCAGGATGTCCAGACAGTGGATCTTGTCTCCAGGAACCAGAGGCAGATCCATGTGGATCAGTTTGATGGTGTTTGGTTTGGAGATCCTCAGCGGATCCTTCAGAGTATCGCAGAAATCTGACAGCTCACTGAGTAATACAAAAAAGTATATTAAAGCCCTGCAGAGTTTTGGAACAACACATCAGAGTCCAAATCGGATCTCAAGACTCGCCTGTACTGGATGAACTGAGATGCATCTGGGTCAAACTTCTCCCAGGTTTCATAGAACATCTCAAAGTCGTCCTCACACAGCGGGTCAGCGCTCTCCTCTGTCGCCACATTGAAGTTCTCCAGGATGATGGCAATGTACATGTTGACCACCACGAGAAAGGACATAATGATGTAGGTGGTGAAGAAGACGATGCCCAATGCCGGGCTGCCACAGTCCCCCCTGACCATGGACCCGGGGTTCTCCATGTCGGGGTCACAGTCCGGTGGTGTGTTCATGATGGGGTTCAGCAAACCGTCCCATCCGGCCGACGTGGTGATCATAAACAAACAGATCATGCTGTTCCCAAACGTCTCAAAGTTAAACATGTCGTCAATCATGGCCTCCTTCCTCACATATGCAAAGTTAGACATGCCAAAGATGGAGAAGATGAACATTATAAGGAATAGGAGGAGGCCGATGTTGAAGAGGGCAGGAAGTGACATCATCAGGGCAAACAGCAGTGTCCGGATCCCCTTGGCTCCACGAATGAGACGAAGGACTCGGCCGATCCGAGCCAATCGAATTACACGGAAGAGCGTTGGAGAAACAAAATATTTCTCTATGATGTCAGCAAGAAGGAGGCCTGAAGGGAAGTACGTAAGGAAGTGGGGAAAAAGAAAACCTGTTTTTCTTCTGGATTGTTTGACTTATCACAAACCAGCACATCTCTGACCATAATTCATAACCCTTAACTTTGAAACATCTCCGGACATGTCTGGGCCTTAAATATGAAAAGAAGACACTTTAATGACATCAGTTGATGAGAAAATGACATCACCAGACACAGATTCACTGACTCACCCACAATGGACAGGATGACCACAACAAAGTCAAAGATGTTCCAACCGACAGCAAAGTAGTGCTGCCGGAGAGCGATCATCTTCAGAGTGCACTCTGTGGTGAAGACGACGATGAAGACGAGATTGACCCAGTACAGGATCATCTCTTTCTCCTCGCTCTGCTCGTCTGTCTCCACCATCATGGTCACCATGTTGAGGCAGATTAGCACCATGATGAAGATGTCGAAAAGCTGAGTGGTCACCAGGTCAAAGACCAGAGCTTGGAACTTGTTCTGGTTAGACAGAGAGACCAGAACCAGGTGAGGACGGGTGCCACCTGAACCTTTCACACCTGTAGTTCACAAAGTCTGGTGGGAAGGATCTGAACTGACCTCTGGCCGTGGAACAGGTTTCTGAGGTTTCTTGGAGCCTAGTTTCTTCATGGCGTTGTAATACTTCTTCTGTTCCTCGGTCATGAACAGATCTGTTCCCCCCAAGTAAAGAGAACCAAACAGAGGAACCATAAATGTCTGTTATCACCACTAAATCTGAAGATAATGTCAGTGAGTAGAAACATATCTTAGATTTCTGCTGGTTGAAGTTGTCTATGATGACTCCGATGAAGAGATTGAGGGTGAAGAAGGAGCCGAATATGATAAAGATGACAAAGTATAGGTACATGTACAAATTGGCCTCGTATTGCGGCTGGGACTCCACCTACACACATGGGACAGTAATCATCATAACATGGTGGTTGAGTTAGTATTGAATTAAGAAATTCATGAAACATGAGACACTCAATTAAATGTAAGTTTGAACCTGTAACAGCATCTATACCACTAAAGTACCTGTTAGTACTGGTACTAGTACCAGTAGTAGTAGCCACACTTTCAAAATTTCTTGTGAAATTTTCTAGTTCTCCCTGTGATTACTCCATCAGCTGACTTCAAATCAACCAGTCAGATTATGTGTCCTAAAGTCAATCACATAATTGCTGTCAAACCTTTAAACAGGTTCTACTCTCTGCTGCTGTCAGAGTTCACGTCAGCTCAAACAGATGGACAAACTCATTCATCATCGGTTGCAGTAAGCCTTCACCACCACCAGGGCGTCTGGACTCCAGGAGGTTCTGCATATCGGACTCAGCATCACTGCCGCTTGGCTATTAGTTTCAGAATGGAGTCCAATCGCCAAAGACTTTGTACTATTCAAATGTTATGCATATGTAATACATTCAACAAGTCTCTCCTGATTGAACTCGTCAAATTATTAAAATACATACTTGTACGAGTATCAGTACCTGGAACCTATTAGAAATAGTACTCGTATCAGTTATATCTTCAAGTCCACACTAGCATTAGTTCCAGTAGGATTACTAGTATTAGTTCCAGTAGTACTAGTATCAGCAGTACATAGCTCTTGTACTGACGTCTCTGGAGTCCACAGCTGCGTACATGATGTCCATCCAACCTTTAAACGTGGCCTGGAAAAGATTATTGTATTATTTGTATTATCAAAGTGAAAACAGCAACAGCAGGAATGAGCTCAGATTAAGACAGTTTGGTTCTGTGGTGTTTTGATGCGACTGTGTCAGGGAAATTATGGGATGCCATGAGCTGTCTAGTGGTTGTCATGGTGACTCACCACTTGCAGCAGGGACAGGTAGCCCAGCCCAACGTTGTCATAGTTGACCTTCACGTTCTTCCAGCGGACCTCAGTGAAGTTGGCCTCCATCAGAGCGAAGCAGTCGGTCTTGTTGTTGACATCTTCAGGAGGAAACATCTCCTCAGACGTCTCGTTAAAACAATAATAAAACTTTCCTGCAAACATATTGACTCCCATGATGCTGAAGATCAGCCAGAATATCAGACAAACCAGCAGCACGTTAAAGATAGACGGGATCGCTCCAACCAGGGCGTTCACCACCACCTGCAGACAGACAGGTACAGGGGAGGGTCAGACAGACAGGTACAGGGGAGGGTCAGACAGACAGGTACAGGGGAGGGTCAGGTAGGTACAGAGGAGGGTCAGACATGTGTCACCTAACAGAATAAAAACGTTTCACTGACTTGGACGTGTTTATATGTTCTTATCAGAACATGGAAACACAACTTATTACACCATAACTTATTACTTCTGTCATTATGAAAGATAGAATTCTTTAGATCTGTCAGATTCAGATAGAAGGTTACCAGCCTCTGGTGACACAGAGACATGTTTAAAATGCCTGTCTCACCCTCATGCCCTCAAAGCGAGACAGGGCCCTCAGGGGCCTCAGAGCTCTCAGAGTCCTCAGAGACTTGATGGCTCCCAGCTCAGAGTATCCCAGGAGGTTTGCTGTCAGAGACACGAGAGACACCTGGAAGACAAGCACACCTGGTGATGACATCACACATTATAAAACAGCTGGTGATGACATCACACATTATGGAACAGCTTGATGATGACATCACACATTATAAAACAGCTGGTGATGACATCACACATTATAAATCACAGAAATAATCCTATAGAGACACCACTGGAATTTTATTATAGGAATAGAATCATAATAATATATAACATATAACTTAATATGGATATAATGTCTAGAAATCTGGTTTTAAAGCCAATTTAAAAAAAAGCATTTTGAATGTTAAATTACAAATGAGATTTTAACTTTGATCTATCAGTGTGTGTCCTGAGGAGATAGATAGATAGATAGATAGATAGATAGATAGATAGATAGATAGATAGATAGATAGATAGATAGATAATTACTTTATTGATCCCCGAAGGGAAAATCAGTGGGTGTCTCCTATGATATTACTGTTGATATGGTTACCAGCAGGTGCCCTTACGTCTACGATAAGGAAGTCCAGCCAGCACCAAGCATTGGTGAAGTAGGTCTTGAACCCGTATGCGACCCACTTGAGGATCATTTCCAGCACGAACACGTAGGTGAACACCTGGTCCGCGTACTCCAGAACCGTCTTGATGACCTGCCTCTGCTCCAGGTAGATGTCCTCAAACGCCTGCTCCCACACACACACACACATACACACACACACACACACACGTGTTCATGTTTCATGTCCTCAAACGCCTGCACACTCACACACGCACGCACGCACACACACCCACACACACACACGTTCATGTTTCATGTCCTCAAACGCCTGCTCTCTCTCTCTCTCTCTCTCTCTCTCTCTCTCTGTCTCTCTCTCTCTCTCCCCCACACACACACACATACACACACACACACACACACACACACACGTGTTCATGTTTCATGTCCTCAAACGCCTGCACACTCACACACGCACGCACGCACACCCACCCACACACACACACGTTCATGTTTCATGTCCTCAAACGCCTGCTCTCTCTCTCTCTCTCTCTCTCTCTCTCTCTCTCTCTCTCTCTCTCTCTCTCTCTCTCTCTCTCTCACACACACACACACACACACACACACATTCATGTTTCCTGTGATCCTATTTCAATGCATTTCCTTTTAATGTGCAAACATATCTGTACACATACGACATCCTGACCTTTCACCCACAGATCAGAACAGGATTACTAAATAACCAGTGCACTGCCGTGAGTCTCTATTCAACTGCCGAGCCGTCGGGTGAACAAGGGGAGAGTCATGAATAAATACATGACACCTCACCCTATTCATGAGTGAATACATGACACCTCACCCTATTCATGAGTAAATACATGACACCTCACCCTATTCATGAGTAAATACATGACACCTCACCCTATTCATGAGTGAATACATGACACCTCACCCTATTCATGAGTGAATACATGACACCTCACCCTATTCATGAGTAAATACATGACACCTCACCCTATTCATGAGTAAATACATGACACCTCACCCTATTCATGAGTGAATACATGACACCTCACCCTATTCATGAATAAATACATGACACCTCACCCTATTCATGAATAAACACATAATACCTAACCATATTCATGAATAAATACATGATACCTCACCTGCTGGATCAGACTTCACAACTCTTAATGATAGTTAATGATGGTTCATGATGGTTAATAGTTGTTAATGGTGGTTAATGAGGGATAATGGGGGTTAATGAGGTCAAGGTCATCTCACCTGGGTAACATGCGGTGAGCCTGCTGCTATCGGCCATGTTGTCTCCACAGGTTAGTAATCACACCGCATGCATTCTTGATGAACCAATCAGATCACACCTGCTCTGGTATGCGATCACAATAAACAGACATTATAGAATATTCAAAAGAAAATATGACATGCAACCTAACATGTATGAATCAATAATCTCTAACATTTACCAGAGCTCCACTGCTCATCAGGATCATGAAAATGATGAAGGTCTCAAAGTAGTTGTGTTCTACGATGGAGAAACAGGTTCTTCTGATGTTAGCCCAGACCTTCCCTCTGCTCTTGGACGTGTCTATGTCCAAGAATGGGCAGCGTCTGTAACACTCTGGAATATATACAAACAACAAATGTTGTATTTGAATAGTTATATTACAAGGTATACATTTCACCTGCTGTCTTTTTCTGTGAACCTGACGAGATCCTTTCACACTAAGGTACATTCATATTCTCATTACCACAACCTACCTCTGGATGGAGATGTTTGTCCCACAGCGAGATGTAAACAGGAAGATGAATGAAGTTGAAGCTCAAAGAAGTGCAGAGTGGCAGACAGTGTTGATGACAGAAGGTACCATGAGACTGCCATGTTAGTGAGGAGGACCTCAGCTGTTAGAAGCTCTACTTCTTCAGAGAGGAAGGTACCATGAGACTGCCATGTTAGTGAGGAGGACCTTAGCTGTTAGAAGCTCTACTTCTTCAGAGAGGAAGGGAGCGGCTCAAACCATGGATAAGTCATTGATTGGCTTCATTTCTTTAATACCTTTTTATGCATGTCGGAAGTTGTTTTACAAGTTACACAAAGGTGTAATTGGATGTGTGTGTGAGTGCCTGTGTGTGTTTCCGTACTGTCACTGAAGCAGTCCTCAGGTGTGTTGGCTTCTTGCTCTTCTTCTACGTCATCATGAGCTTCAGGATGTTTCTGAACGGTGCTGCAGACCGACGACTCGTCACACTGTTGAAACATTTCAAACAGCCTGTCGTTGATATTCATGTTCATATCTGATAAACGGTACTTCAGTGCACTCTCTGAACAGACACTCCCACAGGCAAGCTCGCCACGTTTTTTACTGAATGTACCACATACCACTGGAAAGCTTCTTAGCGTTCGGAATCCTTCGGAATTATCTCGTAAAGCGTTAATTTTTGAAGAGTTTCAGTAATTTGAATTTGGAATGTCACTTTCTGTCACCAGAGACAGGGTTCGGACTACAAGAGTTTCAGAGTTGTACAATGAACTGACAGCTGCATCCAGAGTATTTCTCCTCGGCATAACGAACGCACATCAGCTCATGTCATGTGTACTGTTGGGTTCTGCCTGCAGCCTCCTGCCAGCTTCCTGCATTGAGCCCTTCTGTAACAATGAGTGGACCAAAGAAAGGTCCAGTGAGTGCCGAGTTTTTAATGAGTGGACTGCTAAATATTTTTTCACAGGAGTAATTTTTGACAGGAGACACTTTTCCGCCAAGATGCTAATGCTGCGTTCACACCAAAAACGTTGCAAATTTGACGCACGAGTAGATTACATGCAAAGTCAATGCACAGGCGCTATAGGTTGCGAAAAAGCAAATGTTTCGCCTGACGGCGTGAATGACATGTTTAACAGGGCGTGAATTTGTACGAGTTTACATTTTCCAACTGTCAAAAATGTGCGTGACGCTGAGCCAATCAGCGTTGAGAAGCTCTGCCCTTCATCACGGCTGTTCTGCCATTGTTGAATCAAACTGCTGCTGGTCCCCTTGAAGTGACGCTGATAGCGGCTGTCATTCAGATGCTGTTGTGGCACTACAGATAATATTATGAACTTGCCAAATTTTACAACTCCTTGTGGCATTCTCTCCCAGAGAAGGAATTTGTTTCCTGTACTGTAATAAAGCATCTTTTACACATGCAATGCTTGACTTGTTAAGATGAAAGAGCTTCCAATTCTACAATTTACCTGCAAAAAACTTCTAGTTGTATTTATGTTCCAATATCTTGTATTAACTTCCCTTCTATTAAGTATGGAATAGATTAGATTTGAATAGAATACAATTGAATAGAATAGAATGAATGGAAAAGAATAGAATAAAATAAAATTGAATATAATGATGTTTTCCTGGGAGTGCTTTTCTTCATCCTCATCCTCTTCTTCATCCTCTTCATCATCATGGTCATGCATCTCAAAGTCGGACTCGGCCTCGGCGATTGGGACTGTCAGACAGGGAATGATGTCATAGTTGCTTCTCAGGTTGCCATGGCTATAGTGGAGTGACTTGACCTCTGACCCCGACTGGCCTGAGGTCACAAAGCTCAAAGCTAAAATTTCCTTTGTCGTCCTATGGTCTTCCTCAGTGTCGAACACTAAAGATGAAATTCACAAACGTGAAAAATCAGTAAGTTGCCTAAAATGCATTTGAAAGAACTTCAACCATTTGAAATCATAGTGAATATTTAATTTTAATATGACAAAGAAAATACCTGGAACACTGAATAAATACTAAACACAGATAAATACACAAGGAAATCAATAAATAATGTATTTGCTGTGGTTGCAGGTCTGGTCCTACCGGGGTGGTCTGGGCCGATGTGGTTGGTCCAGATTTGTTCCAGGATCCATTTCTTTGCCCAAGCCACCGCCCGACTGATCCTGTTCATCGCGATCTGCAGATTGTTTTCTCCCTCATCTTCTGGAGCCGCAAGATTATCACCACTAAATGAGCTCAGCAACAAGGCCAGGAACAGATTCAGGACCTGAAACAAGACCAGGGACATATTCAGGACCTGAAACAAGATCAAGGACAGTATGTAAGGCTATCTTACACCTTCTTACCAAGTGGCATAGGCTCGGCAGGGCTCCCTTGATTGAGGGCTCGTCCTATGGTTATAGAACTAACCTTAATTCTAACCCACACAGGGTCCACCCTCTTCTGGCCTCTATGTGTACTGCGGATGGAGCATGCCCTGCCACCACACAACATAGATCCCAACCACACCCATTAAAGATTAGTCGCCACAGTCCATCTACCCGGAATGTTTTTGTCCACACCATCAAATGTTCTTCTGAGATTGGCCCTCCCGCAACCTGTTATGCATGCTTACGTGAACACTGTCATGTAGGAATTCCCTCATCCCAGCTATGTTCCATTCAATCACAGTTATGGGAATCACAAATAGCAAAGGTCAAAGCATAGCTTGTGTTTTTTGGCATCCAAGCAGAGGCTGGCGAACTCTATCTGCAGGTGTCTTGTGTGTTGCAGCCACAGTCGCACTGCCATGAACCAGGCACGTCCTGGTTGTTCGGCTACATTTATGCATAATGTCAGTGCGAGAACACATGCTTGTGACTCGGCCACGGACGTTCTCCTCTCCACCCTGTCTTCCTCCCTCGATTCTCTCTGTCCTCTCACGACACGAAAGGTCTACAAGTCCCCGCCAGCTCCGTGGTTGTCTGACTCAGTGTGCGCTGAGAGAGCCACTCTGCAAGCATCGGAAAGGAAATGGCGAAAATCCAGACATCCTGATGACCTGGTCGCCTACCACTCTCTCCTCTGCCTTCTTCAATGCACATTACTAACTCTACTCCTTTCCGGGAGCCTCTGTGCTTCCTTGCCTTAAGTTTCCATGGACCGTGGCTGTCTGGAGTTGGACCTGCCCCCCCCCCCCCCTTCTCCACCATGGATGATGGCTGTCTGGAGTTGGTCCTTCATGCTACAATGGACTGTGGCTGGATCGTGGTCCATGCCTACCACTCACTAATTATATGAATGTTTTTGTCATATTCATGTAATGTGCTGCAACTCTGTTACGTTGCTCATTCTGGTCACATGTTATCTGTTGCTTCTGTCCATCCGGGGAGAGGATCCCCTTCTGTTGCTCTCCTTCAGGTTTCTTCCCCTTTTTTCCCCTGTGAAAGGGTTTTACTATCTTTATTTGGGGAGTTGTTCCTGATCCGATGTGAGGTTCTGGGACACGATGTCATGGGTACAGATTGTAAAGCCCTTCGAGGCAAATCTTGTATTTGTGATTTTGGGCTATACAAAATAAACTGAATTGAATTCTCCATCTTCTCCAACCTCCTGGACCCCCCATCCTCTCCTCCTCCGTCAACCCTTCAACCAAGCCACTTCATTGACGACTTGACTAAAAAGATAGATGACATCCGCTCCTCATTCACCACTCGACCTTCTTCAACCACTTCACCTCCATCAACTCCGTCCTCCCCTACGCTGTCCTCCTTCCAACACCCTGTCTCCCAATCAAGTTCTCTCCTTGGTGACCTCCGCTCATCCAACCCTCTGCCCTCTGGACCCCATCCCATCTCACATCCTCAAGTCCATCGCTCCTGACCTTCTTCCCTTCCTCACCCATCTCATCAACACCTCCCTCTCAACCGGCTGTTTCCCCAACTCTCAGAAGGAAGCAAGAGTTAACCCTCTGCTGAAGAAACCCACTCTAAATCCGTCCGAAGTCAACAACTACCGACCTGTCTCTCTCCTTCCCTTTGTTTCCAAAACTATGGACCGAGCTATCTTTCTCCACCAGAACAACCTTCTGGACCCTCATCAGTCTGGATTCAAGGCAGGCCACTCCACAGAGACGGCCCTCCTTGTTGTCTCTGAGCAGCTCCACACTGCTAGAGCAGCCTCCCTCTCCTCTGTCCTCATCCTTCTAGACCTCACTGCTACCTTTGACACCGTGAACCACCAGATCCTCATCTCCTCCCTCCAGGATCTCAGTATCTCAGTCACTGTGCTCTCCCTCTTCTCATCATACCTCGACAATCACACTTACCGGGTAAGTTGGAAAGGATCTGTGTCTAAACCTCGTCATCTCACTACTGGGGTCCTTCAGGGCTCTGTCCTGGGTCCTCTCATTACTGAGGTCCCTCAGGGCTCTGTCCTGGGTCCTCTCCTCTTCTCTCTGTACACCAACCCCCTCTGCTCTGTCATTCGCTCGCATGGCTTCTCCTACCATCGCTATGCTGATGACACTCAACTGATTCTTTCGTTTTCCCGATCAGAAACAGGGATACCAGAGCGAATCTCTGCCTCTCTGACTGACATCTCTCAGTGGATGTTCACACACCACCTGAAGATCAACCCTGACAAGACTGAACTGCTTTTCCTTCCAGGAAAAGGCTCCCCCACCAAAGAACTCACGATCACCTTCAACAACGCAGTCTTGGCCCCGACCTCAACTGCCAAGGACCTCGGTGTGACACTTGACAGTCAACTCTCCCTGACTGCCAACATCACCGCAACAACACGCTCCTGTAGGTTCATGCTACACAACATCAGGAGAATACGTCCTCTTCTCCTGGAGGTTCATGCTACACAACATCAGAAGAATACGTCCTCTTCTCCTGGAGGTTCATGCTACACAACATCAGGAGAATACGTCCCCTGCTCACACAGAAGGCAGCACAGGTTCTGGTCCAGGCTCTGATCATCTCCTTGACTACTGCAACTCCCTCCTGCAACTCTACCTGCCAATGCAACTCCACCTCTACAGCTCATCCAGAACGCAGCGGCTCGACTGATCTTCAACCTCCAGAAGTTCACTCACACTACTCCAGTCCTCCGCGCCCTGCACTGGCTACCGGTGGCTGCAGCATCCGCTTCAAGACATTGGCACTTACGTACCGTGCTACGATCAGATCGGGTCCGACCTACATCCAGGACATGGTGAAACCGTACACACCAGCTCGTTCGCTCCGCTCAGCTTCAGCCAATCAGCTTGTCGCTCCGTCAACACTCAACAAAATCACGACTGTTTGCTTCCTGGCTCCTCGATGGTGGAATGAGTTCCTCATTGACATCAGGACAGCAGGAAGTGTCTACATCTTCCACCGCAAACTAAAAACTCATCTTTTTCGACTTGGATGGCTCTTACTGATAGCACTTAGTAGTTTGACTTTATTTGGAGATTGTTCTGTCTAGATTCTTGTTGTTCCTACTTCGTACTTACGGTTGAATGCACATATTGTAAGTCGCTTTGGATAAAAGTGTCAGCTAAATGACATGTAATGTTCTGTTAACTGCGTAAGTTAGACCTATATGTCCAGTCTACTGCTTAATTTAAACCCACTTCACAAAGACAGGATGTTGGAAATGGAGGCATGGTTTCAAGAGCTTTTTTGATGATCTCAAGTATACTCTGCCTTGATGTTAATCCAGAACACCAAGTTGAAACAGACTTTTAAGTTTCATTTTTAGAGTAACTATCACGTAACATGTGTCAAGAGGTTACATCAGAGGTTACGCGCAGACGGATGTCTTTTTTCAAAATAAAACGTTTTTCTGACCTTCATTTATTTTTCATTCATTCTTTCTCTGGGCCCGGCATCAAGGGACCCACGGACCGGTACGGGGCCGCGGTCCGGTGGTTGGGGACCACTGCAGTAGAAGGCGCACCTTGTGTGAGTTCAGGCTCAGGTCAGAGTATCTTTGTGCCTACAGGGACTCACCACCAGATTTCCGATGACGAGGACCATCATGAAGACAATCAGACACATTGTCTGACCAGAGACCTCCATGCAGTCCCACATGGTCTCAATCCACTCTCCACACAGGACCCTGAAGATGATGAGGAAGGCGTGGAAGAAGTCATACATGTGCCAGCGGGGAAGTTCGCAGTCAAGTGCAATGCGACAGACGCAGTCTTTGTAGTTTTTCCCGAACAGCTGCATGCCGACGACGGCAAAGATGAAGACGATGATGGCCAGGACGAGAGTCAGGTTTCCCAGAGCACCCACCGAGTTCCCAATGATCTTTATCAACATGTTGAGGGTTGGCCACGACTTTGCCAGCTTGAACACTCGCATCTGGACATGAGACAGGCAAGGAAACAGGTCAGAAGACAGAAAGGTAGGTAGACAGGTAGACATAATCAATCACGACATAATGATTGGTTTTAAAAATCAAATGAGTTCACACTGACCAATCGGAAGGAGCGCAGCACAGAAAGGCCCTGAACGTTAGCCAATCCAAGCTCCACCAAACTCATGGTGACAATGATGCTGTCAAAGATGTTCCAGCCCACCTGCAGCCACAGCAACAGAACAATCACAGAAACAAGTTACAATGGAAACAGCTGTCATGACCACTGAGTTGAGCTGCAGTCATAAAGTAAAAAAATGGCGTCTTGTGTCTTTTTCTAACTCAGTTTTTACCTGGATTTAAAATGTCATGTGGTGAAAGAACTTAGGAAAAAAAAGAAGATCAAAAGCACTTCCATACTTCGGCTCGTTTCACTCACTTTTCCAAATATAAACACTATTTGACCGGAGCATAGTCAACAAGCAGGAAGTCTGACCTGAAAGTAATTGTATGGGTCCATGGCCAGAAGTTTGAGGACCATCTCAGCTGTGAAGATCCCTGTGAAGACCTGAATGGGGTCAGAGGTCAGCAGAAAAAGCTTAACACCAATTCTGTGTCTACGACCAGACACTTGAGCACTTCGAGCACTGACTTTCAGTGCTTAGGGCGCCACACCGACAAAACCAGCAGAACTCAGAGCCCTGAAAGAACCGGGATGGAGCGCTGCAAACAGTCACACTATGCAGTGTAAAACGATGGACACTACTCGCACTAAACGGACGCCATCATGGCTACATAGCGAAAGAGGAAGAGCCCTTTCTGCCAGCTTTTCATTTATATCCTCCTGCCGCAATTGTGGAGGTGTCGCAGTTTCCACATGGGTTAGAGAAAGGGTTACACAAGTGACAAAAAGAGGGCAAGAAGTGTGTTCATTTTCGCAGGTATCGCAAGCAGATTTGTGTCCGTCACTTCCGCCAATTGGGTAACGTCAGTGTTCCATTTGATACAGTGCCTATGAGCGACGGAGTGCACTAACATCTGTAGTGCACTCCAAAGTATTGCAGTGTACTTTGTAAAGTGTTTGGTAATAGACACAGTCCAAGGCTATTGAATGAATGGGGTTTGTCCAAGCTTTTCAGTAGACCGAATGGTGGCTAATAGAGAAAAGAACATCATGGTATGAATAGCATTTTTTGTTAAAGATCTTTTCGATAATTTCAGAATTGTAATTCTCAGCTATGAACCAGGCAGCTATGACAACCTTCCTTTGAAAGAATTAACCCTCTGCTGAAGAAACCCATTCTCAAGTCAACAACACAGACTTGTCTCTCTCCTTCCCTTTCTTTCCAAAACCCTGGAGCGAGCTATCTGTAACCAAGTCTCTTCCTTCCTCACCAGAACAACCTTCTGGACCCTCACCAGTCTGGATTCAAGGCCTCAACAGAGACTACCTTCCTTGCTGTCTCTGAGCAGCCTCTCTTTCCTCTGTCCTTATCCTTCTAGACCTTTTTGCTCAATTAACCCTAACCCTCTCCTCTTCTCTCTGGACACCAACTCTCTCTCTCATTCACTCGCATGGCTTCTCCTACCATAGCTGTGCTGATGACACCCAACTTATCCTCTCGTTTCCCCAATCGGAAACATAGGTAGCAGCAGGAATCTCTGCCTGTCTAATGGATATCTCTCAGTGGATGTTCACACGTACAAGGGTTGGCTAAATGCATTGAAGAAATCAACATCTGGATGTGCCAGAATCTTCTTCAATTAAATAAAGATCAAACAGAAGTAATTGTTTTTGGTCGCAAGGATGAACGATTGAAAGTGAGCGCTCAGCTTCAATCACTGATGTTAAAAACCTCAAACCAAGCCAGAAATCTAGGTGTAGTTATGGATTCAGACCTCACCCTGAACAGCTACATCAAGACAATTACAAAGTCAGCCTCCTATCACCTGAAGAACATATCGAGGGTTAGAGGACTCATGTCTGAACGGGATCTGGAGAAACTTGTTCATGCATTCATCTTCAGTAGACTAGATTACTGTAACGATGTGTTCACAGGTCATTCATCTTCAGTAGACTACTGTAACGGTGTGTTCACAGGTCATTTATCTTCAGTAGACTACTGTAACGATGTGTTCACAGGTCATTTATCTTCAGTAGACTACTGTAACGGTGTGTTCACAGGTCATTTATCTTCAGTAGACTACTGTAACGGTGTGTTCACAGGTCATTTATCTTCAGTAGACTACTGTAACGGTGTGTTCACAGGTCATTTATCTTCAGTAGACTACTGTAACGATGTGTTCACAGGTCATTTATCTTCAGTAGACTACTGTAACGGTGTGTTCACAGGTCATTTATCTTCAGTAGACTGGACTACTGTAACGGTGTGTTCACAGGTCATTTATCTTCAGTAGACTGGACTACTGTAACGGTGTGTTCACAGGTCATTTATCTTCAGTAGACTACTGTAACGGTGTGTTCACAGGTCATTTATCTTCAGTAGACTGGACTACTGTAACGGTGTGTTCACAGGTCATTTATCTTCAGTAGACTACTGTAACGATGTGTTCACAGGTCATTTATCTTCAGTAGACTACTGTAACGGTGTGTTCACAGGTCATTTATCTTCAGTAGACTAGACTACTGTAACGGTGTGTTCACAGGTCATTCATCTTCAGTAGACTACTGTAACGGTGTGTTCACAGGTCATTTATCTTCAGTAGACTACTGTAACGGTGTGTTCACAGGTCATTTATCTTCAGTAGACTGGACTACTGTAACGGTGTGTTCACAGGTCATTTATCTTCAGTAGACTAGACTACTGTAACGGTGTGTTCACAGGTCATTCATCTTCAGTAGACTACTGTAACGATGTGTTCACAGGTCATTTATCTTCAGTAGACTACTGTAACGGTGTGTTCACAGGTCATTTATCTTCAGTAGACTGGACTACTGTAACGGTGTGTTCACAGGTCATTTATCTTCAGTAGACTGGACTACTGTAACGGTGTGTTCACAGGTCATTTATCTTCAGTAGACTAGACTACTGTAACGGTGTGTTCACAGGTCATTCATCTTCAGTAGACTACTGTAACGGTGTGTTCACAGGTCATTTATCTTCAGTAGACTACTGTAACGGTGTGTTCACAGGTCATTTATCTTCAGTAGACTGGACTACTGTAACGGTGTGTTCACAGGTCATTTATCTTCAGTAGACTGGACTACTGTAACGGTGTGTTCACAGGTCATTTATCTTCAGTAGACTAGACTACTGTAACGGTGTGTTCACAGGTCATTCATCTTCAGTAGACTACTGTAACGATGTGTTCACAGGTCATTTATCTTCAGTAGACTACTGTAACGGTGTGTTCACAGGTCATTTATCTTCAGTAGACTACTGTAACGATGTGTTCACAGGTCATTTATCTTCAGTAGACTACTGTAACGGTGTGTTCACAGGTCATTTATCTTCAGTAGACTGGACTACTGTAACGGTGTGTTCACAGGTCATTTATCTTCAGTAGACTACTGTAACGGTGTGTTCACAGGTCATTTATCTTCAGTAGACTACTGTAACGGTGTGTTCACAGGTCATTTATCTTCAGTAGACTACTGTAACGGTGTGTTCACAGGTCATTTATCTTCAGTAGACTACTGTAACGATGTGTTCACAGGTCATTTATCTTCAGTAGACTACTGTAACGGTGTGTTCACAGGTCATTTATCTTCAGTAGACTACTGTAACGGTGTGTTCACAGGTCATTCATCTTCAGTAGACTACTGTAACGATGTGTTCACAGGTCATTTATCTTCAGTAGACTACTGTAACGGTGTGTTCACAGGTCATTTATCTTCAGTAGACTACTGTAACGGTGTGTTCACAGGTCATTTATCTTCAGTAGACTACTGTAACGGTGTGTTCACAGGTCATTTATCTTCAGTAGACTACTGTAACGGTGTGTTCACAGGTCATTTATCTTCAGTAGACTACTGTAACGGTGTGTTCACAGGTCATTTATCTTCAGTAGACTACTGTAACGATGTGTTCACAGGCCTCTGTAAAAAGTCAATCAGAACGCTGCAGCTCGAGTTCTCACTAAGACCAGGAACGTGGATCACATCGCTCCAGTTTGAGGTCTTTGCTCTGGCTTCCTGTCAAACAAAGAATTGACTTCAACATCCTGCTGCTGGTTTATAAAGCGCTGAATGGTTTAGGGCCTAAGTATGTTTGTGATCTGGTCTACTTTATGAACCATCAGACCCCTCAGGTGGTCTGGTTCTGGTCTACCTTATGAACCATCAGACCCCTCAGGTCCTCTGGTTCTGGTCTACTTTCTCTTCCAAGAGTCAGAACTAAACATGGAGAGGCAGTGTTCAGCTTTTCTGCTCCACATTTATGGAACAAGGTCCCTGAAAGCTGCAGGTCTGCTGAGACCCTCACAGACCCTTAGAGACCCTCACAGACCCTTAGAGACCCTCAGAGACCCTTAGAGACCTTCAGAGACCCTTAGAGACCCTCAGCTCCTGTAAATCCAGTTTGAAGACTTTTCTGTTTGTGGTTGCCTTTAATTGAACCAGACTCAATGCTGCATCTCACTACTGCATTTTATTTATTAAACTGCACTGCAACTCTTATTAATTTTATTTGTATTGTACTGTTTTAATGTTTTCTAAATTGTTTTTAAATCTGCTTTTATGTGAAGCACTTTGAATCGCCTTGTTGCTGAAATGTGCTGTACAAATAAACTTGCCTTGCCTTGCCACACACCACCTGAAAATGAACTACTTTTCCTTCTGTGAAAAGGCTCTCACATTCACAACCTTCAACAACTCAGTGTTGGCCACAACCCCGACTGCCAATAAACTCGGTGTGACACTCAACAGTCAACTCTCCCTGACTGCCAACATCACCACAACAACATGTTCCTGTAGGTACATGCTGTACAACATCAGGAGAATACGTCCCTTTCTCTATCAAAAGTCGGCAGGTTCTCGTTCAGGCAACATCGGTACTTGCGTACTGTGCTACGAACAGATTGGGTCCGAGCTACATCCTGGACATGGTAAATCCGTACAGCTCGTTCACTCCGCTCAGCTTCAGCCAATCGGCTTGTAGCTCCGTCACTGCGAACTCAACACTCAACTAAGTCTCAACTGTTTGCTTCTTGGCTAGTCAATGGTGGAACGAGCTTCTCATTGACATCAGGACAGCAGGAAATCTCCACATTTTCAGTCGCAAACTAAAAACACATCATTTTCGACTATACCTTGAATAAAGACAGTAGCAGCAGCATTTAGTAACACTTAAATGTATTTTACTGATAGCACTTTGTAGTTCGACTTTATTGAAAAAATTGTACTTTTTTAATTCTTGTTGTTCTGAGTTAGTACTTACGGTTAAATGCACTTATTGTAAGTCGCTTTGGATAAAAGCGTCAGTTACATGAAAGGTAATGTCTTAGTGGCCGCATCAACGATTAGAAAAAGGTTCTGTCTTTGACTTGTGGTTGTTCATGAAACTGTTCCGGAAAAAAGACACAAAAATAAATAAGCCCGATGGTATGAACATGACTCATCTGATATTAGACTGATACAGCGATGTGATGGGAAACATTTATACTGAGAAGATTAATGTTGACGCTCCTATTGACTAGGTGACACAAACAATATAATATAGTATGATACATTTTTTACATTTTGTGAAACGCAGTTTGGGAACAAAGACCACGGCCCGAAAAGAAACAATTCTCTGACTGGATTTTCTTCATCACTGACCAGATTTCCAATGCTCAGAAGCTCCTCAAACTCCTGTGTCATTGGATAATGCTCCATGGCCATGAAGACTGTGTTGAGGACGATACAGATCGTGATTCCAAGGTCAACAAAAGGGTCCATGACAATGGTGTAGAGGTACTGTTTGAGCCTCCGCCAGCAGCCACAACAGTTCCATTTCAGGAAGATGTCAGCAAAGACATACCAACATGGAGGACACGGCCTCTGGTCGTCTGCAAAGTCTGAAACACACAGCAAGTTAAAGAGGATACAAATAGAAAGTTGTTTTTGAGACCTCAGTCTACAGGACGATGCTGTTGATCGTTGTAATAACGCTGAGCAACAGGAACGTTTTCCTCCTCAGTCTATGAACAGAACATTACATCATCTGTCTGCCTCCTTCCTTCATCTCGCCTCTTTAATCTGTTTTTTCTCCTTTTCTGTGAAGGCTCATTCCTATACCGATCGATGCGCTAAATCGATTGGTATATTGATGGATTTGGTGTAATGATCGTTGGTGATTCCTATAATGCTCTAATGTGTTCAGGAACACAGTATGGTGGCGGGTTAGGGTCCCTAGTTTAGGGTTAGGCACTGTTGTGTCTGTCTTCATGATGTTCACTTGATTTTCAGTGACAGATTTCTTACGGGACAGGTCAGGGCGACTGTGGTTCAGAAGGTAGAGCGGGTCGTCCCCAATCAGAAGATTGACGGTTTGAACCCTGGCTCCTCTGGTCAATGTGTCCTTGAGCACGACACTTAACCCCAAAAAGGTTGTGCGATCCGTGTGTGAGTGGGCAGGTGGCACATTACGTGGTAGTCCCTCCCATCATAGTCGCTCCTCTCATCAGGGTATGAATATAGGTGAGTAATGACATTAAAGAGTAGACCCAAGACTTTCCTCTATGATAGCGCTTAAAGTTAGAACTGGGTCGGGTTTATATTTAGGGTTGGTTCAGGTTCATAGTTAGGACTGGTTCAGGTCTACAGTTAGGACTGGTTCAGGTCTACAGTTAGGACTGGTTCAGGTCTACAGTTAGGACTGGTTCAGGTCTACAGTTAGGGCTGGTTCAGGTCTATAGTTAGGACTAGTTCAGGTTAGCTCTGCTCCAGCCCCTAGATATGCTGCTATAGGCCTAGACTGCTGAGGGACATCTTAGGATGCACTGCACTCCTCTTTTCTCTCTCCTTCTTGATGAATGTATGTCTCTTCAATAAACATTACTAACTCTACTTCTTCCCGGAAGCCTCTGTGCTTCCTTGTCTTAAGTTTCCATGGATCGTGGTTGTGTCTGGAACCGGTAGATATGTATTCTACTCGCATGTGAACAGATTGTAAATCCCTCTGAGGACAGTTTGTAATTGGTGACTTTGGGCTCTATAAAATATATTACAGTGTTAAAGAGGTTTGAGAGGTCAGGAGACTAGAAAAGATGTATACAGTTTATTCACCATTAGGCTTTTGTGTTGTTAAACTATTGATATTGTCTGGTGTCATTAGTTTGTAATGCGTATGTTTATAAGGTCTTCATGTATGTTTATTTGTCTGTGTGGACATGTATGTGTGTACCTTCCATGGCAGTGTGTTCTTGGTCGTGGCCCTTTGTTTCTGCAGAATAATTATTCTTCTGTGATGCTGCATCTGGTTCCTCTGGGAGCTGAGCCCTGCAGGCTGCCTCCTGGAATGACAAGAAGAATAAGTGTTAGGTTGTGGGTCTTCACTGTCAGCTGCTTAAAAGTTATTTTATCACATCAGACCTCCTCCTCTCTCTTCTTCAGCATCTCCAGGATCTGAGCGTACTCTTCCTCCTTCTGTTTGGCCTCAGCCTTGGTGGCCTCGTTCTGCTCGGCGTAAGCCATGGCAACCACAGCCAGGATGAGGTTAATAAGGTAGAACGAGCCGAGGAAGATGACGACCACAAAGAAGATCATGTAGGTTTTACCGGCTGCTCGCAGTGTCTGCAGTCAGACAGACGGGTGAGAGACAGACAGGTAAAGTGAGAGTGTCACAAATGTCCTTGACAAAAGAGGCATATGCACATGAACAAATTCTGTGTTAACCTAAAGACAACATGAGAGGTCAGCTAAACCTATAATGTCTGCAGTCAGACAGACGATAGATGGACAGATGAAATGCATACACTGAAGTAAATGTTCATACTGAAATAAATATATCCGCACAATGTCAGTCAAAGTCAGAGACCAGTGAGGACCAGTTACTACTGGGACCAGTTTGTTACTGACCAGCTGGAATAGGTTCTCCCAGAAGTCCTGAGTCATCAGTCTGAACAGAGACAGGTACGCCCAACCAAACGAGTCGTAGCTTGTGTATCCGTAGTTTGGGTTTCTCCCCGCTTTCAGACAAATGTAACCCTCCGGACAGACCCTGAAATAGTCATCATTATCACATCATCATCGTCACATCATCATCACCATCATCATCACCATCATCATCATCACCGTACCCGGCATCAGAGCTGTTTCCACACAGCAGAGCATCAAGTTGACCTCGCAGGTAGTAGTAGTTCTCTATCAGACAGACAGATGCATCAGTAATAAGTTCACTAAATATGTGAAGCACAAACATCTGATGACTGACCCTCTGGTGTTGTGAAGTGTCCCACAACTTAACTGATGAACTCAAACAGAGCTATTAAAGGACATCACACCGTCGTAACAATAAGTAAGGAGTACAACATCTCCTGGTTTCTCGAGAACAGGGGGTTGGGGCTGTTGAGAAGGCCGAACCAATAGGCTGAACTTAATTCAATTAACTCAATATTTATATTATAACTTTGTAAAACAAACTGTTCATTACATGATGTTAAGCTGCTACTGGTTAAAATACAATAAGGTTAAGAAAATATGTCAAAAAAAATATTTAATTTTTGATGTTTTCAAGTTCAGTTCAGTTTTTCTTCCTAAGTGAGAAAAGTCCAGTCTGTGTTGACTTGAACAAGAGCACTGACTGGTTGAATGAAGTGGAGACGTGACGGACAGCTGACAGGTATCATGAGAGATCTGTTGAACTTCATCACTGAGACTATAACATGCTAAGGTCTTCTCTAGAACCTGGTCTGTACCTTACTGAAGCTGGTCTGTACCTTACTGAAGTAAAGCTGGTCTGTACCTTACAGACGCTGGTCTGTACCTTAATGAAGTACAGCTGGTCTGTACCTTACTGAAGTAAAGCTGGTCTGTACCTTACTGAAGTAAAGCTGGTCTGTACCTTACTGAAGTAAAGCTGGTCTGTACCTTACTGAAGTAAAGCTGGTCTGTACCTTACTGAAGTACAGCTGGTCTGTACCTTACTGAAGTAAAGCTGGTCTGTACCTTACTGAAGTAAAGCTGGTCTGTACCTTACAGACGCTGGTCTGTACCTTAATGAAGTACAGCTGGTCTGTACCTTACTGAAGTAAAGCTGGTCTGTACCTTACTGAAGTAAAGCTGGTCTGTACCTTACAGACGCTGGTCTGTACCTTAATGAAGTACAGCTGGTCTGTACCTTACTGAAGTAAAGCTGGTCTGTACCTTACTGAAGTACAGCTGGTCTGTACCTTACAGACGCTGGTCTGTACCTTAATGAAGTACAGCTGGTCTGTACCTTACTGAAGTAAAGCTGGTCTGTACCTTACTGAAGTAAAGCTGGTCTGTACCTTACTGAAGTAAAGCTGGTCTGTACCTTACAGACGCTGGTCTGTACCTTACTGAAGTACAGCTGGTCTGTACCTTACAGACGCTGGTCTGTACCTTAATGAAGTACAGCTGGTCTGTACCTTACTGAAGTAAAGCTGGTCTGTACCTTACTGAAGTAAAGCTGGTCTGTACCTTACTGAAGTACAGCTGGTCTGTACCTTACAGACGCTGGTCTGTACCTTACTGAAGTACAGCTGGTCTGTACCTTACTGAAGTAAAGCTGGTCTGTACCTTACTGAAGTAAAGCTGGTCTGTACCTTACTGAAGTAAAGCTGGTCTGTACCTTACTGAAGTAAAGCTGGTCTGTACCTTACTGAAGTACAGCTGGTCTGTACCTTACTGAAGTAAAGCTGGTCTGTACCTTACTGAAGTAAAGCTGGTCTGTACCTTACTGAAGTACAGCTGGTCTGTACCTTACTGAAGTAAAGCTGGTCTGTACCTTACTGAAGTACAGCTGGTCTGTACCTTACTGAAGTAAAGCTGGTCTGTACCTTACTGAAGTAAAGCTGGTCTGTACCTTACTGAAGTACAGCTGGTCTGTACCTTACAGACGCTGGTCTGTACCTTACTGAAGTAAAGCTGGTCTGTACCTTACTGAAGTACAGCTGGTCTGTACCTTACTGAAGTAAAGCTGGTCTGTACCTTACTGAAGTAAAGCTGATCTGTACCTTACTGAAGTAAAGCTGGTCTGTACCTTACTGAAGCTGGTCTGTACCTTACTGAAGTACAGCTGGTCTGTACCTTACTGAAGTAAAGCTGATCTGTACCTTACTGAAGTAAAGCTGGTCTGTACCTTACTGAAGTACAGCTGGTCTGTACCTTACTGAAGTAAAGCTGGTCTGTACCTTACAGACGCTGGTCTGTACCTTACTGAAGTAAAGCTGGTCTGTACCTTACTGAAGTAAAGCTGGTCTGTACCTTACAGACGCTGGTCTGTACCTTAATGAAGTACAGCTGGTCTGTACCTTACTGAAGTAAAGCTGGTCTGTACCTTACAGACGCTGGTCTGTACCTTACTGAAGTACAGCTGGTCTGTACCTTACTGAAGTAAAGCTGGTCTGTACCTTACTGAAGCTGGTCTGTACCTTACTGAAGTGAAGCTGGTCTGTACCTTACTGAAGTAAAGCTGGTCTGTACCTTACTGAAGTAAAGCTGGTCTGTACCTTACTGAAGTAAAGCTGGTCTGTACCTTACTGAAGTAAAGCTGGTCTGTACCTTACTGAAGTACAGCTGGTCTGTACCTTACTGAAGTAAAGCTGGTCTGTACCTTACTGAAGTAAAGCTGGTCTGTACCTTACAGACGCTGGTCTGTACCTTACTGAAGTACAGCTGGTCTGTACCTTACTGAAGTAAAGCTGGTCTGTACCTTACTGAAGCTGGTCTGTACCTTACTGAAGTGAAGCTGGTCTGTACCTTACTGAAGTAAAGCTGGTCTGTACCTTACTGAAGTAAAGCTGGTCTGTACCTTACTGAAGTAAAGCTGGTCTGTACCTTACTGAAGTACAGCTGGTCTGTACCTTACTGAAGTAAAGCTGGTCTGTACCTTACTGAAGTAAAGCTGGTCTGTACCTTACTGAAGTAAAGCTGGTCTGTACCTTACTGAAGTAAAGCTGGTCTGTACCTTACTGAAGTAAAGCTGGTCTGTACCTTACTGAAGTAAAGCTGGTCTGTACCTTACTGAAGTAAAGCTGCACACCATCACAGTAGTAGTCCTGTTATTTGTACTTTGGCCAGGTAGTTCATGAGGTATTGTAGAATTAGTGGTCGTAGTACCTGTATCATACCTGGGTTGTTGATGTACTCTGAGAAATCAAATTCGCTGCTTCCTGTGTTGTTGCTTTGGGTGTCGTTACCATGGTCACCAGTACCGAGGTGGGTATGGGAGGTGTTGCCCAGCAGCAGCGGTGGGACCAGAACACATTTCTGACGCAGGTTTCCCATAAAGAGCTGCAGACCGATCAGAGCGAAGACGCACAGGCAGAACACGGTCAGAATCATCACATCAGCCAGCTTCTTCACTGATTGTATGAGCGCTCCCACAATCGTCTTCAGTCCTGAGGAGGAGGGGGCATTAAAAACGGACTGACTCTTTAGAAGCTGCGCCTTTGCGCAATTGTAAACTAACACAACAGACACACAGACTGACCAGGGATGACTGTGATGGTCTTCAGTGCTCGAAGAACTCTAAACGTTCTCAACACAGAAACATTTCCCAAATCTACAAACTCTGTCAGGTATCTGAAACACAGAGAGCCTCATCTCATCATCATCATCATCAACATCATCACACCAACATTATCATCATCACCAGCAACATCATCATCACCAACAAAATCATCACCAACAACAACAACATCATCACCAACAACATCATCATCATCATCATCATCACTAACAACATCATCATCATCACCAACAACATCATCATCACCAACAACATCATCACCAACAACAACATCATCATCTTCACCAACAACATCATCATCTTCACCAACATCATCATCACCAACAACATCATCACCAACAACAACATCATCATCTTCACCAACAACATCATCATCTTCACCAACAACATCATCATCACCAACAACATCATCATCACCAACATCACCAACAACAACATCATCATCATCATCACCAACAACATCATCATCTTCACCAACATCATCATCATCATCACCAACGACAACATCATCATCACCAACAACATCATCATCATCACCACCAACATCATCATCTTTACCAACATCATCATCATCACCAACAACATCATCACCAACATCATCATCACCAACAATATCATGGAGGAAAAACCCAATACCAAACAAGTCAACGTCTTAAATTAAAACGTTGACGTTAACTGTTTTAAATAAAATAAGTTAACCTTTAATTAAGTAGTAATCGCTGCAACGTTGATGTAAATGTGATGACCTTGTGACATAAGGCTGACTTCCTGTTGCCAATCGAAACAAATTGGTTCCCTCATTCGTTTCTTCTTGACTGGATTACTGTAAAACCTTATTATCAGGCTGCTCTAATAAGTCTCCAGTTTATCCAGAATTGTGCAGCTTGTGTGCTAACGAGGACGAAGAAGAGAGATCACATTACTCCTGTAGTAGTTCCTCTGCACTGGCTTCCTGTAAAATCATATTACCCCACTAGAGAGCTCATAGTACCATGTTACCCCACTAGAGAGATCATAGTACCATATTACCCCACTAGAGACATCATAGTACCTTATTACCCCACTAGAGAGATCATAGTACCATGTTACCCCACTAGAGAGATCATAGTACCATGTTACCCCACTAGAGAGATCATAGTACCATATTACCCCACTAGAGAGATCATAGTACCATGTTACCCCACTAGAGAGATCATAGTACCATATTACCCCACTAGAGACATCATAGTACCTTATTACCCCACTAGAGAGATCATAGTACCATGTTACCCCACTAGAGAGATCAAAGTACCATGTTACCCCACTAGAGAGATCATAGTACCATATTACCCCACTAGAGAGATCATAGTACCATGTTACCCCACTAGAGAGATCATAGTACCATATTACCCCACTAGAGACATCATAGTACCTTATTACCCCACTAGAGAGATCATAGTACCATGTTACCCCACTAGAGAGATCATAGTACCATATTACCCCACTAGAGAGATCATAGTACCATATTACCCTACTAGAGAGATCATAGTACCATATTACCCCACTAGAGAGATCATAGTACCATGTTACCCCACTAGAGAGATCATAGTACCATATTACCCCACTAGAGAGATCATAGTACCATATTACCCCACTAGAGAGATCATAGTACCATATTACCCCAGTAGAGAGATCATAGTACCATGTTACCCCACTAGAGAGATCATAGTACCATATTACCCCACTAGAGAGATCATAGTACCATATTACCCCACTAGAGAGATCATAGCACCATATTACCCCACTAGAGAGATCATAGTACTATATTACCCCACTAGAGAGCTCATAGCACCATGTTACCCCACTAGAGAGCTCATAGTACCATATTACCCCACTAGAGACATCATAGTACCTTATTACCCCACTAGAGAGATCATAGTACCATGTTACCCCACTAGAGAGATCATAGTACCATATTACCCCACTAGAGAGATCATAGTACAATATTACCCCACTAGAGACATCATAGTACCTTATTACCCCACTAGAGAGATCATAGTACCATGTTACCCCACTAGAGAGATCATAGTACCATGTTACCCCACTAGAGAGATCATAGTACCATATTACCCCACTAGAGACATCATAGTACCATGTTACCCCACTAGAGAGATCATAGTACCATATTACCCCACTAGAGACATCATAGTACCTTATTACCCCACTAGAGAGATCATAGTACCATGTTACCCCACTAGAGAGATCATAGTACCATATTACCCCACTAGAGACATCATAGTACCTTATTACCCCACTAGAGACATCATAGTACCATGTTACCCCACTAGAGAGATCATAGTACCATATTACCCCACTAGAGACATCATAGTACCTTATTACCCCACTAGAGAGATCATAGTACCATGTTACCCCACTAGAGAGATCATAGTACCATATTACCCCACTAGAGACATCATAGTACCTTATTACCCCACTAGAGACATCATAGTACCATGTTACCCCACTAGAGAGATCATAGTACCATATTACCCCACTAGAGAGATCATAGTACCATATTACCCCACTAGAGAGATCATAGTACCATATTACCCCACTAGAGAGATCATAGTACCATATTACCCCACTAGAGAGATCATAGTACTATATTACCCCACTAGAGAGATCATAGTACCATGTTACCCCACTAGAGAGATCATAGTACCATATTACCCCACTAGAGAGATCATAGTACTATATTACCCCACTAGAGAGATCATAGTACCATGTTACCCCACTAGAGAGATCATAGTACCATATTACCCCACTAGAGAGATCATAGTACCATATTACCCCACTAGAGAGATCATAGTACTATATTACCCCACTAGAGAGATCATAGTACCATGTTACCCCACTAGAGAGATCATAGTACCATATTACCCCACTAGAGAGATCATAGTACCATATTACCCCACTAGAGAGATCATAGTACCATATTACCCCACTAGAGAGATCATAGTACCATATTACCCCACTAGAGAGATCATAGTACCATATTACCCCACTAGAGAGATCATAGTACTATATTACCCCACTAGAGAGATCATAGTACCATGTTACCCTACTAGAGAGATCATAGTACCATGTTACCCCACTAGAGAGCTGCGCTCACTGAATGCATGATTTTGTCATCATCAGCTGACGGGTCCCATGCAGGAAAGTAGGAGGATGGGCTGGGACCTCAACAACTTCGACTCGCTAAACAAAACACGTTTTGGGAATATCGTACAAATATGTCCAAATAAAGGCCCTCTACACATGAGGGGCGCTATTGACTCTAAACACAAATGAATCCGATCGCTCCATGTTCTCGCAATGTTCACAGGGTTTTTTGAATTTTACAGTGTGTGTCAAAAATATGATTAGGAGGTGCTGGACAGCTGATGTGCAGCGCTCAAACCTAGTTATGACATTGAATCGAAATATTTACTTGTCAAGTCACTTTTTGTCATCCCAGGCCCGTGGAGAATGTGATTGTACATCAGAATAACAACAACATTAAAAATGACAAAAACAACAATAATAACTTATCATCATGTGCTATAGCTTTAAATAGGTTAAAGTATGTGTATTATTGTGTATGACAGTCAATGTTCAATAAGTGTGTTATGAATATTACGCCATGCTGATGACCATGAAGTCCAACCAGTTCCAGGGGTCTTTCAGGAAAGTGAAACCACCGACACAGAATCCTCTGGACAGAACTTTGATTGTCGCTTCAAACGTGTAGATGAATGTAAACACGTATCTGTTCAACAGAAAAATACGTCAGACATCGACATGCAACAAACAAAATACTAGAATTGAAACTACAGACGGAGAGAGAGCAAATATTTCTCTGATGACATGAAATGTCCGTGCCCCTAGAGACTCAACCAACTGAACAAACACATCATGTCCTGATGGTGTTTTTATGAAGCCCACCCGCTTTTGGTGCTAAACTATTCATTTATTAACTAGGAATTTAAGTGGTGAAGAATCACTGCTGCCACTGGGACAGCTACACGTTAAGCAGCTCTTTCTAAATAACATTATGGTTTTGTCAAACAAACTAAGAAGACTAAACAGGACATAACATGGCAGACACCAAGGTCACTGATTGGATAGTTTGATATACGACATATATTTGATATAAGTATTTTACACATAGAAAGACAAGGTCGCTATGTGAATGGTGAATAAGAATAAACACATTATTTATTGACAAAGTACATTTTTAAACTGCAACAATCTTAATTCGGGGCGGCTGTAGCTGAGGGGGATGAGAGGTCGTCCCGTTACCACAAGGTAGCCGGTTCCATCCCCAGCCCCCCCACAGTTCACACGTCAAAGTGTCTCTGAGCAGGACACTTAACCCCTCGTTGCTCCCCGGCGCCTCACAGGGCCACTGCTCCTTCATCAAGGACGGTCAAATGCAGAGAAGAACTTCCCCAAGGGGATTAATAAAAGTGTATTTTTCTTTTTTTAGAGTCGTCCCCTGGTTCTTGGCAGTGGCTGCAGTGTAGGAGACGCTTATGGCTGTGTAATTGTGTGTTTTGTGTGTTGACCCACTCCACAGTCTGAGACGCTTATGGCTGTGTAATTGTGTGTTTTGTGTGTTGACCCACTCCACAGTCTGAGACGCTTATGGCTGTGTAATTGTGTGTTTTGTGTGTTGACTCACTCCACAGTCTTGCTCCATGCAGGAGGATCACTCAGAGTCATGAACACACAGTTGGCCAGAATCGTCAACATGATGAACAAACTGAATAAAGTTTGGGTTTTAAGGAACAAAAAACATCATCAGCTGATTATTAAAGAGTAGCCTGCAAATTAAAGCTAACATTTAACACCTGTCATAAAGAATATGAATCTCCATAAAGGTTATGAGTCTTCATAAAGGTTATGAGTCTTCATAAAAGGTTATGAGTCTTTATAAAGGATATGAGTCTTTATAAAGGTTGTAAGTCTTCATAAAGGATATGAGTCTTTATAAAGGTTGTAAGTCTTCATAAAGGTTGTAAGTCTTCATAAAGGATATGAGTCTTTATAAAGGTTGTAAGTCTTCATAAAGGTTGTAAGTCTTCATAAAGGATATGAGTCTTTATAAAGGTTGTAAGTCTTCATAAAGGTTGTAAGTCTTCATAAAGGATATGAGTCTTTATAAAGGTTGTAAGTCTTCATAAAGGTTGTAAGTCTTCATAAAGGATATGAGTCTTTATAAAGGTTGTAAGTCTTCATAAAGGTTGTAAGTCTTCATAAAGGATATGAGTGAATGAGGATCTTGATGGCGACGGTCCTCAGAGGGTTGAATGGACTCAGGAGGTAACAGGCCGACTCAGCATTAAATCTGTAGATGATGTTTCCTTTACCAAGCACAATGAATGTCTGCAGTGAGACAGACAGGTCAGAGAGAGAGAGACGGGTCAGAGAGACAGACACAAAGAGACAGACGGGTTAGAGAGAGAGAGACGGGTCAGAGAGACAGACACAAAGAGACAGACAGGTCAGAGAGAGAGAGACGGGTCAGAGAGACAGACACAAAGAGACAGACGGGTTAGAGAGAGAGAGACGGGTCAGAGAGACAGACACAAAGAGACAGACGGGTCAGAGAGAGAGAGACGGGTCAGAGAGACAGACACAAAGAGACACACGGGTTAGAGAGAGAGAGACGGGTCAGAGAGACAGACACAAAGAGACAGACAGGTCAGAGAGAGAGAGACGGGTCAGAGAGACAGACACAAAGAGACAGACGGGTTAGAGAGAGAGACGGGTCAGAGAGACAGACACAAAGAGACAGACGGGTCAGAGAGAGAGAGACGGGTCAGAGAGACAGACACAAAGAGACAGACATGTCAGAGAGAGAGAGACGGGTCAGAGAGACAGACACAAAGAGACAGACGGGTCAGAGAGAGAGAGACGGGTCAGAGAGACAGACACAAAGAGACAGACATGTCAGAGAGAGAGAGACGGGTCAGAGAGACAGACACAAAGAGACAGACGGGTTAGAGAGAGAGACGGGTCAGAGAGACAGACACAAAGAGACAGACGGGTCAGAGAGAGAGAGACGGGTCAGAGAGACAGACACAAAGAGACAGACGGGTTAGAGAGAGAGACGGGTCAGAGAGACAGACACAAAGAGACAGACGGGTCAGAGAGAGAGAGACGGGTCAGAGAGACAGACACAAAGAGACAGACGGGTCAGAGAGAGAGAGACGGGTCAGAGAGACAGACACAAAGAGACAGACATGTCAGAGAGAGAGAGACGGGTCAGAGAGACAGACACAAAGAGACAGACGGGTCAGAGAGAGAGAGACGGGTCAGAGAGACAGACACAAAGAGACAGACATGTCAGAGAGAGAGAGACGGGTCAGAGAGACAGACACAAAGAGACAGACGGGTTAGAGAGAGAGACGGGTCAGAGAGACAGACACAAAGAGACAGACGGGTCAGAGAGAGAGAGACGGGTCAGAGAGACAGACACAAAGAGACAGACGGGTTAGAGAGAGAGACGGGTCAGAGAGACAGACACAAAGAGACAGACGGGTCAGAGAGAGAGAGACGGGTCAGAGAGACAGACACAAAGAGACAGACATGTCAGAGAGAGAGAGACGGGTCAGAGAGACAGACACAAAGAGACAGACGGGTCAGAGAGAGAGAGACGGGTCAGAGAGACAGACACAAAGAGACAGACGGGTTAGAGAGAGAGAGACGGGTCAGAGAGACAGACACAAAGAGACAGACGGGTCAGAGAGAGAGAGACGGGTCAGAGAGACAGACACAAAGAGACAGACGGGTCAGAGAGAGAGAGACGGGTCAGAGAGACAGACACAAAGAGACAGACAGGTCAGAGAGAGAGAGACGGGTCAGAGAGACAGACACAAAGAGACAGACGGGTCAGAGATAGAGAGACGGGTCAGAGAGACAGACACAAAGAGACAGACGGGTTAGAGACAGACACAAAGAGACAGACAGGTCAGAGAGAGAGAGACGGGTCAGAGAGACAGACACAAAGAGACAGACGGGTTAGAGAGAGAGACGGGTCAGAGAGACAGACACAAAGAGACAGACGGGTTAGAGAGAGAGAGACGGGTCAGAGAGACAGACACAAAGAGACAGACGGGTTAGAGAGAGAGACGGGTCAGAGAGACAGACACAAAGAGACAGACGGGTCAGAGAGACAGACACAAAGAGACAGACGGGTTAGAGAGAGAGACGGGTCAGAGAGACAGACACAAAGAGACAGACGGGTCAGAGAGACAGACAGGTCAGAGACTGATTCATTACATTATTAGATGATGATTGAAACCTTCACTGAGACAAACCCTGAAACTGAATCAACACATCATCAGATTTAATTTCCACTTTCTGATTAATTTATTGATTAATACTGATCAATCCTCAGGCCATAGGGAATATCGTTGGTCAAAGAAAGAGAGAGACCTTCTGTGATAGGTAGAAGGGATCCAGCTCCTCCAATGGGGTGTTGAGAAGCCCTGAGGGCGGGTCTCCGTAGATGAATGGGAGGGGCTTCCCGGCCTCCAGGTCACTGGCTGGTTTAGGAAGATCTTCCTCTGCTGTCTGTCCACAAGAGGTAGGCTTTATTATTCATTTATTACTTTATTAATTTATTTTCATGAGTTCCATTCATGCTATCTTATCATTGTGATCCTTTGCTCCGCTCTGCCCTCTGTGGACTGCACGCCCTAAATACATATGCTCTAATGTTTGGACAAACATAAAGAGGAGCACGCAGACGGGTCTACAACATACATTTGAAGGATGTATCCAAAAATTAAAGATGAACATGTGCAAGAGTCAACAGATCACATTACAAAACAACGCCGGTCTGTCGCCACCGTTGGTCATTAAAAAGCTAAAGCAGCATGTGTACACATTTAGCATACGTTCTAGCGTAACACAGATACACCCACTCTTTAATGTTAGCTCTACAAAACCAGCCTGAAAATGAACAAAAAAACATCTCAAACAATTACATGAAAGACGCATGAATATTTTCAGTACCTCTATGTTCTTCTCCTTCCTGCTCTGTCGCTCCTTCTCCTCCACTTCATATCGATGAAGGACTTCCTCCAGCGAGGATGGCGTAAAGCGTCTGAAGACCTCCGAACCAAGAGGGGGCAGCAGAGGCGCCATGCTGGCATTATGCAACGCTGCTGGCACTCCACTGTCTTTCAGCAAGCGCCTCCTGTAAGAAGAGGGGAGGGGGGGGGTCACATGCCGGTTTGTGAAACAGTCACCAAATGGACACTTCATGTAGCTCAGGATGCAAACGATGGTGAACGGTCATGACTTGTAGAGTAGCTTTAACACCACCTGATGGGAAGCCAACACGGTGCGGTGAGAGGGGAGCCCGGGCCGGCCCGCTGCCACCGAGACCCCACCCCAGAAAAGCGGATGATAATGAATGAATGGATGAATTTTAGATGGAGAAGAGGGACCGAGGGCAGGTGCTCCCGTGTTCATGGGGTTGACTTTCTATCGGACATTTATTTATTTAATTCAACTCGCAATAAAGCTCACAGATAACAAACCATTGCTAAAAGCAATATTGCTTTTAAATGTTAAACAAATGTTCTCTGTTGGAACATGGAATTAATAGTTCTGACATTTTTTTAGGGTTAGGATTATATATTTAGTTCAAATGGAGTTTTTATGGTGTAATTACAGCCACCAACCAGCAGGTTGTTCATCAGAAATTAAACTAGGCACTTAAACTGATCTACAGTTTGACAGCAAATGAAACACACACACACACACACACACACACACACACACACACACACACACACACACACACACACACACACAGTCTCTGGTGTCTTTATCATTGCCAGGGTTGACCCCACCCTTGCGTTGCCATGGCAGCAGCAGCTGTTACAAGTCATCAGTTTGACCTTTTGGTGTAAAGTTGCAGTCGCTACGATGACCCAGCTCATTCCAACACACACACACACACACACACACACACACACACACACACACACACACACACACACACACACACTGACTTGGGGAACCTTTGGGGACCTTGCATGGACTTCATTCATCTCTTGAGTCTGAAACATGTCATGGAGCTGAAGTCAGAAACAAACTCACTTCATTCACTTTGATCAACCTCTGACTATATGTTCCTTCACTTTTCCCCTCATTGTTTCTTCTCCTTGTCTCCTTGTTTCCTCTGTACAACATGGAGGGAGTTATGGCTTGAAAAGATTCATTTGCATCCATTCAAGCCTCAAATGGGGTAATATTGTACTATGATCTCTCTAGTGGGGTAATATAGTACTATGATCTCTCTAGTGGGGTAATATGGTACTATGATCTCTCTAGTGGGGTAACATGGTACTATGATGTCTCTAGTGGGGTAATATGGTACTATGATCTCTCTAGTGGGGTAACATGGTACTATGATCTCTCTAGTGGGGTAACATGGTACTATGATCTCTCTAGTGGGGTAATATAGTACTATGATCTCTCTAGTGGGGTAACATGGTACTATGATCTCTCTAGTGGGGTAATATAGTACTATGATCTCTCTAGTGGGGTAATATGGTACTATGATCTCTCTAGTGGGGTAATATGGTACTATGATCTCTCTACTGGGGTAATATGGTACTATGATGTCTCTAGTGGGGTAATATGGTACTATGATCTCTCTAGTGTGTAATAAGGTACTATGATGTCTCTAGTGGGGTAATATGGTACTATGAGGTACTTAAGATTTGATGGTGCATCATCAGTTAAGGCTTTATAGGTGAGAAGGACTTTAAATATGATTTTTGATCTCACAGGAAGCCAGTGGAGAGCAGCTGGAGTACAAGAGTAACGTGATTTCTCTTCTTAGTCCTTGTTAGTACACGAGCTGCAGCATTCTGGATCAATTGGAGAGATTTAACAGACTGATTAGAGCAGCCTGATAATACAGTATTACAGCAATCTAGTCTTGAAGGAACAAATTAACCAGTTTCTACACTGATGTGAGAGCTTTGGTTCAGTGTCTTCATGGACACATTGAGCCCCGGTATCTTATGAACACTGACATCCAGAAAAGATCATGTGCACACTGAACATGTTGCGCTTCCCTCCAGCTCTTGTTTTACATCATCATCCTCATCCTCACCTCATCTCCAACAAAACAAACTCAGAAGCATCCCACTATCAAGTAACAGGAATCCCTCTAAACCCATCCCACTGCTTCCCTTTGGTCAGATCTTCTTCCATCACTTCCCTGGAGAAGAGCGGTGGGAACTCACTGGGCAGGATGGGATTCAAACCCTCTCTCTAGTTATTTCTTACAAAACCAAACCGTAACATAAACATAATCTAATCCTAACACTAACATAAACCTAACCCTAACATAACCCTAAGCCTAACATAAACATAACCCTAACATAAACCTAACCCTAACACAACCCTAATCCTAACAAAAACCTAATCCTAACATAAACCTAACACTAACATAAACCTAACCCTAACATAAACCTAACCCTAACATAAACCTAACACTAACATAACCCTAGCCCTAACATAAACCTAATCCTAACATAAACCTAACACTAACATAACCCTAATCCTAACATAAACCTAACCCTAACATAACCCTAACACTAACATAACCCTAACATAAACATAACCCTAACATAGCCCTAATCCTAACATAAACCTAACCCTAACATAGCCCTAATCCTAACACTAACATAAACCTAACACTAACATAAACCTAACACTAACATAAACCTAACACTAACATAACCCTAATCCTAACATAAACCTAACCATAACATAGACTTAACCCTAACATAAACCTAATCCTAACATAAACCTAACACTAACATAACCCTAACCCTAACATAAACCTAACCCTAACATAAACCTAACACTAACATAACCCTAACATAAACATAACCCTAACATAAACATAACCCTAACATAAACATAACCCTAACATAAACCTAACACTAACATAACCCTAACATAAACCTAACCCTAACCCTAACATAGACCTAACATAAACCTAACCCTAACATAGCCCTAATCCTAACATAAACCTAACACTAATATAACCCTAATCATAACATAAACTGAACACTAACATAACCCTAACATAAACATAACCCTAATCCTAACATAAACCTAACACTAACCTAACCCGAACATAAACATAACCATAAACATAGCCCCTTGTCTGGTCATTGCTCGATGAAGTCATCAAGGTCAATGCACTGTGGCGTTAAGCTACGGTTGCTAAGCTCACACACAATGGCTGCAAGGCGTTTTACTAATAAATGCATTTACGTCGGTGTCTCAAACAAAGCCAGCGGACATTTTGGCAAATGTTAGCTAGATGCGGTTAAAGTTTGCAGCATTTGTCAATTAAAACAAGCGACGCTCCCGATGACCAAAACAAAAGCAAGTGAAGCTCGACAGATGAACAGCTGATCTAAAAACAAAGTATCTGAATATGTGACGAGAGAAGTCTTACTGTGTCCAGTTGCTGTTGGTTTGACCACTGCTTTAAACTGTGTGTGTGTGTGTGTGTGTGTGTGTGTGTGTGTGTGTCCATCACCCACATGTCGTTGAGCCTCTTGTCTTTGTGATAACAGGCGCCACACAGAGTCTGAGACAAACTGCATTAATGTCATTGTTCACCACAAGATGGCTCCAGAGAGTAGAAGGAAAACACACGGTACACAGAGTACACATTACACAGCTAACAGTACACAGAGTACACATTACACAGCTAACATTACACAGAGTACACATTACACAGCTAACAGTACACAGAGTACACATTACACAGCTAACAGTACACAGAGTACACATTACACAGCTAACAGTACACAGAGTACACATTACACAGCTAACAGTACACAGAGTACACATTACACAGCTAACAGTACACAGAGTACACATTACACAACTAACAGTACACAGAGTACACATTACACACATAACAGTACACATTACACAGCCAACAGTGCACATTACACAGCTAACAGTACACAGAGTACACATTACACACATAACAGTACACATTACACAGCCAACAGTACACATTACACAGCTAACAGTACACAGAGTACACATTAGACAGCTAACAGTACACAGAGTACACATTACACAGCCAACAGTACACATTACACACCTAACAGTACACATTACACAGCCAACAGTACACATTACACACCTAACAGTACACATTACACAGCTAAACAGTACACAGAGTACACAGCAGGGCTGTAACCCTTCTCTGCTGACCTAAATATAATCACAAAGTTAGAGCTATTTCATCATTATTTAATATTTTTATTCAAACTTACATCTGTCCTTCCTGTCTGTTCCTCCTGTCTGTTCCTCCTGTCTGTTCCTCCCGTCTGTTCCTCCCGTCTGTCCTTCCTGTCTGTTCCTCCCGTCTGTTCCTCCCGTCTGTTCCTCCCGTCTGTCCCTCTTGTCTGTCCTTCCTGTCTGTTCCTCCTGTCTGTTCCTCCCGTCTGTTCCTCCCGCCTGTTCCTCCCGTCTGTTCTTCCCGTCTGTTCTTCCCGTCTGTTCTTCCCGTCTGTCCTTCCCGTCTGTTCCTCCCGTCTGTTCCTCCCGTCTGTTCCTCCCGTCTGTTCCTCCCGTCTGTTCCTCCCGTCTGTTCCTCCCGTCTGTCCCTCTTGTCTGTCCCTCTTGTCTGTCCCTCTTGTCTGTCCTTCCTGTCTGTTCCTCCTGTCTGTTCCTCCTGTCTGTTCCTCCTGTCTGTTCCTCCTGTCTGTTCCTCCTGTCGGTTCCTCCTGTCTGTTCCTCCTGTCTGTTCCTCCTGTCTGTCCTTCCAGTCTGTTCCTCCTGTCTGTTCCTCCTGTCTGTCCTTCCAGTCTGTTCCTCCTGTCTGTTCCTCCTGTCTGTCCTTCCTGTCTGTTCCTCCTGTCTGTCCTTCCTGTCTGTTCCTCCCGTCTGTTCCTCCTGTCTGTTCCTCCTGTCTGTTCCTCCTGCCTGTCCTTCTTGTCTGTTCCTCCTGTCTGTCCTTCCTGTCTGTTCCTTCTGTCTGTCCTTCTGTCTGTCCTTCTGTCTGTCCTTCCTGTCTGTTCCTCCTGCCTGTTCCTCCTGTCTGTTCCTCCTGTCTGTATGTGCCGTCTGTACCTCCTGTATGTACTTCCCGTCTGTTATTCATGTCTGTGCGTCCCCATGTTCCTCCTGTCTGTACTTCCTAACTGTACTTCCCATCTGTTATTGCTGTCTGTACGTCCCATTTGTTCCTCCTGTCTGTACTTCCTAACTGTACTTCCTAATTGTACGTCCCGTCTGTACGTCCCATCTGTATGTCCCGTCTGTACTTCCTGTCTGTACTTCCCGCCTGTACTTCCCATCTGTACTTCCCGTCTGTACTTCATGTATGTACTTCCTGTCTGTACTTCATGTATGTACTTCCTGTATGTACTTCCTGTCTGTACGCCCCGTCTGTACTTCACGCCTGTAATTCACGTCTGTACTTCCTGTCTGTACTTCCTGTCTGTTCCTCTTGTGGTCAGTGAGCTTGTTGAGCTTTGTGCTGCTTTAACGCTCTTCATCTAGTCAGACTTCTCTTTTCCTCTCTGTCTTTCTTCTCTCTCTCCGCCGGTTGAACACTTGGTTCTGCGCTGTGATTGGTCACAGCGGCAGCAGTAGCACCCTGCACACACACTCCGGGACACTAGATGGCGGTACGCACCTCGTCCAGTTGGTTGCAATCCACCACTTTAACTTGTAGAAGAAAAAGGGTTATAAGGAGCTAGGCTAAAAGTTTACACTTGCTCCTAAACGTTTTGCTAAGCTAAGCTGAACGCATTTCCCTTTTCTTCTAGGTTGTATGCTAAGCTAGGCTAAATTTTTGCCTTTGCGCCTAGGTTTTGTGCTAAGCTAGGCTAAATGTTTCCCTCTGCTCCTAGATTTTGTGCTAAGCTAGGCTAAATGTTTCCCTCTGCTCCTAGATTTTGTGCTAAGCTAGGCTAAATCTGTCATGTGTCCTGATGTCGGAAGGTCACAATTGTCGTCGAACTGAGAAAATTTATTTAATCTTAGACTTTAATACAACTTCTTCTTTCCTCTAGGAGACAGGTGACGCATGACACGCACGCACGCACACACACACGCACACACACACGCACCTGTTATCAGTGGTGTTATTATATCAGTGTGACGCTGTGTCACACTGATTGTGTGTGTGTGTGTAACTGTAGACTGCAGAATGCTGTTGGACGCTTAGAGGCTTCAGGCATTTCCTCTCTCCGTTCGCTCTCCACATTAAAATAAAAAGCTGTGCGAGTGTGAGAGTCAATATTTTTGTGAAACATTGTGTGTTTATGTTGATGCCAATGAAGACACATTGAATTGAGAATGTAATTGTGTGTGTGTGTGTGTGTGTGTGTGTGTGTGTGTGTGTGTGTGTGTGTGTGTGTGTGTGTGTGTGTGTGTGTCCTTCATGACGTGAAGTTAAATATTGACCATAAAATATGTTCATGAGAGAAAAGAAGGGTTCACTTTTTTAATTTATTCTGGAAATGTTTTAATCTGTAAAGTATATTTTATGAAATGCTATAAAAATACAAGTATTTGGAATATACTAAATACTGTGACTGGAGGCTGGTACTCTGCACCCTACAGCTAGTATTAATATACTAAATACTGTGACTGGAGGCTGGTACTCTACACCCTACAGCTAGTATTAATATACTAAATACTGTGACTGGAGGCTGGTACTCTGGAGCCTACAGCTAGTATTAATATACTAAATACTGTGACTGGAGGCTGGTACTCTGCACCCTACAGCTAGTATTAATATACTAAATACTGTGACTGGAGGCTGGTACTCTGCACCCTACAGCTAGTATTAATATACTAAATACTGTGACTGGAGGCTGGTACTCTGCACCCTACAGCTAGTATTAATATACTAAATACTGTGACTGGAGGCTGGTACTCTGCACCCTACAGCTAGTATTAATATACTAAATACTGTGACTGGAGGCTGGTACTCTGCACCCTACAGCTAGTATTGATATACTAAATACTGTGACTGGAGGCTGGTACTCTGCACCCTACAGCTAGTATTAATATACTAAATACTGTGACTGGAGGCTGGTACTCTACACCCTACAGCTAGTATTAATATACTAAATACTGTGACTGGAGGCTGGTACTCTACACCCTACAGCTAGTATTAATATACTAAATACTGTGACTGGAGGCTGGTACTCTGGAGCCTACAGCTAGTATTAATATACTAAATACTGTGACTGGAGGCTGGTACTCTGCACCCTACAGCTAGTATTAATATACTAAATACTGTGACTGGAGGCTGGTACTCTGGAGCCTACAGCTAGTATTAATATACTAAATACTGTGACTGGAGGCTGGTACTCTGCACCCTACAGCTAGTATTAATATACTAAATACTGTGACTGGAGGCTGGTACTCTACACCCTACAGCTAGTATTAATATACTAAATACTGTGACTGGAGGCTGGTACTCTACACCCTACAGCTAGTATTAATATACTAAATACTGTGACTGGAGGCTGGTACTCTGCACCCTACAGCTAGTATTAATATACTAAATACTGTGACTGGAGGCTGGTACTCTGCACCCTACAGCTAGTATTAATATACTAAATACTGTGACTGGAGGCTGGTACTCTACACCCTACAGCTAGTATTAATATACTAAATACTGTGACTGGAGGCTGGTACTCTGCACCCTACAGCTAGTATTAATATACTAAATACTGTGACTGGAGGCTGGTACTCTACACCCTACAGCTAGTATTAATATACTAAATACTGTGACTGGAGGCTGGTACTCTACACCCTACAGCTAGTATTAATATACTAAATACTGTGACTGGAGGCTGGTACTCTACACCCTACAGCTAGTATTAATATACTAAATACTGTGACTGGAGGCTGGTACTCTGGAGCCTACAGCTAGTATTAATATACTAAATACTGTGACTGGAGGCTGGTACTCTGCACCCTACAGCTAGTATTAATATACTAAATACTGTGACTGGAGGCTGGTACTCTGCACCCTACAGCTAGTATTAATATACTAAATACTGTGACTGGAGGCTGGTACTCTGCACCCTACAGCTAGTATTAATATACTAAATACTGTGACTGGAGGCTGGTACTCTACACCCTACAGCTAGTATTAATATACTAAATACTGTGACTGGAGGCTGGTACTCTGCACCCTACAGCTAGTATTAATATACTAAATACTGTGACTGGAGGCTGGTACTCTACACCCTACAGCTAGTATTAATATACTAAATACTGTGACTGGAGGCTGGTACTCTACACCCTACAGCTAGTATTAATATACTAAATACTGTGACTGGAGGCTGGTACTCTGCACCCTACAGCTAGTATTAATATACTAAATACTGTGACTGGAGGCTGGTACTCTACACCCTACAGCTAGTATTAATATACTAAATACTGTGACTGGAGGCTGGTACTCTGCACCCTACAGCTAGTATTAATATACTAAATACTGTGACTGGAGGCTGGTACTCTACACCCTACAGCTAGTATTAATATACTAAATACTGTGACTGGAGGCTGGTACTCTACACCCTACAGCTAGTATTAATATACTAAATACTGTGACTGGAGGCTGGTACTCTGCACCCTACAGCTAGTATTAATATACTAAATACTGTGACTGGAGGCTGGTACTCTACACCCTACAGCTAGTATTAATATACTAAATACTGTGACTGGAGGCTGGTACTCTGCACCCTACAGCTAGTATTAATATACTAAATACTGTGACTGGAGGCTGGTACTCTGCACCCTACAGCTAGTATTAATATACTAAATACTGTGACTGGAGGCTGGTACTCTGCACCCTACAGCTAGTATTAATATATTAAATACTGTGACTGGAGGCTGGTACTCTGCACCCTACAGCTAGTATTGATATACTAAATACTGTGACTGGAGGCTGGTACTCTACACCCTACAGCTAGTATTAATATACTAAATACTGTGACTGGAGGCTGGTACTCTGCACCCTACAGCTAGTATTAATATACTAAATACTGTGACTGGAGGCTGGTACTCTACACCCTACAGCTAGTATTAATATACTAAATACTGTGACTGGAGGCTGGTACTCTGCACCCTACAGCTAGTATTAATATACTAAATACTGTGACTGGAGGCTGGTACTCTGCACCCTACAGCTAGTATTAATATACTAAATACTGTGACTGGAGGCTGGTACTCTGCACCCTACAGCTAGTATTAATATACTAAATACTGTGACTGGAGGCTGGTACTCTACACCCTACAGCTAGTATTAATATACTAAATACTGTGACTGGAGGCTGGTACTCTGCACCCTACAGCTAGTATTAATATACTAAATACTGTGACTGGAGGCTGGTACTCTGCACCCTACAGCTAGTATTAATATACTAAATACTGTGACTGGAGGCTGGTACTCTGCACCCTACAGCTAGTATTAATATACTAAATACTGTGACTGGAGGCTGGTACTCTGCACCCTACAGCTAGTATTAATATACTAAATACTGTGACTGGAGGCTGGTACTCTGCACCCTACAGCTAGTATTAATATACTAAATACTGTGACTGGAGGCTGGTACTCTGCACCCTACAGCTAGTATTAATATATTAAATATGGACATGGAGCCATCTTGTTTTTGAGCGGTAGAAGAGAAGCAGCTCCAGACCTGTACTGGGAGGATGAACTGGGAGCTCTGGTTTACGCTCAGAGAGCAGCTGCTGCTTCAGGTCCAATCAGGACGACTAGTTTTTATTCTGTTTGTACTTTTTTTTAACTGTTTGTTTCACGTTGTGTTTTGCCTTTTTGTATTAAATTGTGTTCCTTTCTAACTCCAGGAAGAGTTCTGTTATTTTAAATAATGTTTGCAATTTATTTTTTATCCTGTAAAAATTCTTTTCTAGAAGTCTTTCTGTTTGTCATGGACATTTTTAATCCCGACGAGTTAAAAACAACAAGGAAGAACAAGTCCAATATTCAGGCCCGGGCCTTTGGAAGACATGTGGCTCAGGGTCCATGAGTGTCCTCGCAAAGGTAGAAGTAGATAGAAGCTTGTGTGTGTGAGCCAGATCCCAGACACACTCCTTCCACTGCCAACGCTACCGCCAATGCACCGAGAGTATCAACCCCTAACCGCTGGCTTTCCTCCCACACCACCGTCCACCATCCACCGCGCTAACAGCTCACGGTTCAAAGTTCAGCAGATTCATCTGCAGCAACCAGATCTGTGGGATCAGCCCTAAATATTAAAGCTTTCCTTATCAGGCCGCTGGCGCCGTTTATAGCTGACATATTTTCCTAAACTGAAGCTAGCGCTGCTAATCCGACTAGCTAAACGGTATTTGTTCTTGCAGGCTGTTAACCTTTCAGTGTGACCCTGCTCAGTGAGCGGTTATCCTGATCACAGACAGGCCGAGCTAAATCAGACTGCAGCAGTTGTTGGTGGCAGCAGTTGTTAATATCTGATCCCTGATCAGCTTGTTGAACAGTCAGTGGCCTAAAAATACTGAGTGTGCGACATCCGAGGTGGAAGATGTCATAAGATCAAAAAAACTGAGAGGAACCTCACCTCCTTACTCTTTCTCTAAGGCTGAGCCCTACAGAGGAACCTCACCTCCTTACTCTTTCTCTAAGGCTGAGCCCTACAGAGGAACCTCACCTCCTTACTCTTTCTCTAAGGCTGAGCCCTACAGAGGAACCTCACCTCCTTACTCTTTCTCTAAGGCTGAGCCCTACAGAGGAACCTCATCTCCTTACTCTTTCTCTAAGGCTGAGCCCTACAGAGGAACCTCATCTCCTTACTCTTTCTCTAAGGCTGAGCCCTACAGAGGAACCCCATCTCCTTACTCTTTCTCTAAGGCTGAGTCCTACAGAGGAGCCTCACCTCCTTACTCTTTCTCTAAGGCTGAGCCCTACAGAGGAACCTCACCTCCTTACTATGTCTCTAAGGCTGAGCCCTACAGAGGAACCTCATCTCCTTACTCTTTCTCTAAGGCTGAGTCCTACAGAGGAACCTCACCTCCTTACTCTCTCTAAGGCTGAGCCCTACAGAGGAACCTCACCTCCTTACTCTTTCTCTAAGGCTGAGTCCTACAGAGGAGCCTCACCTCCTTACTCTTTCTCTAAGGCTGAGCCCTACAGAGGAACCTCACCTCCTTACTCTTTCTCTAAGGCTGAGCCCTACAGAGGAACCTCACCTCCTTACTCTATCTCTAAGGCCGAGCCCTACAGAGGAACCTCATCTCCTTACTCTTTCTCTAAGGCTGAGCCCTACAGAGGAACCTCACCTCCTTACTCTATCTCTAAGGCCGAGCCCTACAGAGGAACCTCATCTCCTTACTCTTTCTCTAAGGCTGAGTCCTACAGAGGAACCTCATCTCCTTACTCTTTCTCTAAGGCTGAGTCCTACAGAGGAACCTCACCTCCTTACTCTTTCTCTAAGGCTGAGTCATACAGAGGAACCTCACCTTCTTACTCTATCTCTAAGGCCGAGCCCTCATCAAGTGGTGTTACATGCAGGACACCAAACTGCTTTTACTTTTTTTTTGAAACTCTGAAGACTGAGATTTTGATATTCTGTTCAGTGATCGCATGTTGTGACTTTGGACTTTCTTACACGTGTCATTTATTACATGTGTCATATTTGTGTGTATGATCTTGCTACAGTGGCAAACAAATGTCCCCGTGGATTTAAATAAAGTACACATCTATGGATTTATCCTAAGCAGCCATTGTAATAATTCAACGAACAGTATAATTCTGATAGGCCTTGTATTAACTTAACCTGATTCTTATGACATTTTAATTTCAACATTATGGACGACTAATATCCTTGTTGCAGCTCGTTGAAGACATAGAAGTCTCTTCACTGCCTAAATATTAAGAACACAGTTCAACCAGCTGTCTCTCCATTTTAGGTTAGCCACGCCCACTTCCAGGACCTGGAGCATCTAACTACCGTGCAGTCTAGAGGAGTCGGGTATTGAACCACCGTCATTAGAGAGAATGCATGTTGAAGACACTCTGCAGATCCAAAGCTCGCCTCCTGCTCCTTCAGCCAGATGTCTGACAGCTTCTCCGATCACAGATCACAGCTTCTTTTGTCCGCCATCACCTGAACTCAACCAACAGACTCGGCGGCTCCTCCGCGCGGCCGGCTGTCCATTCTATGACCGACCCCGCGAGAAGCGATCCATAATCAATCAGCACTGTGGCTCCACCACAGCCCTTCAGAGACAGAAGCCAGCAAAGGCCTCAGAGCAACTCACACACCTCAGAGAGAGGAGAGGCGTCCACTCAGCAGCCAAACCTGGACCTCTCTAAAGACACAAAGATCCAGATATTTATTCTCTGGTGTAATCTGGGTTTATAAACCAGAGTTCTTCTGATATGTTAAGGTGCCGCACGGAGACGAGGTGGAGCTGGAAGTGAGTTAGTAGAAGTGATCAGTCCAGTTCAAGAAGCCTTTGGGCTTTTCTACCTTCACTATGATGAATATATCCTATCTGTGAAACATTTCAATAAAGATTAAACTCATTTGTTATAAGACCCACAATGCAATGCTGTGGCTGCAAACGCTGGGGACTTCCGGTTTAAGGATGATTTTCATTTGTATTAAATTACTAGCGCATACTTTAATCCAGCACAATGTTAGATCTAAATGGCAGATTGTATCCGGGAATCTGGTTCTAATAACTTTGAGGAATGAATATTTGAGCAAGGGGAGATTTGTTATGCCTTTAATAAGCATTTGTTTGCAGCTGGTCATCAGTTTCATGTAGAGAATGTAAGAGGCGTGTTCCCTCTCGCTGATTACTTCATGTGCCACGGGTCTCACTTTACCTTCTAGACTTTCTGGGGTTGGGGTCAGCGTTGACCCGAGTGTTGTTTGTGTAGGACTGCGTTCCAGTGATTCCAGGAGATCCACTGGGGGGATAAACTGGACCTGTGTTTTCTCAGGCTACAGCGCCAATAACACACATTTCATTGTTCTAATCAACCAGGAATATGTTCCCGATACTCAAGTTAAGCCCTTTCTCACAAATGATTCCTCATTATTTCCTTCATCAGTAGCTTGGTTGGCCTCGTCTTGCAGAGAGCATGAAGAGCTGGTTTATTTATTGGTCCTCCTCTCGTCTCAATACTGCTGGAAGTTTGCTCTCAGAAAGAATTGTCTTCATGCAGCTTTCCTCTCACTTGCTTTGTTTAAACTTTCTTTCATTCAGGTTCTTGTCGTTGTCCTGAATAGTAAATGGACTGTACTTGAATCTTTTCTAGTGTTTACACTTTACACAGGATGCATTACATATGTCAACCTCATTAAACATCAAAGACTTAACACACACAGTTGTGGTAAACAGGTGATGGTCAACACTTACCTGCTTCTGTTGTTAACTTACAGAATTATTCCAGAAAATATCCGTCTGCTCAGTGTGTCTGTTGACTGTCTCTCTCTCCGTGTCTTTCACCCTGTCTGTCTCTCACCAGCCGTCTTCTGGCCTCGCCTCTGAAACCTGAGAGGTCAGGTACTGTGACACACACACACACACACACACACACACACACACACACACTTCAAACGTATGTAAAATAAAATGTTTCAAGTCCAACTTCTGACAAATTCAGTTGGGCAATTCAATGTTGGGCAAAGGTTTTGGGGTTTTAGCCCCCCCCCCCCACCCTCTTGGGGGTTCAGACCCCCTGGAGTCTTGGTAACCTGGTCCACAGCTAATTGCCCGCTTCCCTTACAAACAAGAAATGATATGAATACAATTATTTGTGGCCCCCTCCCTGTGTTCTGGTTCTTGAAGCACTCTTTCTGTTTGAAATGAGTCCCTCTGGTTTTACATTTAGGTCGGACTTCGACCTGAGTTTTGGCCCCGACAGATAATCCTGCAGGTTGTTGTTTCTGAAGGAACAGTCCTGTGATAATGTGACTCTGTGCTCATCCTATCAAACTTGTTCCTGCGTTTCTGAGCCCGGTGGAAGGTGAGGAGGTTGTGATGAACTATAAGATGTCACCAGAGTGGGTTTGCTTTTCAAAACGTTTTTAAGGCCTTTTCTGCAGAAGGACCTGCAGCGCCCCCTGGTGGACAGTGTTTGGAATAGGGTTCTGCTTGTTGAAAATCTTCAGGTCTGGTGCAAATTCTATGAAATCAGAGTAACAGAGATTTAATGAGGCCTGCAAACGTGTACTCAGGATGAGAACTGTTTTGTGAAAGGCAAAACATGAATGTCTGTCTCTTTAAACAACACCTTAAGGTCCAGTGTGCCGAGAAAACGACCGATTCAAGACTCTTTGTGGACTTCATGTCATAGACTGTGTGAGTGTGTTGAATATTGCCACACTCCCCACATGTCGTCTAGACACCTGTAGCAGTGGAGAGGCTGTAAAGGACGAGCCTCGAGTGCTTATCATTTTAATTTGTTCGAAATGTTTTTCTGCTGTTTGTTCTTGTCATGTGTTTTTTGTCTGTTGTGGACTGTGAACCTCATCTGTATGAGTCTGTTGTCTATGGGGACAAAGGAGCTTCTCCACTGGGGATTAACCGACCCACCCACCCTACCTACCAACCCACCCTCCCTCCCTCCTTACCCACTTACCCACCCTCCCTACCTACCAACCCTCCCTCCCTCCTTACCCACTTACCCACCCACCCTACCTACCAACCCACCCTCCCTCCCTCCTTACCCACTTACCCACCCTCCCTACCTACCAACCCTCCCTCCCTCCCTCCTTACCCACTTACCCACCCTCCCTACCTACCAACCCTCCCTCCCTCCCTCCTTACCCACTTACCCACCCTCCCTACCTACCAACCCTCCCTCCCTCCCTCCTTACCCACTTACCCACCCTCCCTACCTACCAACCCTCCCTCCCTCCCTCCTTACCCACTTACCCACCCTCCCTACCTACCAACCCTCCCTCCCTCCCTCCTTACCCACTTACCCACCCTCCCTACCTACCAACCCTCCCTCCCTCCCTCCCTCCTTACCCACTTACCCACCCTCCCTACCTACCAACCCTCCCTCCCTCCCTCCTTACCCACTTACCCACCCACCTACCCTCCCTCCCGCCTTACCCACCGACCTACCTACCTCCCCACCCACCCTCCCTCCTTACCTACCCACCTACCTACCCAGCCACCTATCAAACATCAGTAGTGGTCCTCAGGTTCATCAGCTGTTCAGCCATCATCGCTGGACCCCCTCACCTGAGGGAGGCCCTGCTGGGGCGATCAGCCCTGAGCAGTGTGTTACATCATAGCGTATTTGAGGGGTCACTAGGTCAGTCGCGTTGAGCAGGTTTCAAAAGTCGTGTTGAGATCTTAGCGCCTGTATTAGCTGGATAGCTTTTTAAAGTCTTAGTAAATGTGATTTAATGGTGTCCTTTGGGATGCTGGCTCAATGGCCGATATAACTTATTTTGAGAAACCAGTCCAATGTCCAGTACAACACGCACGACCCCAGAAATGTTTTCTGTAGTTATTCCATAAAATCAAAGGCATTATTTTGACAGATACTCACCACAGAGAAGACTTCTGGAATGGAGACCATTAAAAGGAATGAAGTTGGCGACCATCATTCTGGGTGAAGTTCCTCTGACTCACGGTTCAGGAAGAGCAGATGTGCTCATTAGCATTCACAAACCCGTTGTTGCCGTCATTTTATCGGTGGGGAATGAGATTATACTATGTACCTGCAAGTGTAAGTTGTGTGTGTGTGAAAACATTTGTATTTAGGGCACTCTAGCTGGGTGAAAGAAGTGTACTAAAGTCTGTGGTGGGTGTGGCTTCTTAACATACGGACCAGCCTCTGGATCAAATAGTCTGTTCGGGGGCAGAATTGAGAGAGGAGGTGTGGTTTCACCAAGTACCCTGCCACACCTTTTTAGGCAAATCTTTTTTTGTTAGCTAACCACTGGGGGTTTCGTTAGCTAATTGCTAGCATTTTTCTTGCAGTTGTCAGGTCGGTTCCTAAAATGTGTTTTTGATGCTGTGATAATAATGTGGAAGTCTCTCCGAAGCAGCACGGCAGGATGGAACTGCAGTTCAGGATCTTTGTCAGAGAGAGACAAACCATCTTCCAAAAAATATTGACATCTTTATGACATAAAAGTCTTTCTTACCGTAACCTTTTCCAAATTAGCAATGATTTCCCTTGGAAAAACAAACAAGTAACTTTGTGACGGTTGCCATTTTGAAAAATGTAATTACACGCAGATTCTTAAAAACATTGTTACAAAACATTGTTTGAAACATTCCTTTATCATTCCTACATTGGAGAAATGAATCTCTGCATTTGAACCATCCCCAGAGAAGGAGCAGTGTGAAGCACTGGGGCTTCAGGGTCTTATCAAGGACACTTCAACATGAAACTATGGAGAACAGGATGAGCACTACCTGGTGCTTTCAGGACCAACTCTCTCCATGAACATGAGAACTTTACTTCGTACAAAAGTACAAAGAACCATGAACTTGGGATCTGCGAGTCCATGGCTGGAAGTTGCAGAACTTTCCAGATGCAAGAAGCCACACAAAGCAGAAGAGGAAGAAAAAGCCGATGGCCAAAGTAGAGAAGGAACTGGAGGCCCTGTGTTCGTCTGGAAGCATAGAACATCGGTGGTTTCAGAGGCGGACCATCGCGGTCTCTACAGTTCTCAAACTAAAGGCCTGAGCATCAGAGCCTGCACGACGCTGCCAGCAGCAACCTGCGGACTTTGAAGAAGAACTTCAGAAACCTCTTAAGAGAACTGGGTCCTGTTCCACGTACCTGGTTTACTGATGTAACTGGATAACTTCAGGATGAGATGATGAAGATCTGGATTCCACGAAGCCAGTTTAGATCAGTCACCATAGCAACACATTGAAATCCCCTCACCTGGTCTGGAGCAGGTTTAGTGAAGTTCACTGATGTTCACTCACCGGACAACACACAGCTCCACTGATGAAGTGATAGTACTTTATATTAGTTATATATTAATAATAATAATTATTAATACATATATGTACACAATACATACTGTACACAGTACACACTGTACACAATACATACAGTACACTGTACACAATACATACAGTACACAGTACAGTACACAGTACAGTACACAGTACATAGTGTCCATGCAGACTGGATCACAGTACAGTACTCAGTACACAGTACATACTGTACACAATAGATACTGTACACAGTACAGTACACAGTACAGTACATTTAGTGTATTTGTCATTTTAGAAAGAGAACATCATGAATTTGGCGTTTGACTTTTCTCCCTGCTGAAGAGCAGCGGACACACACAGTTATCCTGAGAACTGACGTCTGGTTAGAATGAAGGAGAGCGTTTGTGGGCGGAGCCACCGTCAGGGAAGCACATGACCTGTAGTCCATCATCCCGTTGGCTAAAGCTGGACAACAGGACGTAAGATCGGATTTGTTGAACCTGGTACGTGGAACAGGGCCCTGATCTGACAACTTTATTCAGGAATATGGACGAGGTTCCTCTGACCTTCCAACCGAAAACTCTTCTCGATTCTTAAAGAATGAAATGGAAACTGAAATTAAACAGATTCATGTTGTAGTGGTACAACTTTGGCGGGAATTAAATCAAAATACACTTATACACTTATAAATATCCATAATCAATGAAGTAAAATCATTCTTCAGAAATGACTCCACCACGAGCTTTATGTGTTGAAGAAATCTAATGAAGTAATTCAACTAAAAGCATTTTATATCCCACTGCAAAGTAAATAAAGAAATACAATATGATCTTTATCCTCGCCTGACGTATGAAGTACATTTCAACCACAATGTGGCCATCATATCTCTGCACCATTAGGATGCAGAGATACATAATACATTTTATACAATTTATAAGTGGTTATTTCTTCTATGGTGGATTTCAGACTCAATCTGAACCCAAACATTAACAGCCGGTTCCTTCACGGAGGAGGTAGTTCATGGTGGAGAACATGTCATGTGATTGTGATTCTCTTTTCCCGCGTCGCCATAAAACACTCATTTAGCAGTTTTAGTGAGTGGCGCTAATGCTAGCTACTCATTAAAGGTGATGCAAGTTCAGCTCAAGAGTCTGTAAAGGGGGCGGGGCCTGTGTCACAGGAAGTGCTTCTTTCGTCTGTAGCGTCCGGTCTGCTCGTCGTTAAGGGACTCCATCAGGTGAAGCGGTGGGTCGTGGGTCCGGAGTCCAGACTCTCAGGCGTTGGGTCGGATCTCAGTGTAGTTCTTGATGACTCCGGAGAACCTGATGATGTGAAGTTCGGGATTTTTGGGTTTGAAGTCCTGCCAAAGGTATTCAGGTGAGAGCACCTTAGTGGGCTTGTTGATCCACATGTACCTGGACAGGAGCGGAAGGTCATTAGAGCCCACAACCAGGTTCACCGCAAGACAACTCTAGCCTACCTGCCCAGGTGTCTCTCCCCTAGCCTACCTGTTCAAGTTGTTGATGATTGGCTTATGTAAACTATGAGTTCTTTACATTTCTAAGGTTATTTTTCATTATTCCTTCTCCTTTATTGAATATAGTCATGTTTTATGAGTTAAGATAGTTTCTATAGTGTTGCATTAATTAATACACGTTAACATAGCCATGTTTTATGAGTTAAAATGTTTTCTATATTATTGCATATATACGTTTTGACATATTCCTGTTTCTATAAGGGGAAATGTTTTCTATCACAAGTGCATTGATATGTTTCTGTTTTATATGACAAAGTCCAAATGAAGTCATAAGTAGACATATGATCATGGGAAGATCTGCTGCAGAGAGGTATTGACCTTTGACCCAAGCCAGAGCATGTTGCACCACACCCATTACTCACTAATGAAAGGTCTGACGCCTGTAAGCTTATCATGACTCCATCAAACAGCATCGGCATGTTTCATCTGCCAACTCTGCGCACAAGGCGCCAGTCAGACTGACACCTGTTCAGACTGACACCTGTCCAGACTGACACCTGTTCAGAATCCCTTTCTGCAGCTTCATTACAAACGCGCGATGAGCGAGTGACCAAAGACAGATCAGTAAATCACTGTCGACAGTCACCTCTACTGTAAGACCCCTCCTCACATTTGCCTATAAAAGCAGAGACAGCGGAGCAGTTCTTCAGTTCCTTCTCGGACTCTGTCCCCAGAATAAACCACTCTATTGGAGCAATCAAATGGAGATTTTTTATGTGAGTAAACTGAGTCTCTTAGCGCTGCGGAGAAAACCTCCAAGAACTAAGAGGCCGGGGCAAGGTGTGTTGAGCACCTGAAACATGTCTTACTTTTGGACTGTCTTTCAACTCTTGAGGGGATAACCTCCAAAGAAAGGAAGTTGCAGTAAAAGTATTTATGTCTAAATAACCCTTGTTGAAATAAATCTTGTATATGTACAATTGTATATTATATTAATGGCGACTCCCGTTTAATGGAAGGAGATAAGTTCCAGGTTGTTGAGGCACAGAGATAACTACCGGGTCGGAGCCTTTGACAAGGGAACGCAATCCAGCAGGAGTCCTGCCCCGTTTCCAGATCCAGACAAATGTAAGTGATCTTTTGGGGGTTTTTTTGTGGTGAAACGGTTCATCGTCCTTTCCTATTAGAGGAAACAGTCTGGTGGAGTACGTGGCTCAATAGCAGGTAAGCCGCGAGGGAAACCAGACGAAAGGGCTTTTAAAATCCGTCATTGTCTCTATAAATTGTAATCGAAAGCAAACTGTTCGGGGTTCTAAAACGGGCCCTTCTCACACGGCTGGCGTAAGGAGAAGGAGCTCCCCCTTAGCTTTGACCAGGTCAAGGCCGAGCCCGTTACAAAGTGACTCTCCTCCTGCCTACCTGTCTAGGTGGCTCTCCTCCTGCCTCCTGTTCAAGTGACTCTCCTCCTGCCTACCTGTCTAGGTGGCTCTCCTCCTGCCTCCTGTTCAAGTGACTCTCCTCCTGCCTACCTGTTCAGGTGGCTCTCCTCCTGCCAGGCCGCCTCAATGCCGTCTTGAGTGTCGGCCTCAAAGTTGGAGCGGCAGGTCTTGGCAAGCTGGTGCACCTCCTGCAGGAGGCCCCCGAAAGCCCCCCCGCAGTAGTAGAAGTCCCCCTCCCCAGGAGCCAAGTGGGCGCTGGAGGCCGGCCTCCGCTCGTAGGGGAA
>NW_027176248.1:10000-17500 GCF_023055335.1 Clinocottus analis | reverse complement strand
GCAGATACCCCGGTGCTCCAGCAGATACCCCGGTGCTCCAGCAGATACCCCGGTGCTACAGCAGATACCCTGGTGCTACAGCAGATACCCTGGTGCTCCAGCAGATACCCTGGTGCTCCAGCAGATACCCCGGTGCTCCAGCAGATACCCCGGTGCTCCAGCAGATACCCCGGTGCTCCAGCAGATACCCCGGTGCTCCAGCAGATACCCTGGTGCTCCAGCAGATACCCTGGTGCTCCAACAGATACCCTGGTGCTCCAGCAGATACCCTGGTGCTACAGCAGATACCCTGGTGCTACAGCAGATACCCTGGTGCTCCAGCAGATACCCCGGTGCTCCAGCAGATACCCCGGTGCTCCAGCAGATACCCCGGTGCTCCAGCAGATACCCCGGTGCTCCAGCAGATACCCTGGTGCTCCAGCAGATACCCTGGTGCTCCAGCAGATACCCTGGTGCTACAGCAGATACCCTGGTGCTCCAGCAGATACCCTGGTGCTACAGCAGATACCCTGGTGCTCCAGCAGATACCCTGGTGCTCCAGCAGATACCCTGGTGCTACAGCAGATACCCTGGTGCTCCAGCAGATACCCTGGTGCTACAGCAGATACCCTGGTGCTCCAGCAGATACCCCGGTGCTCCAGCAGCACGTGGGCCATACTTTGCACCTTGCCATCAATGCCTCGTTGAAGCACTTGAGTATTGAAAAAGCTGTCGGGGATGAAGATGTTTGCTAGAACATTACAGCGAGTCGAGGTGGAACAGCAAGCCAGGTGAGCAGGGTACCAGGTGAGCAGGGTAACAGGTGAGCAGGGTACCAGGTGAGCAGGGTACCAGGTGAGCAGGGTACCAGGTGAGCAGGGTAACAGGTGAGCAGTGAGCAGTCTTTGGGAGCAGGTGGAGCTGAAAGTTTCTAAAGGATTACTGACCTGTTCTCTTGTCTGATGTTGTTCTGATTGAAGAGCTCAAATCCTCTGAAACGCACACAAACACACGCACGCACGCACACACACACACACACACACACACACACACACACACACACACACACACACACACACACACAGACACACAGACACACACACCCATAGTTTGTGGTGCATTTGATTGTTTGTATGAATACATGTTGTGTGTATAAATACCTGTAGGACTGGAGGATGCAGAACAGAACTCTGTGGGTTCAACACAACCATCATCAACAATGAAGCTCTACCAACACGTGGTGAAATTCATCTTGGGAGTAGTAGTAGTAGCAGTAGTAGTAGTAGTAGTAGCAGTAGTAGTATTAGTAGTAGTAGTAGTAGTAGGGTCAGTAGTAGTAGTAGTAGGGTCAGTAGTAGTAGTTGTAGTAGTAGGGTCAGTAGTAGTAGTAGTAGTAGTAGTACACTGCAAAAATTCAGCTTCCAAAAACAAGAAAAAAAAGTAATAAAATGAGGGAAATATTACTTGAAATAAGACAAATTATCTGCCAACAGAACAGGAAAATTTGACTTGCCAAGACTTCTTGAAACAAGTGAAATACTCTGAAATTAAAACGGCCTGCTAAGAAGAAACATCTTGTCAATCAAAAAATAAGCGTATAATGCCTTGATTTAAGATATTTCATCTTACTTAGATTTAATTTTTTGCAGTGTAGTAGTAGTAGTAGTAGTAGTAGTAGTAGTAGTAGTAGTGTCAGTAGTAGTAGTGTCAGTAGTAGTAGTAGTAGTAGTAGTAGTAGTGTCAGTAGTAGTAGTAGTAGTAGTAGTGTCAGTAGTAGTAGTAGTAGTAGTGTCAGTAGTAGTAGTAGTAGTAGTGTCAGTAGTAGTAGTAGTAGTAGTAGTAGTAGTAGTAATAGCAGTAGTAGTAATAGCAGTAGTAGTAATAGCAGTAGTAGTAGTAGTACTCACCCCATCATCAGAGCCGACAGCAGGACCAGAGTCAAAGCTTTACCGTTGATCGGATGCATCATCTTACTGTCAGTCACACCTAGTCCTAATCTACATGTGGTCCTGATCCACACCTAGTCCTGATCCACACCTAGTCCTGATCTACATGTGGTCCTGATCCACACCTAGTCCTGATCTACATGTGGTCCTGATCCACACCTAGTCCTGATCCACACCTAGTCCTGATCCACACCTAGTCCTGATCTACACCTAGTCCTGATCTACACGCGGTCCTGATCTACACGCGGTCCTGATCTACACGCGGTCCTGATCTACACGCGGTCCTGATCCACACCTGGTCCTGATCCACACCTGGTCCTGATCCACACCTGGTCCTGATCCACATGTGGTCCTGATCCAGAGAGAGAGACTCACCTGTGCTCGCTTTGAAGCAGGACGTGCTTCCTGCTCAGGAAGCCTGTCGGAGGCTACGCCCCTCTCCTCGGGTAACGACATGTGACGTCGACAGGTGCAGTGGTGCAGTCCAAGAGTCCAAAAGTTTATTAACCCTTTCCTAACCGCTTTTCCCGCCCAGATGCAGATGATGTCCATTTTCACTAAGACACTAGTTGTAGAACAGGAAAGCTCATGTTTACTTCTGGTGGGAGTCAGTGGGCTGAAGCCGTTCTGAGATCAGCTGTTTGTCTCCACCTGCTGGTGGATTCAACCAACTGCACACATCACCATCAGGGAAACAATCCATCAGGTAAACGACATAAACAGAGGCTGCATCCCAAGTCTTTAATGGTTGTTTCCTCGATTGAAGCGGACGTTGTTCTGCGTCGCCATCTTGGGGGCTGTCCCAAAGCTCTCAGGAGAGATTTGATCTGTAACTAACATCAGAGAGCTGGAGAGAAGAAACACTTTAACATCCTGTAATGAAAAGAAACCATAATTATATTATGTTTATAATGAAGTCACAATCAGACTTAAAAACATACCAACATGAATAAATAAACACCACCAGGTCCCCAACACCAAGCTCCACTATAAACCACTAGGTCCCCAACACCAAGCTCTACCATGGACCACCGGGTCCCGAACACCAAGCTCTACCATGGGCCACCGGGTCCCGAACACCAAGCTCTACCATGGGCCACCGGGTCCCGAACACCAAGCTCTACCATGGGCCACCAGGTCCCCAACACCAAGCTCCACTATGGACCACCAGGTCCCCAACACCAAGTTCCACCATGGACCACCAGGTCCCCAACACCAAGCTCCACCATGGACCACCAGGTCCCCAACGCTAAGCTCCACCATGAACCACCAGGTCCCCAACACCAAGCTCCACCATGGACCAACAGGTCCCCAACACCAAGATCCACCATGGACCACCAGGTCCCCAACACCAAGCTCTACCATGGACCACCAGGTCCCCAACACCAAGCTCCACCATGGACCACCAGGTCCCCAACACCAAGCTCCACTATAGACCACCAGGTCCCCAACACCAAGCTCCACCATGGACCACCAGGTCCCCAACACCAAGCTCCACCATGGACCACCAGGTCCCCAACACCAAGCTCCACCATGGACCACCAGGTCCACAACACCAAGCTCCACTATGGACCACTAGGTCCCCAACACCAAGCTCCACCATGGACCACCAGGTCCCCAACACCAAGCTCCACCATAGACCACCAGTTCCCCAACACCAAGCTCCACTATGGACCACTAGGTCCCCAACACCAGCTCCACCATGGACCACTAGGTCCCCAACACCAAGCTCCACCATGGACCACCAGGTCCCCAACACCAAGCTCCACCATGGACCACCAGGTCCCCAACACCAAGCTCCACCATGGACCACCAGGTCCCCAACACCAAGCTCCACTATGGACCACCAGATCCCCAACACCAAGCTCCACTATGGACCACCAGGTCCCCAACACCAAGCTCCACTATGGACCACCAGGTCCCCAACACCAAGCTCCACCATGGACCACTAGGTCCCCAACACCAGCTCCACCATGGACCACTAGGTCCCCAACACCAGCTCCACCATGGACCACCAGGTCCCCAACACCAAGCTCCACCATGGACCACCAGGTCCCCAACACCAAGCTCCACCATGGACCACCAGGTCCCCAACACCAAGCTCCACCATGGACCACTAGGTCCCCAACACCAAGCTCCACTATGGACCACCAGGTCCCCAACACCAAGCTCCACTATGGACCACCAGGTCCCCAACACCAAGATCCACTATGGACCACCAGGTCCCCAACACCAAGCTCCACCATGGACCACCAGGTCCCCAACACCAAGCTCTACCATGGACCACCAGGTCCCCAACACCAAGCTCCACCATGGACCACCAGGTCCCCAACACCAAGCTCCACTATGGACCACCAGGTCCCCAACACCAAGCTCCACCATGGACCACCAGGTCCCCAACACCAAGCTCCACCATGGACCACCAGGTCCCCAACACCAAGCTCCACCATGGACCACCAGGTCCCCAACACCAAGCTCCACCATGGACCACCAGGTCCCCAACACCAAGCTCCACCATGGACCACCATGTCCCCAACACCAAGCTCCACCATGGACCACCAGGTCCCCAACACCAAGCTCCACCATGGACCACCAGGTCCCCAACACCAAGCTCCACCATGGACCACCAGGTCCCCAACACCAAGCTCCACTGTCAACATTTATTCTGTCCTGATCTAAAAGAGTGTTGTTGTGTTGTTGTCATGATGTTACTGACGGATTGTGTTGTTGTCATGATGTTACTGACGGGTTGTGTTGCTGTTGTGTTGTTGTCATGATGTTACTGATGGGTTGTGTTGTTGTGTTGTTGTCATGATGTTACTGACGGGTTGTGTTGTTGTTGTGTTGTTGTCATGATGTTACTGGCGGGTTGTGTTGTTGTCATGATGTTACTGACGGGTTGTGTTGTTATTGTGTTGTTGTCATGATGTTACTGACGGGTTGTGTTGTTGTTGTGTTGTTGTCATGATGTTACTGACGGGTTGTGTTGTTGTTGTGTTGTTGTCATGATGTTACTGACGGGTTGTGTTGTTGTTGTGTTGTTGTCATGATGTTACTGACGAGTTGTGTTGTTGTTGTGTTGTTGTCATGATGTTACTGACGGGTTGTGTTGTTGTGTTGTTGTCATGATGTTACTGACGGGTTGTGTTGTTGTTGTGTTGTCATGATGTTACTGACGGGTTGTGTTGTTGTCATGATGTTACTGACGGGTTGTGTTGTTGTTGTGTTGTTGTCATGATGTTACTGACGGGTTGTGTTGTTGTCATGATGTTACTGACGGGTTGTGTTGTTGTTGTGTTGTTGTCATGATGTTACTGACGGGTTGTGTTGTTGTCATGATGTTACTGACGGGTTGTGTTGTTGTTGTGTTGTTGTCATGATGTTACTGACGGGTTGTGTTGTTGTCATGATGTTACTGACGGGTTGTGTTGTTGTGTTGTTGTCATGATGTTACTGACAGGTTGTGTTGTGTTGTTGTTGTCATGATGTTACTGACGGGTTGTGTTGTTATTGTGTTGTTGTCATGATGTTACTGACGGGTTGTGTTGTTGTGTTGTTGTCATGATGTTACTGACGGGTTGTGTTGTTATTGTGTTGTTGTCATGATGTTACTGACGGGTTGTGTTGTTGTCATGATGTTACTGACGGGTTGTGTTGTTGTTGTGTTGTTGTCATGATGTTACTGACGGGTTGTGTTGTTGTCATGATGTTACTGACGGGTTGTGTTGTTGTTGTGTTGTTGTCATGATGTTACTGACGGGTTGTGTTGTTGTCATGATGTTACTGACGGGTTGTGTTGTTGTCATGATGTTACTGACGGGTTGTGTTGTTGTGTTGTTGTCATGATGTTACTGACAGGTTGTGTTGTTGTTGTGTTGTCATGATGTTACTGACGGGTTGTGTTGTTGACGGGTTGTGTTGTTATTGTGTTGTTGTCATGATGTTACTGACAGGTTGTGTTGTTGTTGTGTTGTTGTCATGATGTTACTGACGGGTTGTGTTGTCATGATGAATCAGAATGAAAGGAGACGTTCTGTGGAAACGCTGCTGAAGCCTCGAGGACGAGGACGAGAGCTTAGCTCCGCCTCCAGGCTGAAGTGGAACCAGCAGAACCGAGAGGACTTTCCTCTCGCTGAGTTACGTCGTTTCCTTCCTGTTTTCTGAGATCCTCGAAGGTTTTCTGTCTTCACTGAACTTCCTGCCTCGTGTTCAGTTGCCTCCTCTTCCTCCTCTTCCTCCTCGCTCTTCTCTGTAAACGTAAACTCAAGATTTGGAGTTGAACCGCTTCCTGGCGACGCTTCAGACACAACGGAACCGAAGGAACTCCTCAGTGTGAAAGTCTGCTGCTTCGAGGGAAACCTCCAGAAACACCACACACTCATCTTATGCTTTTGTTTCACCAGAAGAAAGGAAACCATGAGGTTCTCCACCTCCTGTTTCACAGTGATCATGACTCAGAAACATCTTCAGATCAAACTCCTGAAACAATGAAGGAACCATGAGGTTCTCCACCTCCTGTTTCACAGTGATCATGACTCAGAAACATCTTCAGATCAAACTCCTGAAACAATGAAGGAACCATGAGGTTCTCCACCTCCTGTTTCACAGTGATCATGACTCAGAAACATCTTCAGATCAAACTCCTGAAACAATGAAGGAACCATGAGGTTCTCCACCTCCTGTTTCACAGTGATCATGACTCAGAAACATCTTCAGATCAAACTCCTGAAACAATGAAGGAACCATGAGGTTCTCCACCTCCTGTTTCACAGTGATCATGACTCAGAAACATCTTCAGATCAAACTCCTGAAACAATGAAGGAACCATGAGGTTCTCCACCTCCTGTTTCACAGTGATCATGACTCAGAAACATCTTCAGATCAAACTCCTGAAACAATGAAGGAACCATGAGGTTCTCCACCTCCTGTTTCACAGTGATCATGACTCAGAAACATCTTCAGATCAAACTCCTGAAACAATGAAGGAACCATGAGGTTCTCCACCTCCTGTTTCACAGTGATCATGACTCAGAAACATCTTCAGATCAAACTCCTGAAACAATGAAGGAACCATGAGGTTCTCCACCTCCTGTTTCACAGTGATCATGAACATCGACGTCAAACTCCTGAAACTCCTGAAAAGTGATGCTGTTGTCACATTGATGCTGTTGTCACAGTGATGCTGTCGTCACAGTGATGCTGTCGTCACAGTGATGCTGTCGTCACAGTGATGCTGTCGTCACAGTGATGCTGTTGTCACAGTGATGCTGTTGTTACAATGATGCTGACAACAGCGATGCTGTTGTCACAATGATGCTGTTGTGTAGTAATAATGATGTTGTGTAGTAATAATGATGTTGTGTAGTAATAATGATGTTGTGTAGTAATAATGATGTTCTGTAGTAATATGATGCTGTTGTGTAGTAATAATGATGTTGTAGTGTAGTAATAATGATGTTGTAGTGTAGTAATAATGATGTTGTTGTGTAGTAATAATGATGTTGTAGTGTAGTAATAATGATGTTGTAGTGTAGTAATAATGATGTAGTGTAGTAATATGATGCTGTTGTGTAGT
>NW_027176247.1:95000-97537 GCF_023055335.1 Clinocottus analis | reverse complement strand
ACACGCCCACCTGACTGTCTGTCCACCCGTCTGTCTGCCCACCTGTCTGTCTGTCCACCCGTCTGTCTGTTCACCTGTCTGTCTGTCCACCCGTCTCTGTCCACCCGTCTGTCTGCCCACCTGTCTGTCTGTCCACCCGTCTCTGTCCACCCGTCTGTCTGCCCACCTGTCTGTCTGTCCACCCGTCTGTCTGTTCACCTGTCTGTCTGTCCACCCGTCTGTCTGTCCACCCGTCTGTCTGTCCACCGTCTGTCTGTCCACCCGTCTGTCTGTTCACCTGTCTGTCTGTCCACCCGTCTCTGTCCACCCGTCTGTCTGCCCACCTGTCTGTCTGTCCACCCGTCTCTGTCCACCCGTCTGTCTGTCCACCCGTCTGTCTGTTCACCTGTCTGTGCCCACCTGTCTGTCTGTTCACCTGTCTGTCTGCCCACCCGTCTGTCTGCCTGTCTGTCTATTCACCTGTCTGTCTGTCTGCCCACCTGTCTGTCTGTCAAACCTGTCTGTCTGCCCACCTGTCTGTGTCCTAGGTGTCTCTCACTCTAACCTGTCTGTCTACCTGTCTGTCTCTCAGGTGTGTAACAGCAACAGGAACTGTCACTGTGCAGACGGCTGGGCGTTTCCTTTCTGTGAGGTCAAAGGTTACGGAGGCAGCGTGGACAGCGGCCCCACCTGGAACGGTACCTGGAGCTAAAATGAGAGATATGCTAACTCACTCATGCCAGCTCACTCATGCTAGCTCACGCATGCTAACTCACGCATGCTAACTCACTCATGCTAGCTCACTCATGCTAACTCACTCATGCTAACTCACTCATGCTAACTCACTCATGCCAGCTCACTCATGCCAGCTCACGCATGCCAGCTCACGCATGCTAGCTCACTCATGCTAGCTCACGCATGCTAGTTCACGCATGCTAGCTCACTCATGCTAGCTCACTCATGCTAGCTCACTCATGCGAGCTCACTCATGCTAGCTCACTCATGCTAACTCACTCATGCGAGCTCACTCATGCTAACTCACTCATGCGAGCTCACTCATGCTAACTCACTCATGCTAGCTCACTCATGCTAGCTCACTCATGCGAGCTCACTCATGCTAGCTCACTCATGCTAACTCACTCATGCGAGCTCACTCATGCTAACTCACTCATGCGAGCTCACTCATGCTAACTCACTCATGCTAGCTCACTCATGCTAACTCACTCATGCGAGCTCACTCATGCTAACTCACTCATGCTAGCTCACTCATGCTAACTCACTCATGCGAGCTCACTCATGCTAACTCACTCATGCGAGCTCACTCATGCTAACTCACTCATGCGAGCTCACTCATGCTAACTCACTCATGCGAGCTCACTCATGCTAACTCACTCATGCTAGCTCACTCATGCTAACTCACTCATGCGAGCTCACTCATGCTAACTCACTCATGCTAGCTCACTCATGCTAGCTCACTCATGCTAACTCACTCATGCGAGCTCACTCATGCTAACTCACTCATGCAGATGTGTCCCATTAAGCAGCCTGTACAGAATGTAAGTGAGCTCTGTCGTCCCCTCAGATAAAGACACGTCCGTGAGAGACGGGCTGCTGGTCTTCTTCTTCCTCGTCCTTCCTCTTCTCGCTCTGGGAGCGTTTGTTTTCCTGCGCAGGAACGAGCTGCTGCGCCGAGTCGGGCTAAGCCGCAGGAAGAGGTCTCAGGGATACCAGTGAGTTACAGGACCCATCACAGAATAGAGTGACATCACTTCCTGTCGCCATGCGGCTGCTACCTGAAGGTTTCAGGTTACAGTTTGACAGCAGCTGTTGTTTTTATCTGTACTCAGTTCAGATGGTCAAATGTCCTCTGTGCTGCGTTCAAAGACACTCTGACACCTGCTCTTAACTGACCTCTGTGATGTCACTTCCTGTGTTCAGGGCTGACGCCGCGGCTTCAGCCCATCCCAGCAGAGGACCGCCCAGAGCGCAGCCTCCACCCGTGACCCGCGGCAACGCCAACAACATCGTGAAAGACGGGGTGTGTGTGTGTGTGTGTGTGTGTGTGTGTGTGTGTTTTTGTGTTAGGGCTGACCGTTATACCAGCCACGGTTTGAAAAGAAATTACACCGCCAAACTGCATGCTGGGCACAGGAAGGATATATATATATATATATATATATATATATATATATATATGCACACACATATGAATATATATATCTTTGTGTTAACTTCTCTTTCTCTTCCTGAAGCACACCACTCAGCTGCTGCCACCACAGGAGGTAAAATACTCACTAACCCTCCTGTAATACTACTACTGTAGTAGTATTACTGTTGTACTACCACTGAAGTGCTCTGTGAAGTATTAGCTTCAACATATACTTAAACTAGTTGAAGTAGAGAGTGAAAGTACAAGTACCTCACGGTCGTACTTATTGTACTTTGTGTCTTTGAAACGGCGGTGAGGCCATAAGTATACCTGAGCAACGCTAACGAGACGCTCCTGTGTGTTCTGTTCAGGTGGTGGAGACCAGCAGGACAGCTTCCTGCTACGCATT
>NW_027176247.1:82500-90000 GCF_023055335.1 Clinocottus analis | reverse complement strand
ATCATCATGTTGGTAACTGTGGTCTGTCTCGTGGACTCTAACCACGTCTCTTGTGTCTTAGTGGACAAGCGGACCAGAGCCCGGTGGACGCTTCATTCGTCTCCCTCAGTGCTGGACTTTAAGCCCCGGTGGATAGACTTTTCCCCGTCGTGGTTCTGAGGCAGAGGACGTGCGGCCCGACCGCCAGCGCTGGTGACGCCGTTGAGGACTTCAATGCATCGCTTAAGGACTTGTGCGGCGCGGTTGCGCCCACTCACCGCCTCGCAGGCGGCTCAGACTGTCGGCCCCCAGCGGCCAATGACGGCCGCCTCCACCGGGGGCGCAAGGACGTTTCAGCCAATGAGGTGCTATACGGCGCCCGTGGCCGCCGAGCCGTTCCTCAACGGGACGAGCTCCAACTACGTGGAGGAGATGTACTTCGCCTGGCTGGAGGACCCCACGAGCGTCCACAAGGTGAGAAGCGGTGGAGCCCCCTGCTGGCTGCTTGCTCAGGAAGTAGAGTCCTGGAGGGACCGGTTACAGGTTCCTCATCCTCACACCACTCATATCACATCCTTTCACTGGTCACTGCCAGCTTCTCAGTTGAATGTTTCCAGGTTTCTTTTGAGACTTGTATGCATGAAAACAAAAGGTTCTGCAGAGGAAACTGATCTAAAAACACTGACGCGCTGAAGACCTCATGCACTCCACGAGCGCCACTAATGTTCATTTTACACTTTTCATGCGCTTCATGTGTCTGCTGGTTGAAAAGCAGCCTTTGATCTGAGGGGCGTCATCACATCGCAACATAAAGGAAGGCGCTAGCGCCCCCTGTGGGCCCGGAGGAAGCGCTGGACATTTATAGTCTTATAGAGGACGGGAGGCTAAGAATAGCTGCTGGAAGCTCGGTCACATGACGCAGCTGGTCCACTGAAACCACATCAAGTTGTTAGAGAAGTTAGTCTGACTGTTATTACAGTCTGACTGCTTTCAACACCCACCTGTAAAATAATAATGTTGCTGCTTGCACTCATTACAGCTTAACACTGTAAAACCATCAGAGTCTAAATACAGTGATATGAATTGTGGGCCATACCGCATAGCCCTAGTCCAACTGTTGTTACTGTCAGACTGTTGTTACTGTCAGACTGTTGTTACTGCCTGACTGTTGTTACTGTCAGACTGTTGTTACTGTCAGACTGTTGTTACTGCCTGACTGTTGTTACTGTCAGACTGTTGTTACTGCCCGACTGTTGTTACTGTCAGACTGTTGTTACTGTCAGACTGTTGTTACTGCCCGACTGTTGTTACTGTCAGACTGTTGTTACTGTCAGACTGTTGTTACTGCCCGACTGTTGTTACTGCCCGACTGTTGTTACTGTCAGACTGTTGTTACTGTCAGACTGTTGTTACTGTCAGACTGTTGTTACTGTCAGACTGTTGTTACTGCCCGACTGTTGTTACTGTCAGACTGTTGTTACTGTCAGACTGTTGTTACTGTCAGACTGTTGTTACTGTCAGACTGTTGTTACTGTCAGACTGTTGTTACTGCCCGACTGTTGTTACTGCCCGACTGTTGTTACTGTCAGACTGTTGTTCCTGTCAGACTGTTGTTCCTGTCAGACTGTTGTTACTGCCTGACTGTTGTTACTGTCAGACTGTTGTTACTGTCAGACTGTTGTTACTGCCTGACTGTTGTTACTGTCAGACTGTTACTGCCCGACTGTTGTTACTGCCCGACTGTTGTTACTGCCCGACTGTTGTTACTGTCAGACTGTTGTTACTGTCAGACTGTTGTTACTGCCCGACTGTTGTTACTGCCAGACTGTTGTTACTGCCCGACTGTTGTTACTGCCCGACTGTTGTTACTGTCAGACTGTTGTTACTGTCAGACTGTTGTTACTGTCAGACTGTTGTTACTGCCCGACTGTTGTTACTGCCCGACTGTTGTTACTGTCAGACTGTTGTTACTGTCTGATTGTTGTTACTGTCTGATTGTTGTTACTGTCAGACTGTTGTTACTGTCAGACTGTTGATTTAAATGATGTTTAGTTTAACTTCATCACATGGACGTTGTTGTTGTTGTTGTTTGTGTTGTCGCTGCAGCGAATGTTTATTTTCTGGGTTTCTGCTCGCCTGCTTTCCCTTTTGGTGAAAACCCGTCTGACTTCAACACCACGGAGTCACCAGAGCTAAACCCTGACACTGAGTTTAAATGAGAGGGGGGGGGGGAGGAATGTGTGTGTGAGCCGGGTGGAGTCTGTGGTTCTGGACTCGTGAGTCACCCGTTAGTGAGGAGAGAACCTCACACCGGCCTTCATGTTGTTGTTGTTGTTGTTGTTGTTTACAGTACGGACTCAGGTTGGAGGTACTTCTACTTTACTCGAGTTCTTTCTCTGTTAACCTCATGAAGTTACTTCATCAGAGAAAAGATTCATGTGAACATCAACTGCTCTTCTTCTGTGGTTTCATTGAAAGCCTTTCTCCCCCCCTCACCCTCCAGTCCTGGGACGTGTTCTTCAGGAACGCTAACTCCGGCGCTCCTCCAGGAGCAGCGTACCGGTCTCCTCTGGGTCTGTCTGCTGCTGCCGTCTCCACTCTGGAGGCTCAGCCCAACGTGGAGAAGCTGGTGGAGGATCACCTGGCGGTGCAGTCACTCATCAGGGCCTACCAGGTACACACACACACACAACTACCAGGTACACACACACACACACACCTACCAGGTACACACACACACACACACACCTACCAGGTACACACACACACACACACACCTACCAGGTACACACACACACACCTACCAGGTGCACACACACACACCTACCAGGTACACACACACACACACACTTACCAGGTACACACACACACACACACACACACCTACCAGGTACACACACACACACACACCTACCAGGTACACACACACACACACCTACCAGGTACACACACACACCTACCAGGTACACACACACACACACACACACACCTACCAGGTACACACACACACACACCTACCAGGTACACACACACACACACACACTTACCAGGTACACACACACACACACCTACCAGGTACACACACACACCTACCAGGTACACACACACACACACCTACCAGGTACACACACACACACACACACCTACCAGGTACACACACACACACACACCTACCAGGTACACACACACACACACACACACCTACCAGGTACACACACACACACACACACACCTACCAGGTACACACACACACACACACACCTACCAGGTACACACACACACACACACACCTACCAGGTACACACACACACACACACACCTACCAGGTACACACATACCTACCAGACTTCCCTTTAACCACCTTTCAAAATAAAGGTCAGTTCTTCAGTGTGTTGTGCAGAATGAAATGTGATTCGTTAGAACATGACGAGCATCATCATCATGTTTCATATCCTCATTTCTAGGCCCCGCCTCCTTCATGTTTCAGTGACGTTTCACTTTCTTCCTGTTTGTTGTTCTCAAACCCAAATATATTAATTATTATTATGGTTTTGAAACCTTCCTGCAGTTTTATTTCTGTTGTGTTGAGAGTGATTGGAGGCTGGGGGTCTGCACCAACAACGATCACACTGTTGATCCACCGGATCCATATTCATCAGTTTGGTCATCGCTCTCCTTCCAGAAGACAAATTATTGCATTCACAGAAAAACAGTTCTCTCTACTGACCACCAGGGGGCGACTCCTCTGTTGTATAGAACTCTATGCTTCATGTGTTAAAGCAGAAACAGACCGTAAAGCAGGGAACTCTTTAGGGCGGGGCTACAAGGTGATTGACAGGTCTTTACGTAGCTCCTCTCAGTCCTTACATGATCACTTCTAACAAACAAACAAGGACCTGTGCAGACCTCCAGTCACCTGACAGCAGTCAGGGTTGTGATGTGTGTGTGTGTGTGTGTGTGTGTGTGTGTGTGTGTGTGTGTGTGTGTGTGTGTGTGTGTGTGTGTGTGTGTGTGTGTGTGTGTGTGTGTGTAGGTGATGGGGCATCACAATGCCCAGCTGGATCCTCTGGGAATCAGCTGTGTGAATTTTGATGATGCTCCGGTGAATGCCGGCTTCCAAGACGTCGGTGAGACTTCAGAACTGAGAGAACTCTTCTGGCTTGTGGTGTTAATGCTCTGCCCCTCCCCCACCCACCCTCTCTCTCCTTCCTCCTCCTCTTCCTCTCTCTCTGTGTTTCTAATGCTGTTTGTGGGGATCTTTTACTTTACAAATCCTCCACCTGCTTCTCTGGTCATTTCGTTGCATCTTGCTTCCTCCTCTTCTTCACCTTCTTTTCATTTCGGTCCATCCTGTCCTTCCTCCTCCTCTTCCTCACTCCTCTTGGCCTGGGTGGGCTCTGTGCTATTGTCCCTCCTGTAGATCCGGGGGCACCACGTGGCTCAGTTGGACCCCCTCGGCATCATGGACGCCGACCTGGACTCGTGTGTCCCCACTGACATTATCACGTCCTCCGACAAGCTGGGTGAGGAGCTCGTCTGTCCCCGGGTCTGCTGCTCTCCTCCAGCGCTCCCGTGCACGCTGCAGGAGCGCTGGAGCGTGCACGGGAGCGTGCACGCTCTCCTCCAGCGCTCCCGTGCACGCTGCAGGAGCGCTGGAGCGTGCACGGGAGCGTGCACGCTCTCCTCCAGCGCTCCCGTGCACGCTGCAGGAGCGCTGGAGCGTGCACGGGAGCGTGCACGCTCTCCTCCAGCGCTCCCGTGCACGCTGCAGGAGCGCTGGAGGAGAGCGTGCACGGGAGCGTGCACGCTCTCCTCCAGCGCTCCGCGTCCCGACTGTTCTGCAGCCGCTGGTGCGAGCGTGACAGCCGGCTGCGTTCTTCCTGAATTGTATTCTGTGTTTTGAAGGGATTCCTCCATCAGATCCTGTTGAGAGCAAACACCGAGCGTCACGCTCGTATCATCATCTGCACGATTCCTCTAAATTATTCATGTTTTGATTTCCACACAAATGTTTCTAAATCTGAAATCTGTACAAAACATCTTGAGTCCTTTCTTTCAAAAGAACTTCCTTGAGGAAGCGGAGCGTCAGGCGGAGCGTCAGGCGGAGCGTCAGGCGGAGCGTCAGGCGGAGCGTCAGGCGGAGCGTCAGGCGGAGCGTCAGGCGGAGCGTCAGGCGGAGCCAGGTCTCCGCCCTGGAGATCTTAATTGGATTCTGTTGATCAGGAATAGATTCGTCCCTCGTGTGGTGGATTAATCCTTCACGCCTCCTTGTGAAGAGCTGAAGTGGATCCTTCCTGATCCCTTTAGTCGCTTTCAATCACGATGCATGGTCTTCATCAGCAGGTGGACTCTTCCTCTCCTTCCTGTTCACGTCCTGAGGATTTGAGATGGAAACCTTCAGGTTTGAGGTTCTAAGTTAGAAAGCTCCACAAGAGTTTGACTCATCTGCTGAGGAAGCTCATGTGCCGTGGTCGAAAGCTCCAGACAGCAGAGGCGTTCAGAGTCCTTTGAGAGACCTCTGTGTGTGTGTGTGTGTGTGTGTGTGTGTGTGTGTGTGTGTGTGTGTGTGTGTGTGTGTGTGTGTGTGTGTGTGTGTGTGTGTGTGAGAGCTGTTAGCTCTGCGCTAACTGTGCTAGCGTCGGTGCTCCGGTGGAAGAAACCTGCCGCTGCACTCGTGACGTGTTTTATCTGCTGCTGGTCGCTGATTGGCTGCTGCTCTGACACGCCGGCTCTCAGCCGCGTCCTGATTGGCTCGCCGTCGCGGTGATGGACTCGTCTTTCAGGCGTTTCAGACGCGTTGAAGCGCGTTCAGGCTGAACGGGTTGAAGATGAAGAGTCCCCACCGCACAAAGCTGATTTGTTTAGTTGCTTTCTCTCATTGGGCAGAATAACTAACACTAAATCAGTAGTTAACCGGACTCACCTGCTACTTAGCTTTAGCATTACTGGCCCTCGCACTCTTTACTTCCTGTTGCACCGTGATGCGGTCGGGGGCGTGTCTTTGAGATCAGACGTGCATTTGAAGAGCCGAGGACGTCGGTGTTGCGTTCAGGGACCCGCTGTGCTTCCTGTCTGGCATCATGTGGTCGCCCTCTGCAACTCGAGCTCCACCACAGCCGGCAGGAAGCCGCTGGAGGCGCCGCCGGCTGTAGCTTGAATGGTGTTGGTGTATAAAAATGGCCGCCGGGCGGCGGGTTGCAGGTCACTAACGGTGTCCTCCGGGTGTCTCTCCCTCTGCTGCCCCCTGCTGGCGACGCCATCCAGACGTGGCGGTGTTCAAGGAGAGGCTGGGCCTCCTCACGGTAGGAGGTACGAGGAGCGACCGCGCTGGTGTGCCGCCGCAAAGCCAGTAGCTCCTCCTTAGCGGGGGTCATGTGACCGCGCCCTGTAGAGGGCGCTGCGCTTCAGAACGGGCAGAAAAGGAACGATGTTTCATTACGTTCATTGTCTCTCATCAAACGAGTTTCCTTCATGATCGAGACGACACAAAGAGAACACAACGTTTAACACACATGAGTAACGATGAGCTACTGATATGCATTCTGTTCTCAGATGGTTTCAGTTTAGTGACAGACGGTGAACATCGGTGGAACATCACTTTGACGCCTCAGTACACAGGAAACACGCAGAGGTTCAGTCAAATGTGACCTCTGACCTCTCTGAATGTCTCCTGTGTTCTGGCTGCTGTAGTTAGCTTGTTAGCTTGTTAGCTTTAGCTGCTGCTCAGTCCAGTGAACAGTAGAACAGTTAGCACAGACGTCGCTGCAGACGGAGCGCTAAACATCCAACATCTTTTTTTGTGTGAGTGTTTTCCCTCGCTGCTCTTCCTCTTCTATGATGAGGAGGAAGGAAGTGAGGAAAGTGAATAAGGAAATGAGCATTGATCCGTCCGCCTGCTGTCTTTGGCCGTCTTCTTGGCTATTCGTGGTGTGATTTTGGTTTGTGATTGTTTCTTCTGTGACCCCTGCGTCGTGCGCTCTGATTGGCCGAATCGGTCTGTCCGGCTCAGCCCTGTGATTGGCCGGTTGGGTGAGGAACATGTGAAGGTGATTTGTGTTGTGTTTATGGATGACGGATGGATTTTAACTCAAGTTAAAGACTCAGAAACGCCTCCTCTCTCTCCACCTGTCCTCTCTCCTTTTTAACATCCACTAACATCCCATAATCAGTCTGAAGGTACAGAATCACCCAACATGTCACTCAAGTTCAATTCGCTGTCACCAAAGCATTGCTTGTTCTGAAGTCCCGCCCATTTCTCGTGGTTCGCCACAATAAAATATATGTACTATAGCCAATGGTGAGAGACTCTCTGGTTGTATAGAAGTCTACGCTTCATGTGTTAAAGCTGCATTCTCTCTCCTGACCACCAGGGGGCGACTCCTCTGGTTGTATAGAAGTCTACGCTTCATGTGTTAAAGCTGCATTCTCTCTCCTGACCACCAGGGGGCGACTCCTCTGGTTGTATAGAAGTCTACGCTTCATGTGTTAAAGCTGCATTCTCTCTCCTGACCACCAGGGGGC
>NW_027176247.1:37500-67500 GCF_023055335.1 Clinocottus analis | reverse complement strand
TCATGGGCCCCGGGGCCAACCCGGGCGGGGGCCCCATGATGCAGGGCCCCGGGGCCGGTGGCCACGGAGGCTACATGGGTCAGCAGGGCTACGGGGAGCCCAGCAAGGGCTACATGAACCAGGGCATGTACCACGGCCGGCCCAGCGGGGGCTACGGAGGAGGACCGGGCTACTCCACCAGGTGGGGGTCTGGGTCCCGGGTGTCTTGGTCCTGGGAGTCTGGGGTCTGGGTCTTGGGGGTCTTGGTCCTGGGGGTCTGGAAGTTATTTGCAAGGCTCTTTTACGGTCATGGAAAACCTAGAAAAGTGTGTATGAACCCTGCTGTTCATACACATTCTTGACCGATGGATTTCCATGGCTTTAAACCAATTTCCCATGACTTTATACCACATTTTGGGCGTGTCATCGTCAGTTACCCACAGAACGCCGGCGGCTCCAGAAGTTCAGCCGACTTCTCTCAGGCCGCTGCTGCCGCCGCCGTCGCTGCCGCTGCCGCCACGGCGACCGCCACCGCCACGGCAACCGTCGCCGCCATCCAGGAGAAACAAAACCAGGACATGAACTACGGACAGGTGAGGAGAGAGGGGGCGGGGTTTAGCGCTCCTCCCGCCGGAGGCTTCAGGTGTCTGACCTCTGTGTCGTGTGCCAGATGGGCGGTCCGGGCTACAGCAACCAGTTCATGGCTCACCCCGGCCCCCGCGGTCCCCCCGGAGGCATGGGCCCCGGGTCCGGCCCTGCCAGGGGCCCTCCCTCCATGGGCCCCATGTATGGACCTGGCGGGGGCCCCCAGAGGGTCCCACAGCACCCGCAGCACCCTAACTATGGCCCCGGACCACAACAGGGCCACCTGAGGCCTCCGCAGGGCCTGAAGCGGCCCTACAACTCTGAGGTGAGCGCCTGGAGGTTCACACGGTCGCCTGCTAATGCTGCTCCTTAGCTTCAATAGCAAATATGGACCTGACCAACGTGAAAGCTTCTTTATTTACACCTGACTCACAACCTCCGTCCTTCCTCCTCTATCCTTCTCCTTCGTCTTCTATCCTTCTCCTTCGTCTTCTATCCTTCTCCTTTGTCTTCTATCCTTCTCCTTTGTCTTCTATCCTTCTCCTTCGTCTTCTATCCTTCTCCTTTGTCTTCTATCCTTCTCCTTCGTCTTCTATCCTTCTCCTTCGTCTTCCATCCTTCTCCTTCGTCCTTTATCATTCTCCTTCCTCCTCTATCTTTCTCCTTCGTCTTCTATCTTTCTCCTTCGTCTTCTATCTTTCTCCTTCGTCTTCTATCCTTCTCCTTCGTCCTCTATCCTTCATCCTCTATCCTCTATCCTTCTCCTTCTCCTTCATCCTCCTCCGTCTCCTTCATCCTCCTCCTTTGTCTTCTATCCTTCTCCTTTGTCTTCTATCCTTCTCCTTCGTCCTTTCTCCTTCGTCCTCAGTCTTACCCAGGAATGCCTCAGCAGTACGGCGTTCCGGTTGGTCCCAGCGTAAGCGTGATGTCGGGTCCTGGTGGCGCCGGCGGTTCGATTCCAGGTTCAGGTGGGGGAGGTCATGGAGGTCATGGAGGTCATGGAGGTCATGGAGGTCATGGAGGTCACGGCCCGTACTCCAACCCCAACATGCAGTACCATCCAGGTGAGACGCCCGGTATGACGGGACTGGATGGCTCAGCCTTAGAGATAGAGTGAGGTGATGAGGTTCCTCTGTAGGGCTCAGCCCTAGCGATAGAGTGAGGAGATGAGGTTCCTCTGTAGGGCTCAGCCTTAGAGATAGAGTGAGGTGATGAGGTTCCTCTGTAGGGCTCAGCCTTAGAGATAGAGTGAGGAGATGAGGTTCCTCTGTAGGGCTCAGCCTTAGAGATAGAGTGAGGAGATGAGGTTCCTCTGTAGGGCTCAGCCTTAGAGATAGAGTAAGGAGATGAGGTTCCTCTGTAGGGCTCAGCCTTAGAGATAGAGTAAGGAGATGAGGTTCCTCTGTAGGGCTCAGCCTTAGAGATAGAGTAAGGAGATGAGGTTCCTCTGTAGGGCTCAGCCTTAGAGATAGAGTAAGGAGATGAGGTTCCTCTGTAGGGCTCAGCCTTAGAGATAGAGTAAGGAGATGAGGTTCCTCTGTAGGGCTCAGCCTTAGAGATGCTTTGAGGTTCAGGTGTGCTGTTTCCTGACTCTGGGTCTTTCCTGTCCGTTTACCTGCAGGTCCCGGAGGTCCAGGCCCCGCCCCCCAGCGCTCTGGCTCCTCCCCCTCCTATCAGACCCATAAGATGCCCCTACCACAGTACCCCCCCTCAGGACCTCCCAACTCGCAGTACTACAAAGTGAGGAGCTTCATGTGTGTTGTGTGTCCACAGGAAAGAAAGGTAAAGCAGGTAAACATGAACACGTGTTGTTGTTGTTGTTGTTGTTGTTGACGCAGCAGGAGCAGTTTAACGGTCAGAGTGGAGGCCTGAACGCCGCTGGAGTCTACAACTCCTTCAACCAGCCGTCTGGGGTGAGACCAGCGCGTTCTCATGTACTTGTACTTCTACTCATGAAGTACTTTTTACTCCACTGGTCTGGGGTAACATGCGTGTGTTTTCGTGTACTTGTACTCATGACGTGCCCCCCCCTCTCCTCTCCAGCCGGGTCGAGGGTTGCCAGGTTACCCCTCCTCTCCGGTTCCGGGTAACCCGACCCCCCCCATCACGCCCAGCAGCTCCATGGCTCCGCCCTACATGTCGCCTGGCAACAGTGACGTCAAGCCGCCGCCCTCTTCCTTCCTGCCTGACATCAAACCCAACATGGCCGGCCTGCCGCCACCGCCTTCAGGTCCACACACACACACACACACACACACACACACACACACACACACACACTTTTACACACACACACACACACACACACACACACTTATACAAACACACACACTTATACAAACACACACACTTATGACAACACACAAACACACTTTTGATAATAAAAAAAGCACACACACTCTTATTTGATGACATACAGACACACACACACACACACTTCTAACACACACACACACTTATAACAAACACACACTTACATGATAATAGGATAACAGACACACACACACACACACTTGTATGATAACAAACACACACACTTATATGATAACAGACACACACACACACACACACACTTATAACAAACACACACTTATATGATAACACACACACAATAACAGACACACACACAGTGTGATGTCACAGTGTGTGTGTGTCTGACCCGCGGTGACTTCCTGTCAGCAGGTAACCCGAGTGACGACCTGCGGCTGACCTTCCCTGTGCGTGACGGCGTGGTCCTAGAGCCCTTCAGATTAGAGCACAACCTGGCGGTCAGCAACCACGTGTTCCAGCTGAGAGACTCCGTCTACAAAACACTCATCTTGAGGTGCACACACACACACACACACACACACACACACACACATTCTGATGGACTTCAGAGTGTTAAAGTGATTTTTGGGACGGATGGGTCTGTTCCGTTGTTCTCATTGTTGCACGTTAACTCACACTGTGTGTGTGTGTGTGTGTGTGTGTGTGTGTGTGTGTGTGTGTGTGTGTGTGTGTGTCTGTCTCAGACCGGACCTGGAGCTCCAGTTTAAGTGTTACCACCACGAGGATCGACAGATGAACACCAACTGGCCCGCCTCGGTCCAGGTGTGCCCTCCTCTCTCTCTCCTGTTATCTCCAGTCTTTTCTTTTTGTTTGTGTGTTGAGTCACAAACAACTCGTGTAAACATTGCAAACAGAGACGATCACTTGCAATAACAATAGCCTCAATGTCCTCCTCTCCCTCCTCCTCTTCCTCAGGTGAGCGTGAACGCGACCCCTCTCACCATCGAGCGAGGCGACAACAAGACCTCCCACAAGCCCTTGTACCTGAAGCAGGTGTGCCAGCCGGGCAGGAACACCATCCAGATCACCGTCACCGCCTGCTGCTGCGTAAGAAGCTCCGCTCGTCCGCCGGAGGGAGGAGGAGCCGCGCGGCGCTAACGCACCTGTCCGTCTGTCTCCCCGCAGTCGCACCTGTTCGTCCTCCAGCTGGTCCACCGCCCGTCGGTCCGCTCGGTGCTTCAGGGTCTGATGAAGAAGAGGCTGCTGCCGGCCGAGCACTGCGTCACCAAGAGTCAGTGGGCTGGGACACACAACACACACACAGACACACACAACACGTGCATTGACACACAACACGCGCATGGACACATGACACATGCTGAGCCGCTGGACACACGCGTGTGATTGTCTCACGTGAACTCTCTCTCTCAGTCAAGAGGAACTTCAGCAGCGGTTCCATCCCTGGGACGCCCGGGCTGAACGGAGAGGACGGCGTGGAGCAGACCGCCATCCGGGTCTCGCTGAAGTGTCCCATCACGTTCCGCCGCATCCAGCTGCCGGCCAGAGGCCACGACTGCAGACACATACAGGTCAGAGGTCAGGACTGCAGACACATACAGGTCAGAGGTCAGGACTGCAGACACATACAGGTCAGAGGTCAGGACTGCAGACACATACAGGTCAGAGGTCAGGACTGCAGACACATACAGGTCAGAGGTCAGGACTGCAGACACATACAGGTCAGAGGTCAGGACTGCAGACACATACAGGTCAGAGGTCAGGACTGCAGCTCAGCGTCAGCAGTGAACATAATACCTGCCAGCTGTCTCCAGGTCTCCACCAGACGTCTGTTGTTCAAGACAACACAGACTGGACTTTTACCAACGAGGAAGAAAAACTGACCTCATGAAAAGCAGTTATTGCTTTTGTAGGCAGTGAACCGCGATTAATCAGTTCTTTTTCACCTTTGCCCAGCGCTAACATTGATGTAATAGATTCATATAAACACGTCTGTCTGCAGTGTTTTGATCTGGAGTCGTACCTGCAGCTGAACTGTGAGAGAGGAACCTGGAGATGTCCTGTGTGCAAGTACGTCTATTCATTATTCATTTATTGAGGACACCTGTTTTTACACATGTATATAATGTGTGTGTGTGTGTGTGTGTGTTGTGTGTGTGTGTTGTGTGTGTGTGCGTGTGTGTGCAGTAAAACCGCCCTGTTAGAAGGTCTGGAGGTGGATCAATACATGCTCGGGATCCTCATCTACGTTCAGAAGTAAGAAACTTTCCTTCAGACTTTACTTTGAATGTTTTGATGGCCTGTATTTTATTTTGAAGGTCTCCCCTCGCCCACAGCTCCGAGTACGAGGAGATCACCATCGACCCGGTGTGCAGCTGGAAGCCGGTCCCGGTGAAGCCGGACCTCCACGTGAAGGAGGACCCGGACGGCCCGGTGCTGAAGCGCTGCAGGACGCTCAGCCCGAGTCACATGGTGCTGCCCAGCGTCATGGAGATGATCGCATCGCTAGGCCCCGCCCCTTCCTCCCCCATGCCCTACCCACCGCTCCCTGCAGGGGGCGGCGCAGCGGACTACCCGGGACCAGGTACCGTCCTGCTGGCACCAGCTGCTGATGAGCACCCCATGACGCCATGACCCCATGACCACAACTCTGTGTGTGTGTGTTCATATGTGTGTGTGTGTGTGTGTTCATGTGTGTGTGTGTGTGTGTGTCCTCAGCTCCGTCCTACCCCGGTCACACTGGTTTCTCAGACTTCTCTGGTCTGGGTGGAGACTTCTCGTCCCCCGGCCCCCCCCCCCCTCTCCTACCAGTCGGAGCTCCTCCTCTCCCCCGATAAGCCCCTCCCCCACCTGGCTGCACAGGTAGGTCTTCATCTTCATCATGTTTATGATGAGGATTAATTCCACTCACTAAAGTCATCTCCTGTCTCCTCTTCACTCTCCTTCTCTCCTGTCTCCTCTCCTTCTCTGCTGTCTACTTCTCTCCTGTCTCCTCTTCACTCTCCTTCTCTCTTGTCTCCTTCTCTGCTGTCTCCTTCTCTCCTGTCTCCTTCTCTCCTCTCCTTCTCTCCTCTCCATCTGTCCTCTCCTTCTCTCCTCTCCTTCTCTCCTGTCTCCTTCTCTCCTCTCCTTCTCTCCCGTCTCCTTTTCTGCTGTCTCCTTCTCTCCTGTCTCCTTCTCTCCTCTCCTTCTCTCCTCTCCTTCTCTCCTCTCCTTCTCTCCCGTCTCCTTCTCTCCTGTCTCCTTCTCTCCTGTCCCCTCCTCTCCTCTCAGATGTCGGGCCGTTTGGACTCCACTTCCCATGGTGCACCTCTCCCCCAGCAGCAGGGTCTCCATGGCAACATGTTGATGCAGCGTAGCAACCAGAACCCTCGTCTCCAAGGAGACGGCTCCTTCAGTCTCGGAGTGACGGATCCTGATGCGTCTTTAGACGTGAGATTATTATTATTATTATTATTATTATTATTATAGCATCCTGATGTCATACTTTACTGAATATCATGTTTATATTGTGTATTTAAATGTCTATTAAACTATATTCATACAACATGTAAACGTATTAAACTATATTCATACAACATGTAAACGTATTAAACTATATTCATACAACATGTAAACGTATTAAACTATATTCATACAACATGTAAACGTATTAAACTATATTCATACAACATGTAAACGTATTAAACTATATTCATACAACATGTAAACGTATTAAACTATATTCATACAACATGTAAACGTATTAAACTATATTCATACAACATGTAAACGTATTAAACTATATTCATACAACATGTAAACGTATTAAACTATATTCATACAACATCGTGTGTAATCTAGTTTTCAGGATGAGCTTCATCAGCTTCAGTTTGTTTAACGAGCACTAAACAGTTTGAGTCTTCTGGATAAAAACAGGAAGTCGTGTTTCATCACTTCCTGTTTGCTTGTTTCTGTTTGTTTGTTTGTGAAGTTGCTTCCGGAGTTGACCAACCCAGACGAGTTGCTGTCGTACCTCGGACCCCCGGACCTCCCGAACAACAACAACGACGACCTGCTGTCGCTGTTTGAGAACAACTGACCACACACACACACACACACACACACACACACACACACACACACACACACACACACACACACACACACACACACACACTGTAAGATATGAACTCGTCTCCTCGCAGGACGGATGGACCTTTAGAGCGGAGGACTCTTGTTTTATTGATGTTTTTTAACCCTCTGATACCGGGACGCTTCGTGCCCTCCACCTCACCGCTGACAGGAAGTGTCCACGCTCACAGGAAGTGTCCACGCTCACAGGAAGTGTCCACGCTCGTTGACGCTCGTCTGCGACCTGGACGACGCTGGGATTTGTAGTTTAAAGTGTGAGTGAGGTTTTTAAATGTGAAGCTTTAAAGAGAAACGTGGCTCACAAACAGGAAGTGCCCCCCTCACACTCAGCCTCTAACGTTGTTGTTGTTGTTTTAAAGGAGTTCAAGTTAGATTTTAAAGACTTTTATTCCTTCACACGTGTAAGAGTATGTGTCATAATGTTTGATATCTTCACTGTCTCTGTAAGCGGTGGGTCACCTGGTCCCTCCATCATCCAACCAGCTGCTTTCCTGTCAAATAAAAATGTTTCCCTCTCATGTTGTCTCTCTGCTGCTGAGACAGGAGGACCAATCACAGGCTAGTCTTCCTGTGTCTCTGACCAATCACAGGCCAGTCCTCCAGTGTCTCTGACCAATCACAGGCCAGTCCTCCAGTGTCTCTGACCAATCACACGCCAGTCCTCCAGTGTCTCTGACCAATCACAGGCCAGTCCTCCAGTGTCTCTGACCAATCACAGGCCAGTCCTCCAGTGTCTCTGACCAATCACAGGCCAGTCCTCCAGTGTCTCTGACCAATCACAGGCCAGTCCTCCAGTGTCTCTGACCAATCACAGGCCAGTCCTCCAGTGTCTCTGACCAATCACAGGCCAGTCCTCCAGTGTCTCTGACCAATCACAGGCCTCTCCACAGATGTGTGTGTGGTGTGTAGTCCTGGTTCTTCTGTGTAAAAAGGGTTCAGAGATCAGATGTGTCTTCTACCCTTTCTACTACTTATTCTACTACTAATTCTTCTTCTACTAATTCTTCTACTTCTCTGGAGACATACAAACTAAAAGATCTCTTTCTCTTTGTTCTGCTTCCTAATAATAAATAATTGGACACATAAAGAGTCCAAACGTCTGTGAGCCTCAGACCTTCTGGTCTGATGGCCACATGTGAACATCGGGTCTGATAGAAACCAGGGACCCAATAGCTCCGGTAGAAACCAGGGACCCAATAGCTCCGGTAGAAACCAGGACCCAATAGCCCCGGTAGAAACCAGGACCCAATAGCCCCGGTAGAAACCAGGACCCAATAGCTCCGGTAGAAACCAGGACGGACCGCGCCCTTACCGCGTGACCGCGCACCAACATTCTCTGCCTGACAGCGGGAACGCGCGCCGACTGCGGGACTTGACTTTAGCCCTCCGCGTGCGTTGCACGTATTGGATACCAGAGTTGTCACAATGATGCAGGGGGCGCGCGCCGTTTAGGATTTTACATCCGGGACAGAGAAAAGGGGGCGGTGTTACAGCGAGAAAGCCCTGAAAAACACCCGACCCCCACCCGTAGCGGCCCACCCAGCTGAATGAATCAAGCCCACCGTCTAAAGGGTCCGTTCAGCTACAGCCCAGCCAAAAGGGGCGGGTGCATCCGTTCTGGCCGCTGATTGGCTTAATCGGGTGCCAATCACATATGTTGGGGCTACCAATTGGCTCGCTTTGATTTCAAACCGCCCATCGGCGTGTTATATAAAATTAAACCACACAGCACCTTCCTTTCTCCGATCTTTCCGGCCAGCCGCGTCTCAGCTCCAGAAAAACCCAGTTCAGTCCACTCGCTCCGGTGCAGTCAGCTAAAATGGCCGGACCACGAGTCTTCTTCGACGTCACCTCCAACGGCAGCCCGTTGGGCCGCGTGGTGATGGAGGTAACCGTCTCTCCGCCGTGCTGCCGGTGCGGCAGCCTCGTTATCTGCTGCACGGGGTTCCACTAACCGCCTTTAGTTTTTATAACCACAAAGCCCCTGTGTGCTGCGGGCGGTTGAACCCGTGTGTTCCACCGATGCTAACGGGTTTATAGCGCACGAGCGGACCCGTTCCCGAGCTGTCACGAGCGCATCTGCCTTGAATGGACCATGTGCACGTGCGTGTGGCTCGAGCAAAAGAGACATAACGGATCCTTACGTCACCGCTTTATTGTCATATTTACCATGGCCGTTATGTGCATGATTAAGAGACTATTGGTATCATCTGATCCGTATCGTAGCGCTTGACTATCGGCTCGTGCACGCCGTCTTTACGGGCTAACTAACAGCGCTGAGACCTGCTGGGGCCCGCGGGCCATGTTTGAGCCACTGGCTAGCAGGCTGAGCTAATGCTAACGGGCCGTTCATTCGGCTCTTTGTTGCGTTTCGCGGCCTTTTCACAAGCCCGGGAAACCCTACGTTGATCCGCAGGCATATTTTGTTAAAAAGTCTCGATGAATGCGTGTGTGAATTATTATAATTATAATGTTGGAATTTTGTTATAATTTATTCTGGTTTCAATCTGATGTCAAAATGAGTTTACAGTCTCTGCCGCAGAAGCGAACTGCGCCGCTTCCTGTCTGCGCACGCAGTTCTGGAAAGTTCCACGAGAGGGTGGGGGCTCTCCGCATTATGGGGGGGAAGATGGCCGACAACCCGTGACACTTGTATGTTTATTCATTGTGATCTAGTTCCAGCAATGAAGACGCAGATCAGTTATCCAACTGGCTGCTGTTCGAGTTATCAGTGACGTCATTGTCACGTGGGTCCTTTATATCCTGTTAAAGAAGCTGAAACGCGACGCTGCCATTTTGTGCCCGTTGCAGCTGAGCCCCATTATGCGCTTTCCTGTCAGACCCGTGAACTCGCACTTCTAGCTTCCCAACTGCTAATGTCAACGTTAAGTTGCTGGAATGTAATCTGAGCCTCAAGCTGATGGCTCCTGAGTTATGGAGCTCTGGTTTCTGTTACTGCGGCGCGGCTGCTCTGAGGTCAGCCGTCTGCCTGCAGCGCTGCACAGCTGACAGTTTAAAAGGTCTACGACCCGCACGCAGCTGGTTTAGGATCGGTCTCGGTCGGGTCAGCGCTCCATTCGCTGATCCCACGACTTTTGACCGCCTTTTTCCTTCCTTCCTCTGCAGCTCCGTGACGACGTGGTGCCAAAGACCGCCGAGAACTTCCGGGCCTTGTGCACCCACGAGAAGGGCTTCGGCTACAAGGGCTCCAGCTTCCACCGCATCATCCCCAAGTTCATGTGCCAGGTGAGGCGGCCATGATGACCAGGTGGTTATTTAAGTACAGGTTCTTGCGTGTGTGTGCGTGGCGTTAATGTGTCTGTGTGCGCGCAGGGCGGTGACTTCACCAACCACAACGGAACCGGCGGGAAGTCCATCTACGGCAACAAATTCGCCGATGAGAACTTCACCCTGAAGCACGGCGTGCCCGGCACCCTGTCCATGGCCAACGCCGGGCCCAACACCAACGGGTCCCAGTTCTTCATCTGCACGGATAAGACCCCCTGGTGAGTCTGTTGGTAGCATAGCTTAGCATGAAGACCGGCAGCAGAACGGGACGGCTAGCATTAATGTTTAAACGTCTCGCTGTCTTCTACACTGAGACAATAGCTTGTTAGCTTAGCATGAAGACTGGCAGCAGGTGGGGGAAGCTAGTGTTAATCTTTTAACGTCTCACTGTCTTCTACACAGACAATAGCATGTTAGCAGAGCAGCATGGGGGACAGTAAGCATTAATGTCACTCTTCACAGACGACAATAGCGTGTTAGCTTAGCATAACGGTGGTGGTTGTGTTGCAGGCTGGATGGGAAGCATGTGGTGTTCGGCACCGTGGTGGAGGGCATGGACGTGGTGAGGAAGATGGAGGCCACCGGCAGCCAGAGCGGCAAAACCTCGTCCAAGATTGTCATCGCCGACTGCGGTCAGCTCTGAGCGCCGGCGCTTCAACCCTGTAGCCACGCCCCTGTAGGCTCCGCCCTTCAACATTCCTTATTGATGGAGTCTCAAATCCCAACATGCCTTTTTATTTTCATTCCGTTGTTATTAAAATCATGTGGCTGCATTTGTGACTTTTCCTTCCAGAAGTTTCTTTTGCATTAGCAGTTTTTTCACAATGTCCCAACGTTTTTTGTTAAAGTCAAACGAAGAAAATTAAACAGAAAAGTTGCCTTGACAAATGAAACGCTTGTTTTTTATTCCAAATCTGTGCCGTTACACCACGTCTGTGCATGCAGATGGAGAACAATAGAAGTCATGTGACCAGAAGTAAAACTTCTATCAAAACACATTCAGTGCATGGTTCATGACCACATGTATTAAAACACCTGCAGCTCTTGAGCTGCTCAATACTTTGTTACATTTAGTGTTAAGATGACTGTCTGATATTCAGCTGAGTGTTAGTTCTGCTTTATTGAAGCAGAAAAGTTATTAAGAATAAATGATATCAGGATAAGATGTAATCTTAATGTGTAAGCTCTGACTGGACCTTCAATTATGAATGAGCTGTCAAGTCTGGACACGCCCACAAACACCTGACGTTTTAAAGAATGGACGTCTGCTGGAAAGATTAAATACATATGCTAGTGCTGCTTAGCATATAGACTGGGAACAGGCTAGCTTTTTAGCTCTGGCTAACATGTCTGTGTAGAAATCTGAGATGATAAAATGTTAACTGTCCCCACTTGCTGCTGGTCTTTTAGCTTAGCTATGCTAACATGTTGTCTGTATAGAAGACAGACATTAAAACATAAATGCTAGCTGTCCTCACCTGTATAATATAATAGTATAAAGGGCTCTCTGCTTGCACATTTTAAATGTTTCCTCCCTTCAATTACATTTGAACATTACACTGAGTCTTTAATCTATTGTTTAACTACAATAATAATGTTGGACATATTTAAAACTTTCCCGCCTCAAAGTTCATTTCTCACCAATTCATGTTTATTTAAATAAAAAACGAGTTCATAAAGAGCGCGTCAGCAGCTCCTCTCCGCTGTGCGCCTCTTCTTCCCAGAATGCCTTGTGTTCCTCTGGCCCCGCCCCACCCGGGGCTGACACGCCCCCTGGCCTTTGGCTCTCCCTGGCCCCGCCGCTCCGGCGGCGGCGCAGGACAGCCCAGCTGCGCAGTCGCAGCGGCCGAGCTTCCTGCGCAGCTTCCCGGATCCCCGCAGCAGGCAGGCCTCGCCCTGCACCGGGATCCTCTGGCAGCGGCGCCCGGTCAGGTAGCGGACGCAGCACAGACCGGACGCGCAGTCGCCGCTGCGCACGCAGCCGGACATCTCTGGAGCTGCGCGGGGAAACACGGAAACACGGGTTACACCTGAACGCACCACCGTGGACCGCGGGAAAGTACTGACGGACACCGGAAATACTGCAGTACAAGTACACGTCCTGCGTCCAAAACCTAATGCAGTAGAAGTACTAATACACACTGGAAATTCTCCAGTACAAGTACAGGTTCCAACCTCACGCAGTACAATATGTACCTCTGATATACTGTAAAAAGTACATTACCTCTAAGATGTAGTACAGTAAGAAGTACAATATGTACCTCTGAGATGTAGTTCAGTAAAAAGTACTATATCGTATACTTCTAAAGCCCACAGCAGTGCACTCTGGGATTCGTAGTTATCCTCCAATCACTCACCTTTAGTCCTGTTGAAGGTATCTGTGTCCTCCTGTCTGTCCACCTGTCTGTCCACCTGTCTGTCCTCCTGTCTGTCCACCTGTCTGTCCTCCTGTCTGTCCACCTGTCTGTCCTGTGGGGACGCTCTCCTCTGGGCTCGGTTGCTGCAGCCTCCAACCTGATGAATCAATACATCAATACATCAATCTGGCAACTATTTAGACAAAGATGAAAGTACAACAGTCTCTGTCTTTTTATTATAAAGGTACTGCATGAAGTACTCTTCCATCATGCAGTAGAAGTATAAAGTACTTGAGGTACTCTTCCATCATGCAGTAGAAGTATAAAGTACTTGAGGTACTCTTACCGGCCGCTCGGCGCTCTGCTGCGTTGTCTCTTTGGAGGACCGGATGGTGTTGTGGTCCAGACCCAAACCACAGACCAGAGACACACACAGCACGCTGCTCCACACCCACATGCTGCCGCCCATGTAGCGACGAGTCAATGTAGCGACGAGTCAATGTAGCGACGAGTCAATGTAGCGACGAGTCAATGTAGCGACGAGTCAATGTAGCGACGAGTCAGTGAATCAACGAGTCAGTGAATCAACGAGTCAGTGAATCAACGAGTCAGTGAATCAACGAGTCAGTGAATCAATGAGTCAGTGAATCAACGAGTCAGTGAATGGGTGAATGGATCGGTCCTCTCTCAGCTGCTGATCGCTGGAGGCTCCTCTGTGGTTATTGATCCGAGTGCTTTCAGGTCCTGGATGAGTCCTTCAGCGTTCTGGTGGTTCCGACCCTCTCGGCTGCGTCTGCTTCCTCCCTCAGGTGCGTTTGTTTTTTATACCCTCCCCTCCGCTCTGATCCCTCGCCTCCCTCAGATGTTCTGAAGGTGCGTTTGAAGCTCGACCGCATCAGTCGGCCGAGACTTCCTTCCTGGAAGCCTGCAGGCGGCCTCAGGTGAGGGCGGGCGTTTGATACGCGACACCGCAGAGACCACAGAGATGAGAACACACCTGGAGACACCGGCAGGTAGAGAGTGTGTGTGCTGTGACTTAATGTCGGGATAAAGACTCATTAGAGCGGATGTGTGAGTGTTTACAGCTGATTAACAACTCAGCGGCATCGCAGGGTCTGAACACACAAACACAGGCCAGGTGTGTGTTTGTGTGACGGACAGGTGTGTGTTTGTGTGACGGACAGGTGTGTGTTTGTGTGACGGACAGGTGTGTGTTTGTGTGACGGACAGGTGTGTGTTTGTGTGACGGACAACAAGACCTAAAGAGCTGCACGAGAAGATGAAGACGAGACATTAATACATCAGATATGAAGAGAGTTCATGTGTTCAGATTAACACACACACACACAAACACACACACACACACACACACACACACACACACACACACACACACGCACGCAGAGTAAACAGACCTGCTGATGTGTGTGTGATAAGATCAGAGCCTGCAGGTTGTTCCAGGCTTCAATAAAAGGACAGCAGATGCTCACAATTACTGACACACACACACACACACACACACACACACACACACGCACACACACACACACACACACACACACGCACACACACACGCACACACACACACAGGTCAGAGGGTGTATCATTTGTGTTGCTGGTGTGTAGATGTGTGTGTCTCCATATTGTCTGTCTTTATCAGAATAAAAGAGAGGAAACATCCTCCTTTCCTTCATTCCTCCCTCGTCTCCTCGTCTCCTCGTGTCCTTGCCCCGTTTCAGGTAAGATGTAAAGTCTCCGGCAGCAGAGCAACACGGCAGAGCAACACAGCAGCAGAGCAACGCGGCAGAGCAACACAGCAGAGCAACACGGCAGCAGAGCAACGCGGCAGCAGAGCAACACAGCAGCAGAGCAACGCGGCAGCAGAGCAACGCGGCAGCAGAGCAACACGGCAGAGCAACACAGCAGCAGAGCAACACAGCAGAGCAACACAGCAGAGCAACGCGGCAGCAGAGCAACGCGGCAGCAGAGCAACACGGCAGAGCAACGCGGCAGCAGAGCAACGCGGCAGCAGAGCGTCTCTGGTCCAGGTCGGAGCTCCTTCAGGTTCTTCTGGTTTATTTAAGTTCTGAAATGTTAAGCTGTAAGATGTTTATCTTCATATTTAATATTTATATTAATATGTCTCATTCTATGTACGTTAGTGTTTTGATGATGACGATGTTCCTCTTCCTCCTGTCAGTCATTAGTGAATCCAGCAGATATCTTTTAGGACCATTTGTGGTTTATTTCATATTTCATATGTTTTATTGCTGTTTGTGTTTGTTTCTTGTGTATTTGTAGTGTTTAGGATGAAATGTTGATTATTGATTATTAATTATTGATTTAATATGGCTCAGTTTATGAGTGACGGAAAGTCGTCTTCTCTGAAACGACTCATAACAAAATGTTTCAGAATAAAACTGAAGACTTCCTGTTAAACTAAAGATCCACAGGCAGAATTATTAATATATTTATTATTATTATTTCACATCAATTCTCCACCAAGAGACGAGCGAATGAACAGAGATAAGAGAATGAAAGCAGGTGTGTGTGTGTGTGTGTGTGTGTGTGTGTGTGTGTGTGTGTGTGAGAGAGAGATAACTGTGTTAGAGGGAGCCTCTTAACCAATCAGCAGTCAGAACAGACGTCAGTTCATGTTAACAAGAAACATCTTCTTTGTGACTCAACATCTGTTAGGTAATGTTAGCTTAGCATGCTAACTAAGATGCTAATGTTAGCTTAGCATGCTAACTAAGATGGTAAACTCTAGAATTCATGTACGTGTGTGTGTGTGTGTCTGTGTGTGTGTGTGTGTCTGTGTGTGTGTGTGTGTGTGTGTGTGTGTCTGTGTGTGTGTGTGTGTAGACATGGCATGGTTCCATCAGAGTCGAGGTTCCCCCCGACTCGTCCTGGTGGTGGTGTGCGTCGCTCTGCTGCTCGACAACATGCTGCTCACTGTGGTCGGTGAGTACAAACAACAACAACAACAACAACAACAACAACAACAACAACAACAACAACATGGAACACTTCTCTGTTCACGCAGAATAAGAAACACTTTGATTCAGTCGTGTTGCTGTGATACGCGTGTTGGCCAGCGGGGGCAGCGCCGCTGAGCAGAACATCAAACACATCCGTTTCTCATTTGCATCATTCGTCTTTTGTTCATTACCTTCATTCAACGGGCGGACGCTTCCTCCTGCAGTGCCGATCATCCCCACCTTCCTGTACGCCCTGGAGCATCCCGGCCCGGAGCCCCAGGACGCCCCGAGCGCGCTCCCCGGCCGCGGGGCTCCGATCCCGGGACCTCCGACAGAGCGGAGCCCCCGCTCGTCCCCGCTGGCGTCCCTGTTCGACAACTCCACCTTCAGCCTGCAGGAGGCCCGGACCAGCCGGACCCCGGACCCCAACGGGACCACCAATGCTTCGGTAGGCGCCGTTCACTCGACACCCGAGTGACACCCGAGTGACACCCGAGTGACACCAGAGTGACACCAGAGTGACACCCGAGTGACACCCGAGTGACACCCGACTGACACCCGAGTGACACCAGAGTGACACCCGAGTGACACCAGAGTGACACCCGAGTGACACCCGAGTGACACCAGAGTGACACCAGAGTGACACCAGAGTGACACCCGAGTGACACCCGACTGACACCCGAGTGACACCAGAGTGACACCCGAGTGACACCCGAGTGACACCAGAGTGACACCAGAGTGACACCAGAGTGACACCAGAGTGACACCCGAGTGACACCCGAGTGACACCCGACTGACACCCGAGTGACACCAGAGTGACACCCGAGTGACACCCGAGTGACACCAGAGTGACACCAGAGTGACACCCGACTGACACCCGAGTGACACCAGAGTGACACCCGAGTGACACCCGAGTGACACCAGAGTGACACCAGAGTGACACCCGACTGACACCAGAGTGACACCAGAGTGACACCAGAGTGACACCCGACTGACACCAGAGTGACAACAGAGTGACACCCGACTGACACCAGAGTGACACCCGAGTGACACCCGAGTGACACCTGTCTCCAGGTGAGTTCCCTCGTCCACCGTCTCTCTCTCCTGCAGGACTCCTCCTGTCTCCTGGACGGGGCGTTTCTGGAGGAGGAGAACGTGCGCGTGGGCTTGCTGTTTGCCTCCAAAGCGCTGGTCCAGCTGCTCATCAACCCCTTTGTGGGCCCGCTCACCAACAGGTACCAACACCTTCATGGACCCTTCAACGACCTGCCAAAGTCTGTCTGTCTGTCTGACCGCCTGTCTGTCTGCCTGTCTGTCTGACCGCCTGTCTGTCTGTCTGCAGGATCGGGTATCACATCCCCATGTTTGCTGGTTTTTTCATCCTGTTTGTGTCAACCATCAGTAAGTCATACATACACATACACTTACACACACACAGTGAGGACGATGTTTTCCCTTAAGAGATGCCTAAGTGTGTGTCTGTGTGTGTGTCTGTGTGTGTGTCTGTGTGTGTGTCTGTGTGTGTGTGTGTGTGTGTGTGTGTGTGTGTCAGTGTTTGCGTTCTCAGGGACGTACGCTCTGCTGTTCTTCGCTCGCTCTCTTCAGGGGATCGGCTCGTCCTTCTCGTCGGTTGCAGGTCAACGCTCTGAAACATCCAACATCAGAACAAACCCACCACTTCAAACTGACTGTGTGTGTGTGTGTGTGTGTGTGTGTGTGTGTAGGGCTGGGTATGTTGGCCAGCGTGTACACAGATGATGAGGAGCGAGGCGTCGCTATGGGCATCGCACTGGGAGGACTGGCTATGGGAGTCCTGAGTGAGATACACACACATTCCTATAACTCTGTCTTTGTGAGGACCTCAAAACATGAAGCCCCTAAACCTGAATCTAACCCTAAACCTAAACCTGAATCTAACCCTAAACCTGAATCTAACCCTAAACCTAAACCTGAATCTAACCCTAAACCTAAACCCTGAATCCAACCCTAAACCTAAACCCTGAATCTTACCTTAAACCAAAACCTAAACCTGCATCTAACCCTAAACCTGCATCTAACCCTAAACCTAAACCCTGAATCTAACCCTAAACCAAAACCTAACCCTAAACCTGAATCCAACCCTAAACCTGAATCTAACCCTAACCCTAAACCCAGTGGCGTCTCTAGGTTCAAATATTCAGGGCTGAAGTCCCAGATATTTTGTAACTAGGCCCGAATATTAATTTTTCCCAAAAAAGAAAAAATATGTTTGTTTTTTTAATTTTTTTAAGATCACATCCTTAAACTACAGTTATCTCATGTTGATGCTGCGATAAACAGTGTTTTTGGACAGGTTTTTGTAACAATTATAACTATTAATTTTTTTTTTAAAGCCACTACTTTGGCACACAAGTGGTTAACACCCCCCCCCCCCCCCCCCCCACACACACACACACACACACACACACACACACACACACTCCCCCTCCAAAAAAAGAGGTAATGGAAATAGAAAATATTCATATTCAACTTGTCACAGTTCCGGTCCGGTCATCTGGCCGGGCAGCGTTTCTGAGATCGGAGTGAGTCGCGGAGAAAAGTGCATGTCGTGAGTGATCTTCGCAAATAAAACATCTTTGATGTGTCGAGTCTTGGCGTTGTCTCCAGCGTCTCCACTCCACTCTCCAACGTTACACCCCTTCGCTCCAAGTTGAAGTTACCGTCGGTACAACTGGATCAGCAATGAACTCTAGTTTAGAGGTAAGTCTTGTTTGCTAGCAACAGTTTAATATGCTGTTTAACTAACGAAGGTAACTCGACATCCAAGTTATGTGTAGAAATATAACTTGGATGTCATGTTATCCCCTGTAAAGCTAGTCAGCTTTAGCTTGATCACAACGTTAACGTTAACGTTAACGTTAACGTTAACGTTAACGTTAACGTTAACGTTAACGTTAACGTTAACGTTAACGTTAACGTTAACGTTAACGTTAACGTTAACGTTAACGTTAACGTTAACGTTAACGTTAACGTTAACGTTAAAGCTAGTCAGCTTTAGCTTGATCACAACGTTAACGTTAACGTTAACGTTAACGTTAACGTTAACGTTAACGTTAACGTTAACGTTAACGTTAACGTTAACGTTAAAGCTAGTCAGCTTTAGCTTGATCACAACGTTAACGTTAACGTTAACGTTAACGTTAACGTTAACGTTAACGTTAACGTTAACGTTAACGTTAACGTTAACGTTAACGTTAACGTTAACGTTAACGTTAACGTTAACGTTAACGTTAACGTTAACGTTAACGTTAACGTTAACGTTAACGTTAACGTTAACGTTAACGTTAACGTTAACGTTAACGTTAACGTTAACCGTTACGTCGGCTTTATATACGTCGGCTAGCGTCATGACGTTATTGACGTTAGCTAGCGTCATGACGTTATTGACGTTAGCTAGCGTCATGACGTTATTGACGTTAGCTAGCGTCATGACGTTATTGACGTTAGCTAGCTAGCTAGCGTTACGTCGGCTTTATATACGTCGGCTAGCGTCATGACGTTATTGACGTTAGCTAGCGTCATGACGTTATTGACGTTAGCTAGCTAGCTAGCGTCATGGCGTTAGCGTTGGCCTCTCTTCAGCTGCAGACAGAAGAGCAGCTTGTGAATGCAGAGGTGTGGAATAGATTGGGATCACAGCTGTTATTTTACTCTTGATAAACTACTTTAGCCAGATTAGATTATCATTTTAATTTCACTGGATTGAATGCATATTAACTGTGAATAGAAGATGGGTCCCAACTCTAACAGCTGTACTGAAATAGTGGAAGTCTATTCATAAGTTTTACCAATGAAAACTAATCCTTTTGTTTAGTACAGGCGATGGTTCTGGCTCCATCGGTCCAGCAGGGTCAAGGGTCAAGGCCCAGAGACAGATGAAGCTGCACAGAGCCACAGAGAGGAGTGTTTATGTCTAGAAATGTCACCATCTGCTTTACTTTTCAAGGCTCAGCCCCAGATGGGTTCAACATCCTAGAGACGCCTCTGACTAACCCTAAACCTGAATCTAAACCTAACCCCTAATCCTAAACTTTTACTGGTGTATTTCTGTGTAATAGTATCTTTATTGCAATATTGTGTACTAGTTCTTCCCTCGGTACTCTGTGTACTAGTTCTTCCCTAGGTACTCTGTGTACTAGTTCTTCCCTAGGTACTCTGTGTACTAGTTCTTCCCTCGGTACTCTGTGTACTAGTTCTTCCCTCGGTACTCTGTGTACTAGTTCTTCCCTAGGTACTCTGTGTACTAGTTCTTCCCTCGGTACTCTGTGTACTAGTTCTTCCCTAGGTACTCTGTGTACTAGTCCTTCCCTCAGTACTCTGTGTACTTTCAGTCGGCGCCCCCTTCGGCAGCGTGGTGGTCCAGTGGGCGGGGCAGCGCGCTCCCTTCCTCATCCTGGCGCTGCTGGCGCTGTTCGATGGAGGTGAGGAACACCAGCCCAATAATATTAATACTACAAATAATGTTGTTGTTGTTATTAATAATAATATTCGTAGTATTAGTGTCATTATATTAGGTAAATGACTGTTGCTCATCAGGGATTTGAACCCGTGACCTTTTGTGTGTTGCAGCATTACAGATGTTCATCCTGCAGCCGTCAAAGGTTTCTCCTGGGGTGAGTCCACCAGCCGGACCAAGAACACGGGTCTAGTTCTGGTCCTGGTCCTAGTTCTGGTTGTGGTTCTGGTCTAGAATGAGCATTGTGTGTGTTTCAGAGTGTGGTGGGGACGCCGTTACTGACGCTGTTAAAGGATCCGTACATCCTCATCAGTGCAGGTAAGAGACGCCGCACCTGTCTGTCTGACCGCCTGTCTGTCTGACCGCCTGTCTGTCTGACCGCCTGTCTGTCTGTCTGTCTGACCGCCTGTCTGTCTGTCTGTCTGACCGCCTGTCTGTCTGTCTGTCTGTCTGTCTGTCTGTCTGACCGCCTGTCTGTCTGTCTGTCTGTCTGTCTGTCTGTCTGTCTGTCTGTCTGTCTGTCTGACCGCCTGTCTGTCTGTCTGTCTGCAGGTTCTCTGTGTTTTGCTAACATGGGCGTTGCCGTCTTGGAGCCCACTCTTCCCATCTGGATGATGCAGACCATGTGCTCTCCTAAATGGCAACTTGGTACGATCCACTCTGTCCTCGTACACTTCATTCCTTCATTTGCTTCCTTCCTCCTCCCCCCTAGCAGGTGTGTGTTGTGTTGCAGGTATGGCCTTCCTCCCCGCCAGTATCTCCTACCTGATAGGAACCAACCTGTTCGCTATCCTGGCCAACAAGATGGGACGGTCAGTGTGTGTCTGTGAGTGTGTGGTGATTGTGAGTGTGATTGTGTGTGTCTGTGAGTGTGTGTGTGTGTGTGTCACACACTGTCTGATGGTCTCTCTTGTCCAGGTGGCTCTGCTCCATGATAGGAATGTTCATCGTTGGCATCAGTCTGCTGTGTGTAAGTAAACATTTATTAATCATTCACTGAACAATGTTGATGCACATACAATTCAACTTTGTGTGTGTGTGTGTGTGTGTGTGTGTGTGTGTGTGTGTGTGTGTGTCAGGTTCCATTCGCCACCAGTATCTACGGTCTGATTGGTCCAAACGGCGGTCTGGGCTTCGCTATCGGTGAGTGTCCTCTCTCTCTTTCAGGTGTGTAGCTGCTGCCCTTCAGGGTCATCAGGGTGTGTGTGTCTGTGTTTCAGGCATGGTGGACTCCTCCATGATGGCCATCATGGGTTACCTGGTGGACATCCGCCACGCCTCCGTCTACGGCAGCGTGTACGCCATCGCAGACGTGGCGCTGTGTTTGGGGTTCGCTATCGGTAACACACACACACTTAAACACACACACACACTTCAATATTTTCCAGAGTTTGGCGTGCGTCCTTTGTGTTTGTCGTGAACGAGAGCTAGATATTCTGTCCTGTCGCTCCAGGTCCGTCCAGCGGGGGCGCTCTGGTCCAGGCGGTGGGCTTCCCCTGTGTCATGGTGTTCATCGGGGTGATCAACATCCTGTACGCGCCGCTCTGCTTCCTGCTGCGCAACCCCGCCCTGAGAGAGGAGAAGAAGGTAAACACACAGCAGTTACACATCACAGGAAACCTGCAGCTTCAGGACATTATGGTCTGTTAGAGCCACACAGACCGTACAGCAGGGGGCGCTTTCTGGCGGGGCTCCAGGTGATTGACAGGTGATGCTTTAGGGCGGGGCTCCAGGTGATTGACAGGTGATGCTTTAGGGCGGGGCTCCAGGTGATTGACAGGTGATGCTTTAGGGCGGGGCTCCAGGTGATTGACAGGTGATGCTTTAGGGCGGGGCTCCAGGTGATTGACAGGTGATGCTTTAGGGCGGGGCTCCAGGTGATTGACACTGGACTCTTCTCCATTGTTGTTGTTGAAACTAAAGAACGGAGATGACATCACTGATGAAACCAGTTTGATCCGAACAGACGCAGCGTTTCATGTGTCAGCATCCTGAACGGATTCCCCAAAACACACACACACACACACACACACACACACACACGGCAGGTCCTGACAGAGCAGCAGGAAGTGTGTGTGTGTGTGTGTGTGTGTGTGTGAACTCATTACACAGTGATTACACTGATCACAGAGCGAAGCTGCTGCCTTCAAAGCTGCAGAGGAAACATTTCTACTTAATAAGCTCTCAATTACACACAGATTACAGACACACAACCAGGTTTATTGATCCACGTGTGTGTGTGTGTGTGTGTGTGTGTGTGTGTGTGTGTGTGTGTGTGTGTGTGTGTGTGTGTGTGTGTGTGTGTGTGTGTGTGTGTGTGTGTGTGTGTGTGTGTATGGCAGGCAATCGTCGACCAGGAGTGTGTGATGCACAGGAAAAGCTACAACACACAGGAGAGCCGTGATTTCCCTCTGAGCGACTACAGCGAAGAAGAGGAGACGGAGGAGTGACACACACACACACACACACACACACACAGAGAAACACACACACACCTTTTACCTTCATTGTCACACTTCCTGTCGTCTCTCAAAGCTCTTCACACACAATAACATACACAATAACACACAGTCTCATTGATTATTGATGGATTGTGCTTCACACAGTTAACAGATGTAATGTGAATAACTTTATTTAAATCCCCTTAAAGAGCATTCACTAAGCCCCGCCCCCTTGGTTACTGTTGCTAAGCGTTGTGTTCTCGGTCGTAACGTAAACAAAATAAAATATTTACCAACAAAACTCTTGTTTGAGTCTTTCTGGAACAAATGAATCCCACATTTTAACAGATTAAACGCTCGTTTGACAGGAAACAAGTTGCAACCTGGACGACACCTGACTGACGTGTGTGTGTGTGTGTGTGTGTGTGTGTGTGTGTGTGCGTGTGCGTGTGCGTGTGTGTGTGTGTGTGTGCGTGCGTGCGCGCGCGCGCGTGTGAGAATAAGTGTGTGAGTGTGTGTGTTCACGTTCTTTAATTTCCTGGTGGTTCGTTTCTTCGTCAGAGAAAGTGAGGACAGGACGGACTGAAGCTCCGTGAGATGGGAAAGTAAACAGGAAGTGGATGAAAGCTCACAGAGGGTAAACAGGAAGTGGATGAAAGCTCACAGAGGGTAAACAGGAAGTGGATGAAAGCTCACAGAGTAAACAGGAAGTGGATGAAAGCTCACAGAGAGTTTTTAAGCAGAAAAAGCTTTAATTCATGTTCATACACAAGTTGATATGTCTTTATATGTTCTTAACTTCTTTCTGTGTGTGTTGTGTCTGTGTGTGTGTGGTTAATAGTGATAATTACACCCTCTGACCGCAGCTTCAAAACATTTCCTCTGCCTTTGAAATATGAATAAACACAGAAGCTAATCTGTGTGTGTGTGTGTGTGCGTGCATGTCGGCGCTCTTTGATGTCGGCGCCTCTGAAGTGCAGCGCGTGGAGCTCATCCTCTTGAAGTGGTGACTTCATCCTGATTCTTCTGCGTCTTTAATGATATAATTGTGCTTTTTGGACTCGAGAACAAGAAAGCCCCGCAGATCTTTTAGACACTGGAGTGTTTGAGGAACAATCCAGGGCCTCTTACTGAGATCTGACGGAGCTTTCAACCACATCAACGGTTATTTATTTGACTTGAACGCTCCTCTTCTACTTTTAAGTATCCTACAACGACTACTTCCGGGGTAGGAACCTCCACGCTTAGCTCGTACGCAGCCGGAGCTATTTGTCCGAGCACACGGTCCCTCTTGGTATCACTTCCGGGGGTTTTCAAATGGCGACAACGTGATTCATAACCCTGTAACTACAGAACACACTTTGGTTTCTTCTCCCGCCGGAAGCTGCGCAGCTGATCTCAGGTCAGTGTCACGTGCTTTCAGACGTTAACGGCCGCGTGCGTCACACGTCGCCGTATTAAAGTACAGCGGTTAAAACGGCCAGACGTCTGTGGCGCATGCGCATACAGCTGGCAGCACGTTATTGCGTCACGCTGCACGTGACGTCATAGACTTAGTTCTAGTCGGAAATGAATATCTGGGGATGTATTTGAAGTGATAGTTTCTATTTCAAGTTTTACTGAGCAGAAAGTGATCAATAACTCTTCTCTCCCTCGCTTCCTTCTTCCCTCTCCCCTCATCCACTTCAGCATGGAGCTTTCATCTTTACTTCATGACCTTCATCTCTCCTCCTCCTTGGAGAAACCCCTCCCCTTTCCCCCCCCTCCTCCAATCACAGAGCTCCTGTCTCGGGTGCAGGAGAAGCTGATTGGTGCGTCCTCCGACTCTGAACCGAGTGCTTTGATTGGCCGTGTGGAACGGCTCTTCAAAACAGCGGATCCTGATTGGCTGTTCTCAGCCAATCAGGCCGAGGGAGGGTGGGCGGAGCTTCAGGCAGCTTACAGCTCTCTGGTCGGCGCTTTGATTGGCCGTGCAGCTCTGCCGCTGTGTGAGGACGACTGCAGCGCTCTGCCGGCCTCGGCCTATCAGAGCGTCCCGAGCCGAGCCGAGCCAGTATGCTCCGCCCTCTCGGCGCTGCTGGGAACTCTGGGAAACGCGGGCTGTCGGACTGGCCTGCTGCTGGCGGTCGCTGCTCCTGTGTGTGTGTTCGCTGTCACTCACTTCCAGGTGAGTCAACAGAAGCTCAGTGTTTTAATTCTGCACCGAATCGTGAAAATAACAACAATGAAAATAACAATAATGAAAATAACAATAATGAAAATAACAAGAATTAAAATAACAGTTATTAAAACAATGTGATATAATATAAAATGAACTGTGTTCCCGTGTGCAGGATCAGGCCTGGACCAGCTCCTCCTCCAGGACGGCGGCTCAGAGCCTGCAGGGGGCGCTGCTCAGGGCTGGAGGGTGGAGGGACTCCTCCCACCTCCTGATGGGGGAGGAGGGGGAGGAGGGAGGGAGGAGAGGACTTGTGGGAGGAGTCCTGGACGTCCTGCAGCCTCAACTCACCAAGTGAGGAGCCGAGTCAACAAAACCACCACAGGAAGTTTAGTGTGACACTAACTGTGTGTGTGTGTGTGTGTGTGTGTGTGTGTGTGTAGGAACTCGTGGCAGCGCTGTGAAGCAGTGAAGTTGGTGTTTGCGTGGACGCTCCTGCAGGTCAGTTTGATTCAATGTTAAAAAGTTATGCAATTCATCATTTGAATTTTATTGATCAATCTTTGAAACATACTTGTGTGTGTGTGTGTGTGTGTGTGTGTGTCCAGGTGACTCGCCCCTCTCTCTCGCCTCACCTCTCCCGCCTCCTCCCCCCCTCCCTCCTCCTCAACGACCACTACAGATCAGAGAACTGCATCCTGGGAGTTCGCTGCCTGCACCACATCGTGCTCCACACGGTGAGAACACACACACACGCACGGACACACACACACACGTTGGAATAAACACATGATGATGATGATGATGATGATGATGATGGTGTGTTTTCAGCCTGCTGCAGATCTGCGTCAGTTCAACAGAGCAGAAGTTCTCTACCAGGCTTTATTCAAACACCTGTACACCTCAGAGACTGCTGTCATCCAGGTAACACACACACACACACACACACACACACACACACACACACACACCATCATAAACTCTGGAAAGGACTTGGATGTTTATTGAGTCTCTCTCGGTCCAGCCGGTCCTGTCCTGTCTCTTGGACCTGTTGGTGGTCTTGGAGAGGCCGCCCTCGTCCCTGGGCCCCGCCCCCTCGCGCAGGACTTCCTGTCTGCATGACCGCGTGCTGCGGCTGGTCCTGACCCACATGGAGGCGGAGCAGAAGGTGGAGCTGAGGCGCGTCTACGCCGCCGCTTTGCCGCCGCTCATCGACAGGTAGGAGCGCTCCATTCGCGCCCCGGGCAGGTGGGGGTTGGCCGCCCGGCAGCAGCGGCTCAGGGTGCATTTGTGTCGTGCAGGATGGGCGTGGCGGTGTGCAGACACCTGCGGCAGGTGGAGCGGGTGGTGCTGGGATACTTGGAGGTCAGGGACCCGCCGGAGGAGACGAGCCGCCTCCGAGTCCTGGAGGTCCTGCAGAAGACCACCAGAGCAGCCTGGCCCCGGTGAGAGGGGGAGGGGCCTGTCTGAGGAGGAGGGGGAGGGGCCTGTTAGAGGAGGAGAGGGAGGGGCCTGTCTGAGGAGGAGGGGGAGGGGCTTGTTTAAGGAGTAAGGGGAGGGGCCTGTCTGAGGAGGAGAGGGAGGGGCCTGTTTGAGGAGGAGGGGGAGGGGCCTGTCTGAGGAGGAGAGGGAGGGGCTTGTTTAAGGAGTAAGGGGAGGGGCCTGTCTGAGGAGGAGAGGGAGGGGCCTGTCTGAGGAGGAGGGGGAGGGGCTTGTTTAAGGAGTAAGGGGAGGGGCCTGTCTGAGGAGGAGAGGGAGGGGCCTGTCTGAGGAGGAGGGGGAGGGGCCTGTTTGAGGAGGAGGGGGAGGGGCCTGTTTGATGAGGAGAGGGAGGGGCCTGTCTGTCTCTCATCTCTCATCTCTCTCTCTCTCTCTCTCTCTCAGCATGGCGTGCCGTGTTGCTGCGTTGCTGCGTTGCCTGTGCAAGTTGCTGGTTGACGTGTCCTCAGACGATGAGCTGGTTGCCTCCGTGAGACGGACGATGATGGAGCAGACGTCTCTCTGCCTCCACCTGCTGGACGGCTGCTGTCACGCAGACCTGCAGGTGTGTTCACCTGTCCTCACCTGTCTGTCTCTCACCTGTCTGTCTCTCACCTGTCTGTCTCTCACCTGTCTGTCTCTCACCTGTCTGTCTCTCACCTGTCTGTCTCTCAGCGTGTCCTCCAGCAGGTGGACAGCAGCTGCTGCAGCTCGGAGGTGCTAAACTGCCTAGCGACCGTGACTTCTACTTCCTGCCGGAGAGCAGACAAACAGGAAGTGGAGACTTTTCCATCGTCGGATTCAGATCTGACACACAAGTTATTCACTGTGTAAAATATGCGGTTGTCGAGGTAACGGCTGTGTATTATGGGCTGTCTGAAAATGTAAAAGTTAAAACTAATAAACAATGTGTTTAGAGAAATGCATGCTGGGAGTTAACTCACATTTCACAGATGAAACTCAAACAAAGAAGTATTTTTTTTAATGTTTTCTTTATTTACCAATAAAATAAAAAATCTTTATTTCAAAATCTTTCAAAATTGTGGTGTGTTAGTTTCGTTCACCAGTAAAACGGATAAACAATTACAGTGAAAGTAGGTTTTACGTGTGTTCATGAAGGCACCGCGGGCGGTCGTGTTGCATTCACAGACATCAGAAATATTCAGTTACAGAGTTATTATTGTGACGTCACACATATATATATATCTTTATAGTTAATAGACAATATTCCTACTGACGCTGAACGCAGCAAACAAACAACAGAGACCTTCAGTTCCATCACAGGAAGTCTTCAGTGGCGTTCAGGGTCAGTAGGAATATTTATATTCTATATACAACATACACACTGTATGCAAAGAAGAGTTCATGAGATCTGCTCATTGTGTGTCAGTGTGTGTGTGTGTGTGTGTCAGTGTGTGTGTGTGTGTCAATGTGTGTGTGTGTGTCAATGTGTGTGTGTGTGTGTCAATGTGTGTGTGTGTGTGTCAGTGTGTGTGTGTGTGTGTCAGTGTGTGTGTGTGTGTCAGTGTGTGTGTGTGTGTCAGTGTGTGTGTCTCATTGTGTGTGTGTGTGTGTCTCATTGTGTGTGTGTGTGTGTCTCAGTGTGTGTGCGCGTGTGTCTCATTGTGTGTGTGTGTGTCTCATTGTGTGTGTGTGTGTCTCATTGTGCGTGTGTGTGTGTGTGTGAGAGTCCAGTGTGTCCACGCCGTCTCTGAGTCCCTGAAGAGTAAACAACACGTTGAAGAGTAAACAACACGTTGAAGAGTAAACAACACGTTGAAGAGTAAACAACACGTTGAAGAGTAAACAACACGTTGAAGAGTAAACAACAACATGTTCACCTTCAGTCGGTCCTCTCGGTTTTTCAGTTCTCTCTGCAGCTCCTCCTGTGAACATGTTGATTTAACTCATGTTTACATGTTGATTTAACTCATGTTTACATGTTGATTTAACTCATGTTTACATGTTGATTTAACTCATGTTTACATGTTGATTTAACTCATGTTTACATGTTGATTTAACTCATGTTTACATGTTGATTTAACTCATGTTTACATGTTTATTTAACTCATGTTTACATGTTTATTTAACTCATGTTTACATGTTTATTTAACTCATGTTTACATGTTGATTTAACTCATGTTTACATGTTTATTTAACTCATGTTTACATGTTTATTTAACTCATGTTTACATGTTTATTTAACTCATGTTTACATGTTGATTTAACTCATGTTTACATGTTTATTTAACTCACCTCACCACTGAAGTCTGATCTCAGACCAGCTGTCGACAGATAAAAAGACTCTGACTCCTCACTGCTGTCCTACACACACAAGTTTATACATTATATATATATATATATATATATATATATATATATATATATATATATATATATATATATATATATATATATATACATACATATACATATATATATATATACATACATATATATATATATATATATATATATATATACATACATATACATATATATATATATATACATATATATATATATATATATATATATACACATACATATACATATATATATATACATATATATATATATATATGTATATATATATATATGTATATGTATGTATATATATTTGTTTGTGATGCTTCACCTCATCCATCTTCTTTGTTTCGTCCTCTTTCACTCGAAGCTCCTCCTCCATCTTCACTAGCCCCTCCTCTTTCTGCTGTAGCTCCTCCTCCTTGTGGGTCAGCTGTTTCTCTCCCTGCCAAAGCTGCTCCTCTGATGGATCACAATGAACCAGTTATTCTCATACTAGTATGTACTTGTATACTAGTACACACACACATGTATACGTATAATAAAGGGATGATGTCATACCGTTCAGCTGCTCCTGACTGGCTGTCACATCTCTGATCACTTCTGGTGGGAGGAGCTGGGCTTGGCTAAGCTCCTCCCTTTGTTTAGTGAGCTCCTCCCTTTGTTTAGTGAGCTCCTCCCTTTGTTTAGTGAGCTCCTCCTGCACTGCCAACAGACTCCTGACACGCGGCAGCACGTTTCATGCACATATATATTTATATGTATTTATATCTACTGTATATCTCTTCAGGTCCTCCAGACAGGAAGTCGGTGTGTTTACCTTTCAGCATGCCTCCGTCTGGCCTCCAGGTGTTTACACTGCTCCTGCAGGCGGCTCCTGTCCTGCCTCCTCCTGCTCAACTCCTCCTCCTGCTGCACCTCCTCCTCCTGATGCTCCTCCTCCTGCTGCTGCTGCTCCTCCTGCACATCACACATGATCACATCGGTTTTGTGTTTCTGGCTTTTCTTTGAAGAAGTAAAAGTCTTATAAAGAGTTTAACAGACCTGTTTTTTCACCCTCTTCTCGTCCAGCTCCTCCCTCATCCCATTTAGCTCCTCCCTCTTCTCACCCAGCTCCTCCCTCATCCCATTTAGCTCCTCCCTCTTCTCGTCCAGCTCCTCCCTCTTCTCGTCCAGCTCCTCCCTCATCCCATTTAGCTCCTCCCTCTTCTCACCCAGCTCCTCCCTCATCCCATTTAGCTCCTCCCTCTTCTCGTCTAGCTCCTCCCTCTTCTCGTCCAGCTCCTCCCTCATCCCATTTAGCTCCTCCCTCTTCTCGTCCAGCTCCTCCCTCATCCCATTTAGCTCCTCCCTCATCCCATTTAGTTCCTCCCTCTTCTCGCCCAGCTCCTCCCTCATCCCATTTAGCTCCTCCCTCTTCTCGTCTAGCTCCTCCCTCTTCTCGTCCAGCTCCTCCCTCATCCCATTTAGCTCCTCCCTCTTCTCGTCCAGCTCCTTCCTCATCCCA
>NW_027176247.1:20000-27500 GCF_023055335.1 Clinocottus analis | reverse complement strand
CATGACGCTAGCTAGTGTCATAACGTCATGACGTTATGACACTAGCTAACGTCATAACGTCATAACGTCTTGACGCCATGACGCTAGCTAGTGTCATAACGTCATGACGCTAGCTAACGTCATAACGTCATAACGTCATGACGCTATGACGCTAGCTAGCGTCATGACGTTATGACACTAGCTAACGTAAATAACATCATGACACATCCATCACGCCGCATAACGTTAACATTAACGTTAGCTTTAGCTTGATGACAACGTTGTAACGTTGTGATGACAACGTTAACGTTGTCATCAAGTTAACGTTGTCATCAAGCTAAAGCTGATTAGCATCAACATGAGATAACCGTAGTTTAAGTATGTGATCTTAAAAAAATATATATATATATATATATATATTTTTTTTTTTCTTCTTTTTTTTGGGAAAGTTAATATTCGGACCTAATTACATAACATTCGGGGCTTTAGCCTAGGGACGCAACCTGGTGTGTTTGTACCTGGTGTGTGTGTGTGTGTGTACCTGTTGTGTGTGTGTGTGTACCTGGTGTGTGTGTGTGTGTACCTGTTGTGTGTGTGTACCTGTTGTGTGTGTGTGTACCTGGTGTGTGTGTGTACCTGGTGTGTGTGTGTACCTGGTGTGTGTGTGTGTGCAGCAGCTCCACCAGGTGGTTCAGGGCTCTCAGCTGATCAGAGTCACACATGGACCTGTTGAGCTTCCGTAGTTTCCTGTTCAGTCGTGTTAGAATCCTCTGGTGCCCGTCGCTCTGTGAACGCAGCTGATCACATGACAATGTGTATAAATAAATATATGTATATATATATATATATATATATATATATATATATATATATATATATATATATATATATATATATATATACATATATATATTTATATTTACACACACACAGCATGTGTATAACTACCTGCTGTCGCAGTGCTTCTCTCTCCCGCTGGACGTTCTGCAGCAGCAGGTTCTCAGTCTGCAGTCGGAGAACCTGCTGCTGAGAACAACGAGCCTGAAGCACACAGGTACATGTACACATTAATAATACTACATCATGTACACATTAATAATACTACATCATGTTATACAATATAATACTACATGATATATTATAAACCTGCTCTCTGAGTCCTCTCAGATGTTCCTGAAGGCCACAGATGATCTGCTCTAAATCACTCTGAAGACATTCATTCACCAAAACCTGACCTGGAGGAGGAAGAAGAGGAAGAAGAGGAAGAAGAAGAAGAAGAAGAAGAGGAGGAGGAAGAAGAGGAGGAGGAAGAAGAGGAGGAGGAAGAAGAGGAGGAGGAAGAAGAAGAAGAAGAAGAAGAAGAAGAAGAAGAAGAAGAAGAAGAAGAAGAAGAAGAAGAAGAAGAAGAAACAAGAGACAAGTGAGGAGGAGTCATCATCTGTAACAGCCAATCACAGGGCTCCGTTGGAGGGGGGCTCTCTGATTGGTCGGTCTCCTCACCGTCTGTTAGCTGCTGCTCCAGCTCTTTGATCTCCTGCGTCTCCATGGCGATGCGTGACAGAGTGTCGTCAAGGCGACCCTCCAGCTCGCTCTGCTTCTCGCTCATCCTGTCACGTGGCCTGAGAGACAGACGTCAGCCAATGAGAGAGCAGCTTCACAGGACGCTGCTCTCCCATTGGTCTGTTTTCATCGGGACATGAGGACGTTCAGGACGTCTTAAAGGGCCAGTCGTCTGAAGAGAACACTGGCAGCTGAAGGAGCGTCTTAGAGACCTGTCAATCACCTTGTTGCCCCGCCCCTAAAGCGCCCTCTAATTTATGGTCTAAATTACCATAATAATAAAAATTAGAGGAGGTCAGAGGAGTCGCCCCCTGGTGGTCAGGAGAGAGAATGCAGCTTTAACACATGAAGCATAGACTTCTATACAACCAGAGGAGTCGCCCCCTGGTGGTCAGGAGAGAGAATGCAGCTTTAACACATGAAGCATAGACTTCTATACAACCAGAGGAGTCGCCCCCTGGTGGTCAGGAGAGAGAATGCAGCTCTAACACATGAAGCATAGACTTCTATACAACCAGAGGAGTCGCCCCCTGGTGGTCAGGAGAGAGAATGCAGCTTTAACACATGAAGCATAGACTTCTATACAACCAGAGGAGTCGCCCCCTGGTGGTCAGGAGAGAGAATGCAGCTCTAACACATGAAGCATAGACTTCTATACAACCAGAGGAGTCGCCCCCTGGTGGTCAGGAGAGAGAATGCAGCTTTAACACATGAAGCATAGACTTCTATACAACCAGAGGAGTCGCCCCCTGGTGGTCAGGAGAGAGAATGCAGCTTTAACACATGAAGCATAGACTTCTATACAACCAGAGGAGTCGCCCCCTGGTGGTCAGGAGAGAGAATGCAGCTCTAACACATGAAGCATAGACTTCTATACAACCAGAGGAGTCGCCCCCTGGTGGTCAGGAGAGAGAATGCAGCTCTAACACATGAAGCATAGACTTCTATACAACCAGAGGAGTCGCCCCCTGGTGGTCAGGAGAGAGAATGCAGCTTTAACACATGAAGCATAGACTTCTATACAACCAGAGGAGTCGCCCCCTGGTGGTCAGGAGAGAGAATGCAGCTTTAACACATGAAGCATAGACTTCTATTCAATGTAAAATGGTTTGTCCACAATTTGTTTCCATGTTTTTCCAGCCGCTCCTCTGTTTCCTGCATTGCATTGTGGGCAAAGTGTGCATCAACAGCATAAACAGAGATTTTACTCTGAAATCAGTGAGAACTTCACGACTCAGAGAAGTATGAGTGTACTCACACGGGGCTGTACTCCTCTTCCTCTCCTCCTCTTCCTCTCCTCCTCTTCCTCTCCTCCTCTCTATCCGCTCACACTAGACCTCCTCCTCTCCTCCTTCATAGCTCTGTTCCTCTCTCCGTTCCAAACTTCTCCTCCTTTCTCTCTCGACCTCTCTTTGAATCAACACAGGAAACGTTCCTCCCGTCCAATCACAGGGCAGCGCTGCAGCGGGACAGCGTCTCCTGTCCAATGGGAGAGATTCAACAACACAGGAAGCCCCGCCCCGTCAGAGGGAGCAGCCGCTCATGACGTCAGAGGTAGACACCCTACGGCTCCAGTGGGGGATTAGCTCAGATGGTAGAGCGCTCGCTTAGCATGCGAGAGGTAGCGGGATCGATGCCCGCATCCTCCAGTCCGCTTTTAACTCTTTCCTCTCCGGATCAAACTCGCTCAAAGTCTGTGAACGTGTCTCTTTACCTTCGAAATGTTTAATACATTCACCAATAAATACATTAATGAAAATAACAACGCTGAAATAATATCTATTCTATAAACTCGTTTATGTATAAATGTTTTTATTGAGAAGAGTTAAAAGCTATCTGGAGGATGCGGGCATCGATCCCGCTACCTCTCGCATGCTAAGCGAGCGCTCTACCATCTGAGCTAATCCCCCTCTGAGGAGCCTCAGGCCTCTGTCTGCTCTTCTATCCTTATCCTGTCTCCTTATCCTTTCTCCTTCTGTCTCCTTCTATGTCTCCTTCTCCTGTCTTCTCCCTCTTCACCTGTCTCCTATGTCTCCTTCTATGTCTCCTTCTCCGATCCCTTCTCTCGTTTCCTCTCTCTTCTCTGTCTCCTGTGTCTCACAGAGAGGATTCTCCACCAGTTGGGTCGGTTTTATATTTGTATATTTATGTCTATTGTGTAAATACATGTTTTAAATGTACAATAGGTATTTTCTTGATAAACAAAGTGGAGTAATGTTCATGTTTCATGTGCAGATGCATCATGAACTCATCTCTCATTTCATCATGTTGGTGAAAGGTATGACGAGGTTCAAGGTTCAATGCCATTTGTTTATAGACCAACAGTCCGGACACGTTGAAGGACTCTGATCAGTTTTTTTTTTAAATAGAAACACTATAATATGAAGGAGAACTACGGAGAGCAACACTATACATACATATGACATGAACATTAAACACTACATACATACGGTATCCTCAAAAAACATAACACAACATTTGGTTTTAGACATTTATTTACATGTTTCTACCATTTTATTCATATATTCCAATGCTTTGTGAACATAAGACCTTCTGGTAAAATGATTTCCATCATTAAACCAGTTCATCCACATGAAGTTATATTGAAACTAATATTTAAAGTAATATTACTTTTCATATTAGTAGAAACTAATATGAAAAGTAATATTTGTATCTCTTAGTACAATGAGTCATGAGTTAAGAGGCGGGCAGCTGGCCAGCTGCAGCTCCAGCGCAAAGTCCTCCAGATGGGAAATGTAGTCCAAGCACTCAGGAGAACTACAAGCTGACGGCCATAACTCCACCACAGCATCGGAGTCCAGAGGGAGGCGGAGCCTGAGGGACGAGAGCAGGAAGTGAGGAGGAGGAGGAGAAGGAGGAAGAAGAAGAAGAGAGAGCGGTAGAGAGACACTGACCTGAAGCCCTGGCTCAGCGTGACCTCTGACCCTCTGGCTCCCATCACCAGGTACTGCTGCTGGTTCTGCACGTCGACAGAGCTGCAGGTGCCCCTTCTCACCAGCTCCACCTCGGTCCCTGAACTCACCGCTTCAAGCTCTGCAAAAGAGGCAAAGCGACACGACCCAGGTCACGGCATCCCGTGATGTCACACGGCTTAATGTCGTCCAATCAGAGCGAGGCACGAGGAGTCACCTTTATCTGTGTTCTTCAGGACTGCAACTACGGTGGCTGTGTAGGACATAAAGTCTCCTTCTGCTGCCGAAGACGTCACGGCCACCTTGTAGGCTGCAGGGGACAACAAAGGTCATTCTCTCTCCTGACCACCAGGGGGCGACTCCTGTGGTTGTATAGAAGATGTTCTCTTCGTGATGCTCAGCATCAGAATATAATATAAATACATTCTCACCGTATTTGATGTGCGGCCTGCAGGTCTCATTCGCACGTTTTGTCGCCGTCAGCGTCGCGTCGACGTTCCGTCTGAAGGTCGCACACGCAGCTACACAACAACAACTTATTTAATGTCTGGGTATAATTCAAAACATAAACAACTTACACGCCATCAAACAGTCAACATGTGACAGCGTGTCACACAGCTGATCCCAGCCAATCACAAGGCAGGAGCTACCTGTCATGCACTGACACTGGTCGTCCACACAGAGGCGCTGCAGCTTCTGCTGCTGGTAGGAGAACTGTTTGGTGCATTCGCTGCCTGCGGGACAAAAGACGTCTCACTTGGTCACATTTTAAGGGTAAAATCCAACAAAAAGATTCCGCAGAGTAAATTTAAGAGTTGTTGTTCTTTACAAAGAGCAAGGCTAACACTTTCCCCCGCTTCCATTAAACATTAGTTTAATTAACCTCTACAGTTTGAGTTGGGATTATAATCTTGAACTCTTTGACTCCAGAGCGACAAAGAGACCTGATGAAGACTACACATCCCAGAATGCACAGCAGGCGGTGACTTACCTTTGTCCTGAGGCTCGTAGACACTGAACAGGGACTTGCTGGCTCCGCCCACCCTGAAGCCCGTCCTGACCCGAAAACCAACGCACAGGAAGACGTCTGAGGGAACCTAGCAACCAGACAACAACAACAACAACAACAACAACAACAACAAGAAGTAAACAAGAAACATCCTGCTTGTTGTTTTCATGTCGTCTTTATGTTTTAGGATTTCAGAAAAAGAAGCAAGTAAAAACCTGTGAGGGGTTGATGTTGTGTTTTTTGTCTTTGTTGTTGTAGTGTTGTTGTTTTTGTTTTGTTGTTGTCATATTTGTTGTGTTGTTGTTGTCTTTGTTGTGGTGTTGTCTCTATTGTTGTCTTTGTTGTCTATGTTGTTGTTTTTGTTTGTTGTTATATTTTTTATTGTCTTTTTGTCGTTGTTGTCTTTGTTGTTATTGTATGTGTTGTGTTGTTGTCGTCTTTGTTGTTGTTGTGTTGTTGTCCTCACTCACAGACTCCATCTGGATGATCACGGTGTTTCCTTGGAGTTCGTAGTGAGAGACTATCGGCTCGTCTCCGTCTGTGAACTGAAAAACAAGGACTGAGTTTCAGCTGAAAGACTCAAACGAACATGAAGGTCGAGGTCCCTGAACGCCACGTGACCAGGCTCACCTGCCTCAGGTCCTCCAGGTAGCCCTCCACACCTGTCGGCAGCTGGATCTGCATCACCGTCAGACTGGACTCTGTGGAGAGCTCGTTAGGAGGAGGTCTGTACCTGAAGGACAAGAACAATAAACTATGATAATCCCTTTGACACACAGGAAGCAAAGACCTTTCAAAATAAAGTAACAGAAACATGTTCATATTCACATGGAGGAAAACAAGTTTAATGATAATTAATTATCCAGTTCTCTCACTTTGCACAGGCGACCAGGTGAGGAGACGAGAGAGCAGAATCTGTGGAGAGAGACAGGTAGTCACACAGACAGGTAGAGAGACAGACAGACAGGTAGTCAGACAGACAGGTAGAGAGACAGACAGACAGGTAGTCAGACAGACAGACAGACGGACAGACGGACAGACAGACAGATGGACAGACAGACAGACAGACGGACAGGTAGACAGACAGACGGACAGGTAGACAGACAGACAGACAGACAGACAGACAGACAGACGGACGGACGGACAGACAGACAGACAGACAGACAGACGGACGGACGGACAGACAGACAGACAGACAGACAGACAGACGGACGGACAGACAGACAGACAGACAGACAGACAGGTAGACAGACAGACGGACAGACAGACAGACAGATGGACAGACAGACAGACAGATGGACAGACAGACAGACAGATGGACAGGTAGACAGACAGACAGACAGACAGGTGGACAGGTAGACAGACAGACAGACAGGTGGACAGACAGACAGACAGGTGGACAGACAGACAGACAGGTGGACAGGTAGACAGATGGACAGACAGACAGACAGACAGACGGACGGACGGACAGACAGACAGACAGATGGACAGACAGACAGACAGATGGACAGGTAGACAGACAGATGGACAGACAGGTGGACAGGTAGACAGACAGACGGACAGGTAGACAGACAGACAGGTGGACAGGTAGACAGACAGGTAGACAGACAGACAGACAGACAGACAGGTAGACAGACAGACAGACAGACAGACAGACAGGTAGACAGACAGACAGACAGGTGGACAGGTAGACAGACAGGTAGACAGACAGACAGACAGACAGGCGGACAGGTAGACAGACAGGTAGACAGACAGACAGACAGACAGACAGGTAGACAGACAGACAGACAGGCGGACAGGTAGACAGACAGGTAGACAGACAGACAGACAGACAGACAGGTAGACAGACAGACAGACAGGTGGACAGGTAGACAGACAGGTAGACAGACAGTAACATCACCACTGGAGGTGTCGGGCGCCGCCACCTCGATGGTGAGGTCAAAGTTGCAGTTCGGAGCAGACGAGACGGTCTCATAGTAGACGGTCTTCATCTGGATGGGGGCAGTAGTTACAAAGCAT
>NW_027176247.1:0-15000 GCF_023055335.1 Clinocottus analis | reverse complement strand
AAGGTCCATAAAGAAGACAGGACTGACCGTGGCGTCCCAGGATGCGGTCCTGGTCCTGGTCCAGGTTCTGCTGGAGGAACTCACAGCATTCTGTGAAGACCTTTCTACAGTCAAGATGCTTCCTGAACATCTGCAGGGCGAACTTACTGCAGGTCATACTCTTTGGGATGTACTTCATGCCGTGTTCACAGCAGGCACCCAGACGCCGATAGCTGCGCACTGGACAGACGGAGAGAGGCACCGTTACCTCCTGGTGTCATGATGGCACCGTTACCTCCTGGTGTCATGATGTCACCGTTACCTCCTGGTGTCATGATGGCACCGTTACCTCCTGGTGTCATGATGGCACCGTTACCTCCTGGTGTCATGATGGCACCGTTACCTCCTGGTGTCATGATGTCACCGTTACCTCCTGGTGTCATGATGTCACCGTTACCTCCTGGTGTCATGATGGCACCGTTACCTCCTGGTGTCATGATGTCACCGTTACCTCCTGGTGTCATGATGTCACCGTTACCTCCTGGTGTCATGATGTCACCGTTACCTCCTGGTGTCATGATGTCACCGTTACCTCTTGGTGTCATGATGTCACCGTTACCTCCTGGTGTCATGATGTCACCGTTACCTCCTGGTGTCATGATGTCACCGTTACCTCCTGGTGTCATGATGTCATGTTTCCTGTCCAGTCTTAACAGAACGGGGCTGTTTGACGGCTTCATTTTGAACACCTGTACACTTGAACACTTGAACACTTGTGCACTTGAACACTTGAACACTTGTGCACTTGAACACTTGTGCACTTGAACACTTGTGCACTTGAACACTTGTGCACTTGAACACTTGTGCACTTGTGCACTTGAACACTTGTGCACTTGAACACTTGTGCACTTGAACACTTGAACACTTGTGCACTTGAACACTTGTGTTCTGTATAACAAAAGACCTCCAGAGAAGTGAGTGACAGGTGGAGTCTCACCTTTCTTTGTCTTCTCCTCTTCAGTCAGAGCTCGCTTTACACGCACAGCTGCTGTGCACGCCGCCACTGCACACACACACACACACACACACACACACACACACACACACACACACACACAAAAACACTTATTAATTGATTGATTCATTGATTGATTGATTGATTGATTGATTGATGGATTGGGCGTCGTACTGCTGCGTGACGGCTGGGCGTTGGCGTTGGTGATGAAGGTGAGGCCGGCCAATCGGAACACGTCTGCGCCGTCTCTGCCGCCGCCGCCGCCGCAGCCCTGATCGCTTTGCTCCAGGTGACGCAGAACCTGCAGGCCACCGTACTTCCTGTTACTGCCGGGCCGCTGCTAGTGTATGTGAATATAGATATGTATCTATCTATATGTGTGTCTATGTACAGGACACGCCCCTGCAGGTGCAGGGGGAGGTACCTGCGTGACCGGGTCCCTGTGGTTGGGTCTCAGCGCGTAGAGGGCGGAGTCAACAGCCGACAGAGCGACCAGCCCGTCCTGATTGGTCCGGATGTCCAGACGGAGGTTTTCCTTTGGTTTGTAGACTCGACTGTCATGAGACAGACGAGTCTGACTCACACACACACACACACACACACACACACACACACACACACACACACACACACACACACACACACCATTAGTGTTCAAGGACTAATGATAGGATGTGTGTGTGTGTGTGTGTGTGTGTGTGTGTGTGTGTGTGTGTCTGTACCTGGAGCCCGTTGACACACGTGTCTCTGACCTCCAGCCACACGGAGTCGGCCACCAGCTCGTTGGCTCCGCCCCCGTACAGGATGTAGTAGACCAGCAGCCGGATGGACGGCACCATGGCAACCGTCACCTGGAACCTCACCGTCTGCTTGTTGCCGTCGGAGACGAAGTCCTGGCTGCCGAAGCCCACCACCTTACCCCTGGAGAGCACCTGGGGGAGGGGCATAGAGGTCAGGGGGAGGGGCATGGTGGAAGGGGCGGGGCATTGTGGTAACTACAATAGCAGGACAAACAACGACGACGTCATCGTCCGCTGTGCGTCCTCACCAGGTAGCTGAGCGCTCTGACGGGCAGGTAGGTGGGCGTGGCCGAGTACACCTGGATGCTGGCGTGTTGACCGACCTTCAGGCCGACGCCGGGCAGCGGCGGGTCGATGTACAGGTAGCGGCGGTTCGGGGAGTGGTAGGCCGACGCCTCCAGACTCAGGCTGGCCTGACTGGCTGCTGGGAGGGAGGAGTCCGCCGTCTGGAACTGTGTCCACGACGGGAAGACAACAAGTAAACAACAACAAGTCAACAATCAGTAAACATTTTACAAGAATGTATTAAATAACGTGTAAACAATGAACACAACAAGACATGAAGTACTGGCAAAGTAGACATGATGTCCTCCTCTTCCTCCTCCTCCTCCTCCTCTTCCTTTTCCTCCTCTTCCTCCTCCTCCTCCTCCTCCTCCTCCTCCTTTTCTTGCTCCTCTTCCTCCTCTTCCTCTTCCTCTTCCTCCTCCTCCTCACCTTCAGCACTGCTCTGATCCCTTCCCTGGGCGTGTTGCAGATAAAGAAGGCGAGGCCGTGTGATTGGCTGCCGCTGCTGCCGGTGCAGGGCAGCTCCTCGCTCTGCTCCACCTGTTTGAACAGCCGGTGCTCCACCAGACGCACCTGCACCCGGTTCACCGGTTTGTCCAGGTGATCCTTCACCAGCACCTGCAAACCAATCACAGATCACCTGTTTAGAGGCTGAAGCCAAACATCCCTCTGAGCCTGAACCATGAAGCAGGTGAAGCAGGTGTGACGGTCTGGACTCACCTGGATGTGATAAGGAAGTCCAGGTTTGATGAAAGGGGGCGTGGACACCAGGCTCAGGCTGTAAGGTGATTTGACAAACTTCACTGCAGCAAACTCCGCCTCCTGAGTGATTCCACCTGAGAGCGGGGGCGAGGGGGGGGGGCACCTGTTACATGTCAGGTTCAAGACTCTAAATGTCAGGTTCAAGACTCTGAATGTCAGGTTTAAGGCTCTAAATGTCAGGTTCAAGACTCTAAATGTCAGGTTCAAGACTCTAAATGTCAGGTTCAAGACTCTGAATGTCAGGTTTAAGGCTCTAAATGTCAGGTTTAAGGCTATAAATGTCAGGTTTAAGACTCTGAATGTCAGGTTTAAGGCTCTAAATGTCAGGTTTAAGACTTTAAATGTCAGGTTTAAGGCTATAAATGTCAGGTTTAAGACTTTAAATGTCAGGTTTAAGGCTATAAATGTCAGGTTCAAGACTCTGAATGTCAGGTTTAAGGCTCTAAATGTCAGGTTTGAGACTTTAAATGTCAGGTTTAAGACTCTGAATGTCAGGTTTAAGGCTCTAAATGTCAGGTTTAAGGCTCTAAATGTCAGGTTTAAGACTTTAAATGTCAGGGTTAAGGCTCTAAATGTCAGGTTTAAGGCTCTAAATGTCAGGTTTAAGACTTTAAATGTCAGGGTTAAGGCTCTAAATGTCAAGGTTTAAGGCTCTAAATGTCAGGTTTAAGACCCTTCAATCTTCGGTTGGAGACTCGGGACGCGTACCTGTGTCCTCCTGCAGCAGCACAGCGATGTACAGGTACTTCCCCGCCAGACTGTTGAGGTCTTTGGGTCCATCGTGTTTGGAAAGGACCTTCTCCATGTTCACCGTCACGTCCACCTCACCTGTCGACGACAACTGAAGGACACAGGAAGGAAAAGCTCAGGCTGTAAGGTAACTGTACTGCAGCAAACTCCTAACTCATATATATATATATATATATATATATATATATATATATATATATATATATATATATATATATATATATATATATATATATATATATGTAGAGAGAGAGAGAGAGAGAGAATATAAAGATTTTCTACATGAACTCTTACTCTCTCCTTTCGGACCGAGCTCGGCAGGATGACCGGCGCGTCCGTGCCGCTAACGTAGCCGTAGCGCAGGAACACTTCCCCCTCAACCACCGGCGCCCCGTGCACGTACCTGGAACACGTGCACCTGGTTACCCCGGGTTCAACCTGCGGGAGCGCTGAGCTCTGGTACCTGAACGTGACGCCGGCTGGTGCCTCACCTGGCCGACACCTTGAAGGTGAAGCGGCTGAAGCTTCCGTAGCTAACGAAGTTAGCTTCTGGTTCCAAGTGGATGTGGAAACTGGGAAGAACTGGTGGGAGACAGTGAGAGCTTTACACTCTTTATTCCAGCTGAGCTTCACCTGTTCGGTACCTGAGGAAGTGTTTGTTACCATATTCCTTCACTTCAAAGTCGGCTCTCGCTGCCGTCGTGAAATCCTCAGAGTACGAAGCTTCGATGCTCCAAATCCCCAACCTGGAATCACATGATAAACAACCTGGAATCACATGATAAACAACCTGGAATCACATGATAAACAACCTGGAATCACTTGATAAACAACCTGGAATCAATTGATAAACAACCTGGAATCACATGATAAACAACCTGGAATCACATGATAAACAACCTGGAATCACATGATAAACAACCTGGAATCACTTGATAAACAACCTGGAATCAATTGATAAACAACCTGGAATCACATGATAAACAACCTGTAATCACTTGATAAACAACCTGGAATCACATGATAAACAACCTGGAATCACTTGATAAACAACCTGGAATCACTTGATAAACAACCTGGAATCACTTGATAAACAACCTGGAATCACTTTATAAACAACCTGGAATCACATGATAAACAACCTGGAATCACATGGTAAACAACCTGGAATCACATGGTAAACAACCTGGAATCACATGGTAAACAACCTGGAATCACATGGTAAACAACCTGGAATCACTTGATAAACAACCTGGAATCACATGGTAAACAACCTGGAATCACATGGTAAACAACCTGGAATCACATGATCCCAGTAGAAGCTCTCACTTCGGGTTGACGGGGATCTTAAACGGGTTTTGCATCGACGGGATTCCATTGTTCACATCAAACATCTCCACAATGTCTACTGTGGTCTGATCAGGATCCTGGAGGAAGAGGAGGAAGAGGAGGAGGAGGAGGAAGAGGAGGAGGTCAGTGGTCTGATTCTGATATGAAGGTCAACATGACGCTGAAGGTCATTCCTCACCTTGAAGGTCAGGAAGACGCTGCGATTAGCCGGATTCAGTTCCTGATTCAGAGAGAACGCCCTGACTTTAACTACACACACACACACACACACACACACACACACACACACACACACACACACACACACACACACACATTAATGTGTGGGACAGCGGCTCTGAGGGGCTGATGCATTGTGGGACAGCGGCTCTGAGGGGCTGATGCATTGTGGGACAGCGGCTCTGAGGGGCTGATGCATTGTGGGTCTCACCGCTCTGCTGCGGCGTGTACAGCGGCTTGTCGGTCTGCAGGAACAGGAAGCCGTTGGTGCGGCTGACGGACACGGACAGGTGCTGGTTGATGGCTGCTGATTGGACGTGCAGGATCACATGACCCACTCCCTTCCCCAGCTGAGCCGGGCGCAGCTGCAGACAGGAAGAGACCCCGCCTCCTGAGAAGAGGCCGCCTCACCTGTGTGAGTGTGTGTGTGTGTGTGTGTGTGTGTCTCACCTGGACCTGGGCGGCGGCCTGGTGGTGGTTCTGGGCGTTGAGGGTCACGACCTCCTGGGCCAGGATCTGGTGGTCCGGGGCCATGGAGGTCTTCAGGAACACGTGGACCATCACCTCGCCCGGGAACCCGAACAGCTGCAGCAGAACCGTCTCCACGGCGTCGAGGCGCAGGGAGAGAGGAGCGGTGATCAGATACCTGAGGGGGAGGACCAATCAGAGAGCAGCTACTGGGACACGCCCTACTCCTCTGGCTCAGAGGACCAATCAGAGAGCAGCTACCAATGCTACCTGCATCTCAAGTACTGCACCACAAGTACTAGTACTACAAGGCCTGGCCTACAAGTACAACATTACAACATTAATACATCACCTAATAACCATCAGATAATAGTGTTATTAATAATAAGATAATAATAGTGTTATTAATAATAAAGGGAAAAGGTGACTTACGATCCGGACTGAGCCTGCGTCCTGCAGCAGAGTTCACACACACACACACACACACACACGAGGAGGACACACACCTTCATCCTGACGAGGACGAGGACACACTGACGGGAAGAAGAGTTGAGGGGCCGTTATGAGCTACTGATCAACTACTGTGTGTGTGTGTGTGTGTGTGTGTGTGTGTGTGTGTGTGTGTGTGTGTGTGTGTGTGTGTGTCCCAAAGGTGAGTTGACTCAGTCTGTGTTTTCTGTTCTTACACAAGAGTGATGTTGACTCTGTTCCCCATTTGAGGTCACAGTTAGTGGCAAGTATAATAGCGGTGGCAAATTTGCGGTAAAAAAAAGAATATTACATTTACAGATCGAATGAAATAAAATATACAGATGGAACAAATCATTTGTATAAAGTACTTAAATATACTTAGAGTGAATTCAAGTGATCATTGTGATCACTAATGTTCAGTGTGACATCACTGTGTTCTGTGTTCTCTGTGGAGAACCTCACATGTTTCCGCAGAAGAAGAAGAACCTCCACGTTTACAGGAGAACAGGAAGAGGAGGAGTCAACGAGAGCAGAGAAACCCAGTGTGACAGGAAGTGCGGCCTGCACCACTGAGCTCGGCCACCAGGGGGAGCCCTGACCCCGCGGAGGCGTCAGGAGCACCAACAGAACTAATGCTGTGTTCACACCGGACTGACCCGGTATTCGCGTCGCTGCCGTGTCAGTTTCCTCGCTTGACAATAAAAGGATGTTCACACCAAACGCGGCGCGATTGGGGGCGTGGCTTATCGGCTTCACTTCCCTCAATGAAAATAGCGATCGTCTCCGCTATTGACTACGGAAGAAATAACCAGTAGTTCTGCTTCATAATTGTTGTGGAAGTCACAACACGTGGGAACATGAAACGGCCCTCTGTTTGGGTTCATAACAGCATCGTAGCCGCACACAGCTTCGTGAATTTCACCCTCAGGAACTACGTCTGGTGTTACGTTACCGTTTCCTCCATTCACCATAGAAATAACCACTAGTCCCGTTTGATACTTGTTGTGTAAACTCCACATCGTGTGAACATCAAACTCCATAATGTCTGGGTTCATATTTTTATCTTTAGTCCCAGAACAGCGTCTGAATGACGGCCGCTGTCAGCGCTTCTTCCGGGGGTCCGTCAGCAGTTTAAATCAGCGACGGCGATGGGCGGAGCTTCTCAACGCTGATTGGCTGACGCGGCTATGACTCACGCGATTTTTTCGCAGGAGTTGGGATATTTGAGCTCACGCGAATTCGCGCCGCGTCAAACGCTCATTTCGCGCCGCCCGACGAAAAAAACGATTTTTCGCCCCGCGGCGCGTGTTTGCATTGACGTCATATGGAATCTGGTCGCGCGTCAAATTCGCGTCGCGTTCGGTGTGAACACAGATACTAGTACCATAGTACCATAGTATCATAGTACTCCACTGGAGAGACCATAGTACTATACTACCCCACTAGAGAGATCATAGTACTATACTACCCCACTAGAGAGATCATAGTACTATACTACCCCACTAGAGAGATCATAGTACCATGTTACCCCACTAGAGAGATCATAGTACCATGTTACCCCACTAGAGAGATCATAGTACTATACTACCCCACTAGAGAGATCATAGTACTATACTACCCCACTAGAGAGATCATAGTACTATACTATCCCACTAGAGAGATCATAGTACCATGTTACCCCACTAGAGAGATCATAGTACTATACTATCCCACTAGAGAGATCATAGTACTATACTACCCCACTAGAGAGATCATAGTACCATGTTACCCCACTAGAGAGATCATAGTACTATATTACCCCACTAGAGAGATCATAGTACCATGTTACCCCACTAGAGAGATCATAGTACTATACTATCCCACTAGAGAGATCATAGTACTATACTATCCCACTAGAGAGATCATAGTACTATACTATCCCACTAGAGAGATCATAGTACTATACTACCCCACTAGAGAGATCATAGTACCATGTTACCCCACTAGAGAGATCATAGTACCATGTTACCCCACTAGAGAGATCATAGTATCTTCCTGTGAGATGTAGTATAATGAAGTAGAAGTACAGCGGAGTGAAGTAAATACTTTATTATGAGCACAGAGGCTCAAATACAACGTCATAATCAACATGTGACCTCATACATCTACGCAGATAAAGTGACAGTTGAATTATATTCTGGGCATGAAGCACATCTCATGTTTATATTCACATTCTTTTCTTTGTTTATTATTTACATCACATGAAGAGAACGGTTCTAATATCTCATTTCTTTAATTATGAACAACATATTTAAACAGAAGTCATGTAGAAACATTTACAGAGATCAGACGCTGGGTTCTAATATTTTATAACAGGTGTCCACAGAACAGAACTGAGGCCCAATTTGGGTCTCGACCCACGAACCAATAATAGAATATTAATATTAATAATAGAATAAGATACATTTCAGGCTCTACCTATTTTATTAAGTGATGTGCTTTTTTAAAAAGGAACCAGGTGAGTTTTTTGCTAGTTGTTCAATCATAAGAAGGCTAACATGCTAGCATGTAGCTAACGCTGAGGAAAGTCCCAAAAGATACTTTGGTGCTTTGTGCTAATACATTAGCATCACGTTTACCGCACGGCAAGCTATTGGAGGCTTACATTTTAGTGCTGAGAGTTGCTGCACATTGTGTTAGCGTTAGCATGGAACTAGCTATCAAGGTACAATTTAGTTTATCACAAGATTCTAAATCAACAACAAGGTGAATGCTAAAGTGCTAGCTTGGAGGCTACTGTATCTTTACTTTACTAAAGTGCTATCAATGCCCAATAATACTTCAAGAAATGGACACGAACATTGATACGATTCTAAACATGGTGTAAGCTAATGTTAGCACTAATGTTCAAGATAGCGTTAGCCCCAATGTCAAAGCTAACATTAGCACTAACGTTAAAGTTGATGTGAGCACTCCGGTTAAAGCTAAAATTGCCACTCACGTTAGCATTAATGCCAATTTTACGACACACCCTCTGAGAAAATGTGAGGGATCCAAATGAGTTATTTTACACAGATTATACTGCAGATTATACTCCAGATTATACGACAATGTTTTCCTGAATCTAACCAAGGAGTTTGCGCTTCTAGATGTTTTTCGTAAAGCTAATTGAAGCTAAACGCGCAAAGCAGCACTGTGGACCCACAGACAGACCTACTAGCACTCCCAGCTAGCTAGCTTGACTGCTAATGGCGCAGTACCTTCCAGAGTTGGGAGCACGGACTCCGCGCAGTGTAAACTAGATCTGGACTCTGGAGCAGCTTCAGTAAAGTGAACTCTGAAACTTTATCTTCCTCCATTTTGGCTCTTCTTTCCCTCAGACGGTCTCAGTGAAGAGCTGCTGGTTAGCACATGGATCACAAACACACGTCATCCTCGTAGCATGTATTACAAGCTAATGTTTAACAATAGTCTGAACTTCAGGGTCTCAACATCTAACATGTTAGCATCATGCATGCTAACCTGTTAGCTCTGACTGTAGCAACACCTAGTGTTCTAGGGTTCTAGACCCATTGTTCTAGGGTTCTAGACCCATTGTTCTAGGGTTCTAGACCCAGTGGTCAACACACATCACAACCTTTAACAGAACCAGTAGCATGCAAACCAAAGCATAACATCGTGATCGACACCAGAGTCACAGGAGAACCCACGTCCCATCATGCACCTGTTCCACCAGTGTCCATGCATATAATTTACAAACGTCACAAGGAGGCCACCTTCTGAGTCATCATCATCATCATCATCATCTTCCTCCATGATGGAGTTTACCTGTCTCACTGCCTTTAAATATTCAAGTTTATATTAGGTTAAAGATCTCTCTCTCTCTCTCTCTCTCTCTCTCTCTCTCTCTCTCTCTCTCTCTCTCTCTCTCTCTCTCCCTCTCTCTCTCTCTCTCTCTCTCTCTCACAGCACCATGGTGGGCATGTGGTGCAGGGCTGCAGGGTGAGGCATGGAGGTGAGCTGCGGCGGGTGAGCAGCAGGAGGAAGAGGAAGATGAGGAAGAGGACCCGGCCCCCCGCCCCCTCCCGCGGCCCCGCCCCCGGCGGCCCCCCCGGTGGGCCGGTGGCGCGCGCTCTTCTGGTGCGCGCGCAGCCCGGCCAGCTGCGAGTAGGCGGACTGGCACACGTGACACTTGTAGGGCCGCTCGCCCGTGTGCAGGCGCACGTGGTTGCGCAACGTGGACGACTGGCTGAAGCGCCGGCTGCAGAAGCGACACACGAACGGCTTGTCCAGCGTGTGAATGCGCATGTGCGAGCGCAGGTTGCTGCGCGAGTTGAAGCCGCGGTGGCAGATGACGCAGCGCATGCGCCCCAGGCTGGTGGAGGAGGAGGAAGAGGAGGAAGAAGAGGAGGAGGAAGAGGTGGAGGACGAGGAAGAGCAGGAGGAGGAGCCTTCACAGGTGTGGAACTCATCTAGGAGGAGGAGGAAGAGGAGGAGGGGTTTAAAATGATGTCACATTAAAAGATTACTTTATCATTCAAAACTAAATAATATAAATGTAATGATCATTATGAGATAATAAATACATAAATGATCACTTTACATTCCACCACTGTGAATGTTTCTGATCAACAGATCAACAGATCAACAGATCAATAGATCCATCCTCGTACCCGTCTTGCTCTTCTTCTGGTCCTCGTCTCCTCCGGGGATCCCGGGTATTCCCAGGAATGTGTTGTGTGAGTTCCCGTACCAGACCAGCAGCTCCTGGTCCGGGGGGACGGTCTGGGGAGGAAAGCAGCTGTCAATCACCAGCAGCTGTCAATCACCAGCAGCTGTCAATCACCAGCAGCTGTCAATCACCAGCAGCTGTCAACACAAAGCGCCCTCCTGCTGTCCACCAGCAGGGGGCAACACACTCCTGCAGTCTAAAACACACACACACACACACACACACACACTGACCTCCACGGCCTTGTAGAACACGCTGCTGCCGACCTGCACCACCTCCAGGTTCTGCTCCTGCTCGTTGCGCGCGCACTTGATGTACGTCATCCAGCTGCGCTGCGCCTCCTGGCTGGCGTCGATGAAGTAGCGCACGCTGCCGTCCTCGTTGAACACCTGCGCCACATGTTGATGTTGTTGTTGTTGTTGTTGTTGTTTACCTCCCACGTGAGGTTGTTGTTCTTGTACTATATGTATATGAATTGAATGTTGTTGTTGTTGTTGTTGTTTACCTCCCACATGAGGTTGTTGTTCTTATACTGGTCGATGTGTTCAGGGGCAATCAGCCGTCCGGTGAACGGTCCCATCTCCGTTCCTGCTTTGATCCACGTTTTGGAGAAAATACCCAAACCTTCTCCTGAAAGACACGAATACTACAGATTATACTGCGGATTTTACTATTTATTATCATCATCATTATTATATTATTATTATTATTATTATTATTATTATTATTATTATACTACAGATTATACTGTAGATTATACTATTTATTATAGGGACAGATTATACTGCAGATTATACTATTTATTACACTATTTATTGCAACAGGGTCCCTAATAATAATAACAAATAACAGTAATACTAAAAACAGACATGAAGAGAAATTAATAAAGTACCTGGAACCGAACTCTGAGCGATGATCACCTCGCTGGGGAGAACCAGACTGGACAACTTGTGGACCTCTGAACACACACACACACACACACACACACACACACACACACACACGCGCGCGGCGCGCGACATTAGACTTTTACAGCAAAAGAATCAAACAGAAATCAATAAATAGAATTAAAGAAATTTACGAATTTTACACTTTTTTAAATCATAAAGAAGAAGAAGAAGAAGAAGAAGAAGAAGAAGAAGAAGAAGAAGAAGAAGAAGAAAAAGAAGAAGAAGAAGAAGAAGAAGAGAAGAAAAAGAAGAAGAAGAAGAAGAAGAAGAAGAAGAAGAAGAAGAAGGTTGAAACTCTAAAAGTGAAGATGAGGATGAAGTGCACGGAATGAAGTGGTTATGTAAAAGTGTATTTAAATATAAGGTTTGGAGGAAGAGGAGGAAGAAGAGAAGGAGGAGGTCTGGGCCGAGCAGGAGCAGCAGGATGAAGTCACGTGTCGTCACGAGACGTCTCGTCGAGTTTCACGGCGCGTGCGGACCGTGAAACTGAAAGTGACGTAGAGGAGAAAAGAGATGAAGATGAAGATGAAGGAGAGATTAAGAGAGTTTAACCCAGAGGAGGAGAAAGAGAAGAAAGAGAAGAAAGAGAAGAAAGAGAAGAAAAGCTCATGAATGCTGCAGGATCCCGTTCACACGAGCGGACCCGAGAGGACCGGGACCCGTCTAGAGACCGGGACTCGTTTCGGGACCGGGACCCGTCTAGAGACCGGGACCCGTCTAAAGACCGGGACCCGTCTAGAGACCGGGACCCGTCTAAAGACCGGGACCCGTCTAGAGACCGGAACCCGTTTAGAGACTGGGGACCCGTCTAGAGACCGGAACCCGTTTAGAGACTGGGACCAGTCTAGAGACCGGGACCCGTCTAGAGACCGGGACCTTCGGGCTCTACCGAATTGTTCCGAACGAAGTTCATCCCAAACAGAAACGAACTTCACGCTGAAACGACTTAATTAACGAGAGAAGGAGAAGAAGAGCGGAACCGAAGGAGGCCGCTCTCCTTCTTAATAAAATGATTTCGTTCCTTCAACGCGCGAGCTGATGTTTCTATGATTATTACAAAATAATTATTATATAAACCGGTAGAATTATTATTAATAAATCATTTAATAAGTAATGAATTAATACAAAATTAAGTAATGAATTAATACAAATAAGTGAATGACTGGATGAACACCAAAGCTTTAATGTTATTGATCATTAATATCAAGAATTATATTAACTCTGCTACTTTTATTTATGTTATTTGTTATTTGTTTTGATTTGTTTTATTTATTTATTGGGGTTTAGATTATTTTTTCTGTTCCTAAAAAGTGACACAATAAATACATAAAGTAAATAATTTTTCTGGTCAAGCGAACTGATTAATATTAAACTAATTTACAACTGTTGATTCGTTTTGTTCACATTTAAGAACATAATGAAAAAAAATAATAATAATAAATGTACAGAAACATGTTCATTTGATCAGGTTATTATTTTATCTTTTATATCAAACATAAAATATTCATGAGATAAAAACAAAATATAAAAATACATTTTAAGAGAATAATAACTAATAAAGTAATTAATTATGAATTATTAATAAAGTCTTTCATGTGAACACGTCGCTCGGACTCGAAGTCATTAATGGACATTTAAAGACATGTAATTGCTTAATCGCGTGACGTCACTGACCTCCGGAGAAGGACTGCGCGAGCACCTCGGCGGTGAAGGGGCGGTCTTGGGGCTCGCGCCCGGCGCGCGCTTGCTCCTCGTGCTGCAGCTGCTGCGCGCGTGCTGCTGTCCCCGAGCGCGTGCCGCCAGCGGCCGTACAGGAAGCTGCTGCAGGACGTCCGAGGTGATGAGGTCCGCGAGGCACAGCTGGGGGCCGCGAACCCGGGCTTCAGGCCCAGAGACGAGCCCAGAGAGCCGGGCAGGACCGAGCCCATGGCGGGCGGGAGGACCGGGAGGACCGGGAGGAGGAGGAGGAGGAGGCAGGAGGAGGAGGAGAGGGAGCAGGAGGAGGACCGGGAGGAGGAGGACAGGGAGGACAGGAGGAGCGCACTTTAAATTCCAAGAGAAGAAGAAGAACAGCTTCTTCTTTCTTCTTCTTCTTCTTCTTCTTCTTCTTCTTCTTCTTCTTCTTCTTCTTCTTCTTCTTCTTCTTCTTCTTCTTCAGGTTAAAAAAGTTGAGCAGAGAAGTCTGATGAGCGCGCGGAGGTTTATATAGAAGCTGAGATCACCTCCTCCAGCATTTATATAAAGAGAGAGAGGGAGGGTGTGTGTGTGTGTGTGTGTGTGTGTGTGTGTGTGTGATGTGTGTGTGTGTGTGTGTGTGTCGTGTGTGTGTGTGTTCTCGGCTCGTGACACCGTAGCAGACCCTCAATTAGGATTTAACGAGAAAACAACAGCGGAGCATTAGAGAGGAGGAGGAGGAAAAAGAGGAGGAGGAGAAGGAGGAGGAAGAGGAGGAGGAGGAGGAGGAAAAAGAGGAGGCTGTGAGGTGCAGCAGTGTGAGTGACAGAGCAGGAAAACAGATTAAACGGACAGATTACCAAGACAACAGCCGCCTTCTCCATCCACCCATTCCACCCCTCCTCCTCCTCACTCTCCTCCACCTCCTCTATCCTCCTCCTCCTCTTCCTCTCCTCCTCCTCCTCCTCCTCCTCCTCCCTCCATCTCCTCCTCCATCTCCTCCTCCATCTCCTCGTCTCCTAACCAGGATTATTATTTTTTCTTTCACTCTGATCCGTATTCTATAGCTTTTAAACATTTATTGTCGACACTCAGTTAGCGCGCGCGCACACTACACACACACACCACACACACACACACTCACACACACACACTCACACACACACACACACACACACACACACTGATTTGTTTTTGATTAAAAAACGATGATTTAATAAATTAAGCGAATATTTTTAATAAATTAAAACATTTCAGATAAAATAAATCTGATGATTTTATTTACTTAATAATTGTTTTCTCTGTCTTTTCACGGGATTACATTGATTTATTGATATTAATAACACTAATAATAATAATAATTAAACCAGACCCAGATCATTATAAATGTGATCTCACATATTTAGATCATAATATTTACCTGATTACAGGAATAATGTCATTATATGTTATTAGTTTAATTCCATATTTCCCCCTGAATATGATTTTATATCATATGCAACGTGTCGAGAAATGTATTTACAACATTTACCGAGAGACAGAGATCCCCTTCTCCTCCTCCTCCTC
>NW_027176246.1:42500-105464 GCF_023055335.1 Clinocottus analis | reverse complement strand
ATATACACACACACACACACATATATGTATATATATATATGTGTGTGTGTGTGTGTGTGTGTGTGTGTGTGTGTGTGTGTATATATATATATATATATATATATATATATATATATATATATATATATATATATATATATATATAAACACGCTGTAGTCACATTTAGAAACATTTCAGTGACTTTCTCCAACAGTTAAATTCAATATTATTATTAATAGGAAACTAAATAGAAACTAAATCTGCTCTCTAGCAGTGACAAACTCTCACACACACAGACACACACACATTCACACACACACACACAGTCTCACACACACACACACAGTCTCACACACACACACACAGTCTCACACACAGTCTCACACACACAGTCACACAGACGCTGTAAAGCGCCGTTGTCGTCAGACGTTCACCTTTCCGTTTGTCCTTGAACGCATCGTGTGGAGCCAACATAACAGTCATTGTGAAACTTTATCAGAAACATTTTATTCTGCGCGTCTAATTTAATATTCTGCCCTAAAGAAACCTTTTGCCCTGATGAGATTTGTTTGTTATAAATGAGAAAAGTTCCATTCAAACAACACACAGAGCCTCTCGGTGTAGTTTTAACAGGTTTTATTCACATTAAAGTTTCCCTTTCAGTTTCCACGTAGCTGTAGCTTAACGTTCAGAAACCCTCGCGGCGCATCACTGCACGGCGCTCCCTTCATTCTAGTTCTGTGGCGGCGGATTGGCTTTTAAAGAAAGATGGCTGCCAGAGTGTGACATCATCACCCCCCTCCCCCTCCTCAGAATAATGCACCTGTAGCCTGTGAATAATGTGTATTCATGTCTAATACTGCCAACTTTGAAATGTTCTCCAAAAATGTGGAATATCACACTTTTTGTTGTTGTTTTTATATGAAATACTGACTGTATGTTCATATCTTTGATATTGAACTTAATGATTTTGTAAATACCAAATAGTCTTTGTCGTTAGAGAGATGCATCCATTCTTTTTATTTAGTCTCCATGGACATTCATCTTCCTGAAGTATAGGAGAAGAAAAAACAGCCGTCATGAGCCCAGCGATATAAAATATAGCACGATAAATAAATAAATAACCTTTATTATACTCTCTGTGGTGGGGAAACTGCAGCATTCCAGCAGCAGTGCACACAAGAGACACAGAGCAAATACACACAAGTCAAGTAGTATAAATGCACAGTAAAGAATACAGTCGCAATATTAAATATACAATATGCAGCTGCAGTAAAAACAAGTATATAAAGTACTTGGATGTATGGTATTATGCCCAGATGACATAAAAAGCCCTGCAGTGGAGTGAAGGCTTCAGACCTTGTGGGTGACGCTGCTGCTCTGTGTTCTTCTCTCATGTCTATTCTGAGCAGTTTTACTCGGCTGTGAATAAAAGATGACAAGGTTTTCTCCCTTTCGGCAGAAACACAGGACACAGATTGCATTATGAAAAAGGTGGGGGGGCATTGAAAGATGTCAGTTATGGAAGCCATCTTCATCCACCTTGTGCTACTAACATGTGTTATTGATGATGGGCTGTGTGTGTGTTAAAGGATGGTTCTTAAGCCTTGCAGAGTTTCTGCATGGTTTGAGGTTGCTGTGGTTTTTGTTGTTTTTATCTTCCAAAGATAAAATGACTTGAAGTCTAGTCGGCTTGAAATACTTCTACATAAAGACCATCTACCCACCCCTATAGACCCTCTACCTACCCCTATAGACCCTCTACCTACCCCTATAGACCCTCTACCCACCCCTATAGACCCTCTACCCACCCCTATAGACGCTCTACCTACCCCTATAGACCCTCTACCTACCCCTATAGACCCTCTACCTGCCCCTATAGACCCTCTACCCACCCCTATAGACCCTCTACCCACCCCTATAGACCCTCTACCTGCCCCTATAGACCCTCTACCCGCCCCTATAGACCCTCTACCCACCCCTATAGACCCTCTACCCACCCCTATAGACCCTCTACCTACCCCTATAGACCCTCTACCGTCCCCTATAGAACCTCTACCTACCCCTATAGACCCTCTACCCACCCCTATAGACCCTCTACCCACCCCTATAGACCCTCTACCCACCCCTATAGACCCTCTACCCACCCCTATAGACCCTCTACCTACCCCTATAGACCATCTACCAACCCCTAAAGACCCTCTACCCACCCCTATAGACCTTCTACCCACCCCTAAAGACCCTCTGCCTACTCATAAAGACCCTCTACCTACCCTATAGACCCTCTACCTACCCCTATAGACCCTCTACCCACCCCTATAGACCCTCTGCCTACTCATAAAGACCCTCTACCTACCCTATAGACCCTCTACCTACCCTATAGACCCTCTACCTACCCCTATAGACCCTCTACCTACTCATAAAGACCCTCTACCTACCCCTATAGACCCTCTACCTACCACTAGACCTGGACATGAAGACGATGAATGGCTGTGGTCCGATAGTTTAGGATGTTGATGTTGTTACACACTCGATAGCATCAACAGACAATTTAAACGACTTGTGATTTCGTGAAGTTACATGAATTACGTTGAGAATGATGTCCGGTTGCTGCAATAGGACCACGGTCCTGGTTCACCTCTACGCAGCATGGCGGCTCCCTCTCGGGGACTCGAAGGACATACGATGCCAGGGAAGCTGCTGTGTTTTGGTTGCTGTTTTGCTGTGTCATCAAATCCCACCCACAGGAAATAGCAGAGGGATTGTTGTGTGTGTGTGTGTGTGTGTGTGTGTGTGTGTGTGTGTGTGTGTGTGTGGTTTGAAAATGAACAGAACAGAAAAACCAATGTGCTGACTCCTCTGTGTGCTCCTCTTCCCCGACAGTCTCCCGTCTCCGTTCCTCATCGCATCCGCTCCACCAGCAGGAGCGCCAGAGAGGGGAAGACGCTGTCGGAGATCAACTGTGAGTCCACGAACACGGTGGAGCCGTCTACCTCTAAAGACCCTCTAGCTGCCTCTAAAGACCCTCTAGCTGCCTCTAAAGACCCTCTAGCTACCTCCTAAAGACCCTCTAGCTACCCCTAAAGACCCTCTAGCTACCTCTAAAGACCCTCTAGCTACCCCTAAAGACCCTCTAGCTACCTCTAAAGACCCTCTAGCTACCTCTACCCCTAAAGACCCTCTAGCTACCTCTAAAGACCCTCTAGCTGCCTCTAAAGACCCTCTAGCTACCTCTAAAGACCCTCTAGCTACCCCTAAAGACCCTCTAGCTACCTCTAAAGACCCTCTAGCTACCTCTAAAGACCCTCTAGCTACCTCTAAAGACCCTCTAGCTGCCTCTAAAGACCCTCTAGCTACCTCTAAAGACCCTCTAGCTACCTCTAAAGACCCTCTAGCTACCCCTAAAGACCCTCTAGCTACCCCTAAAGACCCTCTAGCTACCTCTACCCCTAAAGACCCTCTAGCTACCTCTAAAGACCCTCTAGCTACCCCTAAAGACCCTCTAGCTACCCCTAAAGACCCTCTAGCTACCTCTAAAGACCCTCTAGCTACCACTAAAAACCCTCTACCTACCTCTAAAGACCCTCTACCTACCTCTAAAGACCCTCTACCTACCCCTAAAGACCCTCTATCTACCCCTAAAGACCTTCTACCTCCATCTACCCCTAAAGACCCTCTACCTCCCCATAAAGACCCTCTACCTACCCCTAAAGACCCTCTACCTACCCCTAAAGACCCTCTATCTACCCCTAAAGACCTTCTACCTCCATCTACCCCTAAAGACCCTCTACCTCCCCATAAAGACCCTCTACCTACCCCTAAAGACCCTCTACCTACCCCTAAAGACCCTCTATCTACCCCTAAAGACCTTCTACCTCCATCTACCCCTATAGACCCTCTACCTCCCCATAAAGACCCTCTACCTACCCCAAAGACCCTCTACCTCTCTATAAAGACCCTCTACCTACCCTAAAGACCCTCTACCTCCCCATAAAGACCCTCTACCTACCCATAAAGACCCTCTACCTCCCCATAAAGACCCTCTACCTACCCTATCGACCCTCTACCCCTAACTGCCCTGTGCTTCATCTCCCCCTCTCTCAGTTGGTCAGGTGAAGTTTGATCCTCCGCTGAGGAAGGAGACGGAGCCGCACCATGAACCGGTGAGTTACTGTGATGTTTGTTTGTGAGAGGGAGAGCGATTAAGAAGGGATGTGAACACATGTCTACCAGGTTGGATGAAAACGTCACGGCAGATGTTCCCTTGCCTTCTTTGTTGTGATTGAAAACTCTATTCTGTTCATTTCTGCACGCCAGCTCTTGGCAGCTTATTATCTTATTAAGTTATTTTCTAGAAAGTAGAGCCGGTTCTGCTCTTGCTCATCGCTTTTAGAACGACTGAAAGTAGTTTTTTGGGAGGGTGCAGGTTTCATACACAATCACAGCGTCTGAAGTCCTCCACTCCCTCCCACTCTTTCCTCTGCACTTTGAACTCCCTTTTGTAATCCTGGACGGGGAACGTCCTAATCCGTTCAGTTCATCCATTAGTTTAGATGCATGCTGTGAAGCATTCATGTCCCATGTGTGCTTCAGTTCCTGCCCTCTCCTTTAAGTGATGCTCTTTCTCTGCCGGTTTCTAGCGCTCCGGCCATCCAGCGTTACAGAGCTACGTGTCGCATTTGAAAATCAATAACGCTAATATTGTTATTGATCAGCTGCGGAAAAGCATAATACCTTAAAGAAAGACTCTGTAGAACACCGATCGTGTGAAGAGTCTTAATCCTTAACTGAGCTACAATCAGGAACCTGGACTGAAGACTGTTAAACCCGCGCTGAAGAGACGCTAGCGTTTAGTTGTCTGATTTATAAAACAGGTCACTGAACGCCCCTCTGGTGAATCTTAAAGAGTCTAAAGGAGACGACTAACCGTCACGAGGACACTAGTCATGTGACCTGGTGGAGTTCCTCCAGAGCATGAAGTCATGTGACCTGGTGGAGTTCCTCCAGAGCATGAAGTCATGTGACCTGGTGGAGTTCCTCCAGAGCATGAAGTCATGTGACCTGGTGGAGTTCCTCTAGAGCATGAAGTCATGTGACCTGGTGGAGTTCCTCCAGAGCATGAAGTCATGTGACCTGGTGGAGTTCCTCTAGAGCATGAAGTCATGTGACCTGGTGGAGTTCCTCTAGAGCATGAAGTCATGTGACCTGGTGGAGTTCCTCTAGAGCATGAAGTCATGTGACCTGGTGGAGTTCCTCTAGAGCATGAAGTCATGTGACCTGGTGGAGTTCCTCTAGAGCATGAAGTCATGTGACCTGGTGGAGTTCCTCTAGAGCATGAAGTCATGTGACCTGGTGGAGTTCTTTTAGAGACTAACGTTAGCTTCTTACTTGAGAGCGTAAAGCTAACGCTAGCTTCTTCCTCTCTAAAGTAAACGCTACTGTTAGCTTCTTACTTTAGAGAGAAAGAAGCTAACGCTAAAACAGCGTTTAGTTTAGTGTCATGAATCCCGCCGGCTGTTTGTGGAGGGAACCAGTGCGACGCTGACTTCCTGTTGGACTACAGAAACACCTCATCCCTGCAGCTCTCTAAATTAACTTCATATTCTTTCACGTTAGTAATATATATTCATCCCATTCATTAAGATTTTTCAGATTTTTAACCCCCCCTCCCCAGCCTCAATCTGCTCCTCTTCTCCTCGGATTATCTTTCTCCTTCCTCCTCCTCTTCTTCTGTCTTTGCTGCTCCTCGGACCCCCGAGCCCCGCCCTCGGCCTCGCTCCATGTGCTCATCTTCCTCCTGTGTGTCCGTCCGTTCCCTCCATCCGTCCAGGTTGATGTATTAACTGAGGTCTCTCTCGCTCTGTCTTGCTCACCAGTGTGAATCTGAGCCCTATCTGGACTGTGTTGAGGAGCTCTACTATACCGCGAGACCTAATCTGGTAGTACTCTTTCTATCTGTCTCTCTCTCTCGTCCTCTCCCTGTCCACCTTTCTTCTTTCTGTCATCTCTTTCTAACACCTTCTCTCTCCATGCTGGTCCTCTTTCATTCGTGATGTTTTCTTTAGGACGAGTCCTCTCCTTTCTGAGCCCGATCTCTCTCTTTTTTATTTATGTTCTTTCTTTTCATTTTACAGACTGATGATTGTTTTGGCTGCTTTGTGTCCGACGTGGTTATTGTTGTTGTTGTTGTTGTTGTTGTTGTGTGTGTTCATTTCCACGGTTTTGTTCCATCTATTCTGCTCCGTCCATCTGTGACTGTTCATTCGGTTCTTCTCTTTCCAACCTTGGCTTTTTGTCCACTAACTGGTGTTGTATTTGTCGTGGTTGTCCGAGTCCTTAGTGATGTCGTGGTTGTTCTTCTTCTTCATGGGTACAGTGCACACATTCACACAAACAAACAGAGCTGGATTTGTTGATTCAACGTTGCTCTTTGATGCAATCCTGCGCCTGCAGATCTCTACATTTCAATAAAGTTAGACGGCCAGAACACAGAGAGGAGATGAGTCAAATCCTGCACATTTGGCCTTTTTTAAAATATGAAGTTAACGTGAAACTAAACAACACACACAGAGAGACGGCGGTCAGATTATAGAGCGGCACATCTGCAGGCTGCGAGGCCTTGAACCCTGTCTGCACATGCACACTGTGTTCTGTCTTGCTGGTGTTTCTCTCTGCAGAAAGAGTCTCTCTCGCGGCCGTCACTGCCTCCATGCTCTCTAACCTCTTGGCGTGCTCTCGTCCTAAAGAGCGACGAGGTCTTTTCTTCATCCGTGTGTCCGTACGGTGTTCGTCTGTTCGTCCCTCTGCATGCCTGTTGCGTCATGTCATCGTCTTTTTAGCGGTGTGTTTGTGCGACACTGTGCTGCGTTCACATTGTGGCTTTGTGTAACAGAGAGCGGTGCTCATTGTCAAACGATCTGCAGGAACATCAAACTGTAGTGATGAACCCTCCAGACACCCAGCACACATTCAAAGGTCTCTTCGGGTTCAGAGGCCACACGGCTGCTGATGGACGATGCACAGCTTTGATCAAACTCAGCTCAGTGACGAGGCCGTCGGCTCTGGATGTCTCCACGAGCTGAGGCGCAGCGCAGGAAGCTGCCGTACCTCAAGAGTTACAAGAGCGGTGTCTTATATTGCCTTTCCTAAAAAACAACACAAATCTACTTCTATAGTGTTAGTGAAGTTACAGTGTAGAGTTACTATGTAGCAGTGTAGAGTTACTCTGTAGCAGTGTAGAGTTACTCTGTAGCAGTGTAGAGTTACTCTGTAGCATTGTGTAGAGTTACTCTGTAGCAGTGTAGAGTTACTCTGTAGCAGTGTAGAGTTACTATGTAGCAGTGTAGAGTTACTCTGTAGCAGTGTAGAGTTACTCTGTAGCAGTGTAGAGTTACTCTGTAGCAGTGTAGAGTTACTCTGTAGCAGTGTAGAGTTACTATGTAGCAGTGTAGAGTTACTCTGTAGCAGTGTAGAGTTACTATGTAGCAGTGTAGAGTTACTCTGTAGCAGTGTAGAGTTACTATGTAGCAGTGTAGAGTTACTCTGTAGCAGTGTAGAGTTACTATGTAGCATTGTGTAGTTAACTGGTTTAAAACCAACTAAACGCGTGATAAAACCTGCCAGGTGTCTCCACGCGTCGAGCTGCTCACCTTCACTCTGTGGACATCTTATGATGTGAAATATCTTCAGGCCGCAATGTGAACTCAGCAGAGTCTGATGTTTCCACGCAGACTCAAACACACCAGCCAGACGCTCCCGGTGCTCATCTGTGTGGTTGTGAAATGATCTCAGGGAGAGTTTCACTCTGCTTGTTGCACCCTGCAGCATTTATTTATTTAACAGGGTTTCAGTGGTTTAACTCCAGCCTTTTGTCCCTGGAGAAATCACATAAAGTAGCAGTGAGACAGTTGTGTTGTCTCAGTATTAATGTCGTCTGTTTGTCTCGCAGGACTTGCAGTTGGAGTACGGACACGATTCTCCAAGTCTACTGGGAGGAAACAAGTAAGGCACTTCCTGTCCTTTTGTCTGTCTTTCTCTTTTTACTCCTTGATCTCTCCACTGTTTTAGTTTCCTCCCTTTCTTTCCTCTCCCATTACCTTAGCAGCACCGCTAATGGAGAACAAACAGGAGGAGAGCTAGTAACATTAGCAGCAATGCTAACAGAGAACCAACAGGAGGGGAGCTAGTAACATTAGCAGCAATGCTAACAGAGAACCAACAGGAGGAGAGCTAGTAACATTAGCAGCAATGCTAACAGAGAACCAACAGGAGGAGAGCTAGTAACATTAGCAGCAATGCTAACAGAGAACCAACAGGAGGAAAACTAGTAACATTAGCAGCAATGCTAACAGAGAACCAACAGGAGGAGAGCTAGTAACGTTAGCAGCACCGCTAATGGAGAACAAACAGGAGGAGAGCTAGTAACATTAGCAGCAATGCTAATAGAGAACCAACAGGAGGAGAGCTAGTATCGTTAGCAGCATTGCTAACAGAGAGCTAACAGGAGGAGAGCACGTAACGTTAGCAGCACTGCATTAGCACTAGCATTTGGATGCTTTCTTAAGCATTCAAACATAAATCTCAGTGAATAGATTATTATTTATAATAATATTATTAGTATTATTTCATATCATTATTTTTCTTTTCAGGAGTCTTCTCAAATCGGTGGAGGAGGAGCTTAAGCAGAGGTAAGACCGCCCCTCTCGTGGCCGGGTTCACTGACGGGCCTCCTGATTGGCCGGTGTTCTAACCACGCCCACCCGCCCGCCCGCCAGCCAATCATTGTTCGCGGCAGCGACTAATCGAGCCAATCACACGCCACTAACGCTGTCGCCGCTCAGCATTTTGGATTTTTATGATCATTTGTTCCTTCCTCCACGGCTTGCTTCACGCTCTGATGCCATCAGGATTAAAAAGGCTGCGCTTCATAGGAGCTTCCTGCAGAGCACGGCTTCAACACACACACACACACACACACACACACACACACACACAGTCTTCCTACCAAAGCTGCAGCTGAAATCAATGTTCACCATGTGTCTGATCTACACGCTGTTGATTTCAAGGCATTGTGTTCTGTACGGATATTTGACGAGGAACTTAAAATGTGGCGTCTTCAGTTTGTGTGTGTGGAGGAACGATGTGAGGGCAGAGTAGAGGAGGTCTCGTCATCACGTCTTTTTAAGATCATTTTAGAAGGTGTCCGTCTGTGAAAGAAGCTGTTTTGTTCCTCTTAATTCACAAATATGAGGCTCATTTCTACAGTTAGAGGTCTTGATTATTGAGTATTGTTGATGGATCCGTTCGGGGTGGAGGGTCAGAGGTAGTTTGTGGATGAAGCTTCACTCAGATCTCCTCCCCTGTCCCTCCTTCCTCTTTCCTCCTCCTGTTCCCTACCTCCTTTGCCTGCTCCCTTAATCCCTCCCTCCCTCTGCCCTTCCCTCTTATTTCTTTTCTCCTCTCTCCCCCCTCGTCCTCCTCTCTCCCCCTCCTCTCCCAGGGGCCATGTGGCACACTTAGGGGATGAGGATGATGATGATGATGGTGCAGATGATGATGAAACTCACACTCAGTAAGTTCCCTCCCAGTCGAAAGAGCCGGAAGCCTTTCTCCCTCCTCTTCTTTTTCCTATGTTCCTCATGCGAGGAAGACGAGGAGGAAGGCTTCCCGTCTCTAACGACAGTTTCATCCACGCATTCCTGTCTGCAGCGCACATCACGCCACACACACACACACACACACACACACACACGCCACCGTGTGTGTGTGTGTGTGTTTCCTGCGCCGCTCCATCTGTGTGAACGCTACTAACCCAACACTCTTCTTCTTCTTCTTCTTCTTCTTCTTCTTCTTCTTCTTCTTCTTCCTCGTGTCTCTATGTTGCCATCGATACTCAGAGAATAGCTTCAGACACTAAACTCGTTACTTTAAATTAGAACTTGGCTACGAGGTGTGTGTGTGCGTGTGCTTGTGTGTGTGTGTGTGCGTGTGCGTGTGTGTGTGTGTGTGTGTGTGTGTTTGGCGTCCATCCTCATCGTGCAAAAGCCAAATGTCTGCGGCGGATCAGAGCGTTCATTATTATTTTCCACTGCAGGCAGAAAGTACACACACACACACACACACACACACACACACACACACACACACACACACACACAGAGCTGCGTATAACCAAGTTAAACAAGACACTGCTGCTTATTGTCTCACAAACAACAGCTTTTTCTGCATTTCTTTGTCACAGTGTTGGCTTTCTGCACCCATGGGTGTCTTCTTCAGCACCCTTATTAGCACCCTTACTTGCCCCCTCCCCTCCCTTCTGCTCGCTCTGAATAACGCTGATGCACGGCTGGCTTCATCCACACATTCACGCCGGCTCTCTGACTCATCTTCACCGGCGTTCCTGTGTCTGTGATTGGCTCCCATCTCTGTGCTCTGATTGGCTCCCATCTCTGTGCTCTGATTGGCTCCCATCTCTGTGCTCTGATTGGTCCTCTCTGGCCGTCAATCATTAACAAGACATCCTCCGCCTCTCCAGCCAAAGCACCAGGAAGTCTCTGTGAGCGCTGGTCTGCTGTCAGGAGCTTTGACCAATGCCACAACGCTTACATTTAGTGTGTGTATTGTGCATTGTTCATGCTGCACTGCTGACCTGCAGGTGTAGACGCTGCTGCAGCGGCAGCATTAATAAAGTACCCTCTACCTGGAGGAGCTAGTGAAGCATGACCAGCTCTCTTCCAGAGCCTCTCCTCGCTCCATGTGCTTCACATCTAGTCTCTGGCTGTGTTGGTGGCGTCTCCTGTCCGGTAGTCGGCTCTGGTTGAATTTGTCTTTGAACAACAGAAAACATCCGGTTAGAGAAGCTCCAGAGAGACTCCTCATGGGATCTCTTTTCATGATGAAAGTTTCCTTTAAAAGGCGACTTGAACCAGAAGCCTCCGTAGAGACGCGCTGACGGCAGTTCAGTCTTTTTGTTCTTGTTGGTTTGACACGTTGTGTTCTCTCTCCAGTAAATCCAGCACCATCATGAGGCCGAAGGTCCCGCCTCCTCTCCCCCCCAAGGTACACCTGTGTTTAATGTTTAGTGACCTCGTTGTATCTGCACATAAGAAAACAACTTCATTTGGTTAAAAGTCATGGAAAGTTTTTAAAAGTCATGAAAATTGTGAAAGCTGGGTCAAAATTCAAGGAAATTTGGTTAAAAGTCATAAAATGTTTGTGAAAAATTGGTTAAAACTCATATATATATTTGGTATAAAGTCATGTATATTTGGTATTAAGTCATATATATTTGGTATAAAGTCATGTATATTTGATATAAAGTTATATATATATATGATATAAAGTCATGTATATTTGATATAAACTCAAGTAAATCCACTGGTCAGAATGTGTGTGAACCGTAAAGCTGAGATAACTGTTGCATGATGGGTAATCGCGTCCCTCCTCTCTCTTCAGCCCAAAGCCATCAGCTCGTCCCAGCAGCAGAAACACGACGACAGCCAATCGCACAGCGAGGACGACGGCGGCGGCGGCGGAGGGGGCGGGACCATCAAGCGCTGCCCAGCGGCGGCGGCGGCCCCGCCCTCTGAGACGGCGAGCCCAGCCAGGGCCGCCTCCCACGTGCCCCCGAGGCCGCCGCCCCCCAAGCTGCCGCCGCACCGCCGCAGCAGCTTAGGTAACGAGAGCCCCAAGCGCACCGCGGCGGCGGACGCGGACGCGGCCGCGGCGGCCGTGGAGAGCGCGGCCCCGGAGGATGATGGGAGCTTTAGGCATTTCTGGGAGTGGCTCCACACGCCTCACACTGAGGAGGAGCTGGAGGAGGCGTGGGAGGTGCTGAAGGAGGGCAGAGAGGAGCAGGAGCAGGAGAAAGAGGAGGAGGAAAAGGAAGAGAGTAAGGAGCGGCCACTCGGTAGAGCACTAGTCCCTGCCCTCCCCTCCCAGTCCTCCCAGTCTGTCCCATGAGTCATTAACACTGACCTCCTGTCTGTAGCTCCATCAGCTGTCATGTTCTGTGTGTTAACTCATCCTGCTGGTCCTCATCCTCTCACCAAGGGAACCACAAACACTCTGAAGGTTACCACTAAGGCTCCAGTAGAACCACTAAGGCTCCAGTAGAACCACTAAGGCTCCAGTAGAACCACTAAGGCTCCAGTAGAACCACTAAGGCTCCAGTAGAACCACTAAGGCTCCAGTTCACACTGAGTCCACTGGGTTTACTTTTTATCCTGGCCTCTCGAGAACCGAACGTGAGAGATAGAACGTGAGAGATAGAATGTGAGAGATAGAACATGAGAGATAGAATGTGAGAGATAGAATGTGAGAGATAGAACGTGAGAGATAGAACACAAGGTGGGTTTTCTAGAACAAGGTGGGTTCTCTAGAACAAGGTGGGTTCTCTAGAACAAGGTGGGTTCTTTAGGATAAGGTGGGTTCTCCTGTGTGGGTTCTCAGGGCTTGTTTGAGGTTAAATCCGAAATAATGACGATGATGAAACTTCAACTCTTTAGTTGATTCATTGAGTTGAAGAGTTGAAGGAGAGACGGTGTCCATGAGGGAAGGAGAGAGGAGAGAGAGAGGGAGGGAGGGAGGGAGGGAGGGGGGAGGGAAAGAAAGCGAGGGAGAAGTTAGAGCGACATGGAGAACCCTCCTCTCTTGGCTACATTGAGCTCTCGTGCATTAACTCCTCTCATGATGATCCTGATGTGTTTGTGTCCTGAAGACCTCAGAGAAGAGAGTCTGAGAGTCTGTCTCCCTCTCTTTCTCTCTCTCTCTCTCTCTCTGTCTCTCTCTCTCTCTCTGTCTCCCTCTCTCTCTCTCCCCCTCCCTCTGTCTCTCTCTCTCTCTCTCTCTCTCTCTCTCTCTCTCTCTCTCTCTCTCTGTCTCTCTCTCCCCCTCCCTCTGTCTCTCTCTCTCTGTCTCTCTCCCCCTCCTTCTCTCTCTCCCCCTCCCTCTGTCTCTCTCCCCCCTCCTTCCTTCCCTCCCTCTCATGGCGCTGTGGTTCTGTTGCAGGGAACGGGCTGAACACGGCTCCCCCCGGTGTGGACCAGCACCGCGAGGCTCCTGCAGAGCGCCAGTCCACGCTGCCCCCTGGTGTCCCCACGAGGAAGGACAGGAAGGACGTGCCGGTGAGTCACCGCAGCCTCCTGATTCACGCTCACCTTGATCCATGGAGGAACTCATGAAGTGTGTGTGTGTCTGTGTGTGTGTGTGTGTCTCCTAGAAGCCCATCAGTAACGGCCTCCCTCCAACACCCAAAGTCCACGTGAGTAACGTCTCCTTTAGCACCGACATCGTGTTTCACCACCAGCTTCATGTGTTCATTGAGTTTAAATAATGAATCTGCTTTTAAAAGAAAGAGGCTCAACATGTCAGCAGCATACATACAGGCATCTATATAAATGTTTATTCTTTTAATAAACTATTGTCTCTCATTCATTTGAGTCATTTAAGGTTTACTGTATGCTTTGAATCCTCATTGTTAGTTTAAATACTACATTTTATCACTTTGTACTGTTTACACACACATTTCACACAATGTTTGATCATGAACATTTGGTTTAAAGTCATGTAAACATGGTTAAAAGTTGAGTAAAGGTGGTTAAAAGTTGTGTTAAGGTGGTTAAAAGTTGTGTTAAGGTGGTTAAAAGTCGTGTAAAGGTGGTTAAAAGTCGTGTAAAGGTGGTTAAAAGTCGTGTAAAGGTGGTTAAAAGTGTAAACTGGTCAGAAGGTGAGAACCCCTTCACACACTGGGAGCGTCATAATCTGCGTCATAATCTGTGTCATAATCTGTGTCATAATCTGTGTCATAATCTGCGGTGGAGCGGCCCGGCTCCCCCGCGGCGTCTCATTGGTCTGCCCCGCCCTCAGATGGGGGCGTGTTTCTCCAAGGTGTTCAACGGCTGTCCTCTGAAGATCCACTGCGCCACGTCCTGGATCAACCCCGACACCAGAGGTAAGCGGCAGGACGCGGGGTCGCAGCCCTCTGGGCTCCGGGCCGGTCTGACCACGGCTTTGTGTTGCAGACCAGTACCTGATCTTTGGAGCCGAAGAGGGGATCTACACTCTGAACCTGAACGAGCTGCACGAGACCTCCATGGAGCAGGTGAGGGGTTAAAACGTGTGAGTTACCTCCATGCAGCAGGTGAGGGGTTAAACCGTGTGAGTTACCTCCATGCAGCAGGTGAGGGGTTAAACCGTATGAGTTACCTCCATGCAGCAGGTGAGGGGTTAAACCGTGTGAGTTACCTCCATGCAGCAGGTGAGGGGTTAAACCGTGTGAGTTACCTCCATGCAGCAGGTGAGGGGTTAAACCGTGTGAGTTACCTCCATGGAGCAGGTGAGGGGTTAAACCGTATGAGTTACCTCCATGCAGCAGGTGAGGGGTTAAACCGTATGAGTTACCTCCATGCAGCAGGTGAGGGGTTAAACCGTATGAGTTACCTCCATGCAGCAGGTGAGGGGTTAAACCGTATGAGTTACCTCCATGCAGCAGGTGAGGGGTTAAAACGTGTGAGTTACCTCCATGCAGCAGGTGAGGGGTTAAAACGTATGAGTTACCTCCATGCAGCAGGTGAGGGGTTAAAACGTGTGAGTTACCTCCATGCAGCAGGTGAGGGGTTAAACCGTATGAGTTACCTCCATGCAGCAGGTGAGGGGTTAAAACGTATGAGTTACCTCCATGCAGCAGGTGAGGGGTTAAAACGTGTGAGTTACCTCCATGCAGCAGGTGAGGGGTTAAACCGTGTGAGTTACCTCCATGCAGCAGGTGAGGGGTTAAAACGTGTGAGTTACCTCCATGCAGCAGGTGAGGGGTTCAAACGTATGAGTTACCTCCATGCAGCAGGTGAGGGGTTAAACCGTATGAGTTACCTCCATGCAGCAGGTGAGGGGTTAAACCGTATGAGTTACCTCCATGCAGCAGGTGAGGGGTTAAACCGTATGAGTTACCTCCATGCAGCAGGTGAGGGGTTAAAACGTGTGAGTTACCTCCATGCAGCAGGTGAGGGGTTAAACCGTATGAGTTACCTCCATGCAGCAGGTGAGGGGTTAAACCGTATGAGTTACCTCCATGCAGCAGGTGAGGGGTTAAAACGTGTGAGTTACCTCCATGCAGCAGGTGAGGGGTTAAACCGTGTGAGTTACCTCCATGCAGCAGGTGAGGGGTTAAACCGTATGAGTTACCTCCATGCAGCAGGTGAGGGGTTAAACCGTATGAGTTACCTCCATGCAGCAGGTGAGGGGTTAAACCGTATGAGTTACCTCCATGCAGCAGGTGAGGGGTTAAAACATGTGAGTTACCTCCATGCAGCAGGTGAGGGGTTAAAACGTATGAGTTACCTCCATGCAGCAGGTGAGGGGTTAAAACGTGTGAGTTACCTCCATGCAGCAGGTGAGGGGTTAAACCGTATGAGTTACCTCCATGCAGCAGGTGAGGGGTTAAACCGTGTGAGTTACCTCCATGCAGCAGGTGAGGGGTTAAACCGTGTGAGTTACCTCCATGCAGCAGGTGAGGGGTTAAAACGTGTGAGTTACCTCCATGCAGCAGGTGAGGGGTTAAAACGTGTGAGTTACCTCCATGCAGCAGGTGAGGGGTTAAACCGTATGAGTTACCTCCATGCAGCAGGTGAGGGGTTAAACCGTGTGAGTTACCTCCATGCAGCAGGTGAGGGGTTAAACCGTATGAGTTACCTCCATGCAGCAGGTGAGGGGTTAAACCGTATGAGTTACCTCCATGCAGCAGGTGAGGGGTTAACTTACTACTTTGAAAAAAAATTTAAAGAATAACGTAAAAATGTTAAAAAGAAAAATTAAGAATGAAGTGCAAATGTTGTTTTTTTTAAGATTAAAGTACAAATGTTGAAATTAAAGTAATGTTGATTTTCTTTTTAGATTAAAGTGAAAATGTTGAAAAAAATTTAAAGAATAAAGTCAAAATGTTTTTTTTAAGATTAAAGTAAAAATGTTTAAAAAAAATGTAAGAATAAAGTACAAATGTTTTTTGTTTAAAGATTAAAGCTTCCTCTTCCTCCTCTTCCTCTGCAGCTCTTCCCTCGTCGGTGCACTTGGCTCTACGTCATGAACAGTTCTCTTCTCTCCATATCCGGTGAGCTGCAACGCACACACATATACACACACACATATACACACACATATACACACATACATATACACACACACACATATACACATCTACATTTATACACACACTTATACACACACATGTGTACATCCCAGTATTCCTGCTCACTCTGCCCTCCGTGCAGGAAAAGCCTCCCAGCTGTACTCCCACAGTCTGGGTGGGATGTTCGAGCAGGCCCGACAGCTGCAGAAGCTGCCGGTGGCCATCCCCACCCACCGGCTGCCCGACAAGATGATCCCCAGGTAACCAGGAAGTCACCTGACCAGGAAGTCACCTGACCAGGAAGCGCCCTGCGCGGTGGCGAGTGTGTACTTGTGTGTTCCCTCTTCACGTCTTCAGGCTGAACTTTGTGTCCTCCGTCTGTCTGCAGGAAGTTCGCTGTGTCCAATAAGATCCCAGACACCAAGGGCTGCCAGAAGTGCTGCGTAGGTGAGTCCTGAGGAGGAGGGGTGCATCGAGTAGTACTACTAGAGTGGTGCTCCAGAAGTACTAGTAGCACGACTACTACTCTCGTAGTACTCCTTGTTTTATGGCTAAACTTAGAAGCATGTGTGCCACGTACATTTTTATTTATTTATATATACACACACACAAAAGGTATGTTTGTCAGACAATAATACAGCAGCAGTGTGTACAGTGTGTGTACCATCACTGTGAGTACAGCAGTGTGTACCATCACTGTGAGTACAGCAGTGTGTACCATCACTGTGAGTACAGCAGTGTGTACAGTGTGTGTACCATCACTGTGAGTACAGCAGTGTGTACAGTGTGTGTACCATCACTGTGAGTACAGCAGTGTGTACAGTGTGTGTACCATCACTGTGAGTACAGCAGTGTGTAGTGAAGCTCGTGCAGCAACACTGAACTCTTCTTTCTGGCGTGATCTTGAGGTTAAGCGTGGCGTGTGGCGTTGTGTCCCTGCAGTGCGTAACCCGTACACCGGACACAAGTACCTGTGTGGGGCCTTCCAGTCCAGTGTGATGCTGCTGGAGTGGGTGGAGTCCATGCAGAGGTTCATGCTCATCAAGGTGAGTGTGGTGCTGTTGGAGTGGAGTCCATGCAGTAATCCAGAGTCCACTAATGAGTCGCTAGCTACTGCTAAATAACCTAGCTCTCTCGTTAACGCTCATTAGCTTACGCTCGATATTTAACACTCATTAATTTGTGGATTTTTTTTTATTCTAAATTTAGCAGCAGTTGCAGAGACATGCTAGCTGACGCTCGCTAGTTAACACTCGCTAGTTAACACTCGCTAGCTAACACTCCATAGCTAACGCTCCATAGCGAGCTTGTCTCTGCAACTGCTGCTAAATTTAGAATCTGGAAAAATCCAGAAATTAGCCGCACCAATATTTAAGCCGAACGGGTCAAAGTTGAGGGAAAAAAAGTAGCAGCTCATAAACCAAATTTTGCATTGTGAGCTCCTCAGTGACACGAGGAAGCCGTGATGGATTCACCTGAGTCCAGCGGGTCACATGACAACGATCCTGTGAAGACTTTCTGAGTTTTCCTAGCGAGACGTTCTGCTGACGCGTTCTCTCTCGTCTGCGTTCCACAGAACATCGACTTCCCGCTGCCGTGCCCGCTGGAGGTCTTCGAGATGCTGGTGGTCCCCGAGCAGACCTACCCTCTGATCTGCGTGGCGGTCAGTAAAGGCACCGAGCTCAACCAGGTGGTCCGGTTCGGCACCGTCAACCCAAACTCTACCTCCTCCTGGTTCACGGAAGCAAGTGAGGACCGGTTCTGTTGTTAGAAGAACGTTTAGTGTGAGGGAGACTTCTATACAACCAGAGGAGTCGCCCCCTGGTGGTCAGGAGAGAGAATGCAGCTTTAACACATGAAGCATAGACTTCTATACAACCAGAGGAGTCGCCCCCCGGTGGTCAGGAGAGAGAATGCAGCTTTACAACATGGAGATAAAAGTCTAAACTACCTCCACAGTAGTACTTGTAGTAGTATTAATACACTGAACTGTCCTTCATTCTGGCGTCGTGTCTCTCCCTGCAGACACACCTCAGACCTGTGTGATCCACGTCACGCAGCTGGAGAGAGACACCATCCTGGTCTGCCTCGACCGTGAGTCACCTCCAGTCCTCACCTTTCTCACTGCGTTGTGCTGCTTTTATTGTGATGGCTTTACCACGTCTCCCTCTTCCTCTCTCTCTCTCTCTGTGTCTCTCTCTCTCTCTCTCTCTCTCTCTCTCTCTCTGTGTCTCCCTCTTCCTCTCTCTTCCTCTCTCTCTCTCTCTCTCTCTCTCTGTCTCTCTCTCTGTGTCTCTCTCTCTCTCTCTCTCTCTCTCTCTCTCTCTCTCTCTCTCTCTCTCTCTCTCTGTGTCTCTCTCTCTCTCTCTCTCTCTCTCTCTCTCTCTCCCTCTCTCTCTCTCTCTCTCTCTCTCTCTCTCTCTCTCTCTCTCTCTCTCTCTCTCTCTCTCTCTCTCTCTCTCTCTCTCTCTCTCTCAGGAAGTATAAAGATTGTGAACCTTCAGGGTCGGTTGAAATCCAGCAGGAAGTTGTCAGCCGAGCTCACCTTCAACTTCCAGATCGAAGCTACAGGTAAAGACCCACACTTGTGTAGTTTAAACCACACACACACACACACACACACACACACACACACACGCGCTCACAGTGTGCTTCCTGTTGCAGTGTGTCTGCAGGACAGCGTCCTGGCCTTCTGGAGGCACGGCATGCAGGGACGCAGCTTCAAGACCAACGAGGTGGGATTCAACCCCACAACCCCAGAGCAGCTGCTGGTGTTGTGTTCAGGAGCACCGTGGAACGTCCACGCTCCACTGATCCTATTGAGTATATTAATGTATTTATTTATATTTATATATGCACTCATATCATATATGATATCTATATATATATATATATATATATATATATATATATATATATATATATCAATATATATATATATATATATATATATATATATATATATATATATATATATATCAATATATATATATATATATATATATATATATATATATATATATATTAATGGGATATTTATTTATCCCAAATACATATATAAATATATTTATATATTATTTATAAATATATAAATATATGTATTTGGGATAAATAAATACATGTGTATATGTTATTATATATATTAATATCATATATGATATGAGTGCATATATAAATATAAATAAATACATTAATGTACTCAATAGGATCAGAGTTTAATGTAGTTTGTGGCGTCTACATGACGTCCGTCTGAATGATTATTAAAATGAATGATCATTAAAATGAGCGATTATTAAAATGAGCGATCATTAAAATGAGTGATTATTATAATGAGTGATTATTAAAATGAGCGATCATTAAAATGAGTGATTATTATAATGAGCGATCATTAAAATGAGCGATCTTTAAAATGAGTGTTTTCTGGGTGGAGTCTGGTGCTGTGAGGTTTCATGTCACTGATATAGATGTGATCTTGTCTCACGTTCACCAGATCACACAGGAAATCTCTGACAGCACACGCATCTTCAGACTACTGGGCTCAGACAGGTGAGGACACACACATATTACACATACACACACACACACACACACACACAGGTCTCTGCTAACACCCTCTCTGATGTCTCATCACTGAAGACGTACCGACTGTAGAGATCCAGAGACCGACAGAGGCCTCGCTCTGCCCAGGTACACTCGCTGCTCCAAGCCCCGCCTCCTTTCTGTCGGGGACTCCCAAGCCCCGCCTCCTTTCTGTCTGGGCCTCCCAAGCCCCGCCTCCTTTCTGTCTGGGCCTCCCAAGCCCCGCCTCCTTTCTGTCTGGGCCTCCCAAGCCCCGCCTCCTCGATCGGGAGCTTTTTAACGCTGTGGGACGGGAAGAGGGATTCTAGCAAAGACCCCAAAATCATCTCCTTGTTTTACTAGCCGGGAAACACACACACACACACACACACACACACACACACACACACACACACACACCGTGGCCTTGCCCGGGTGATTTTGGGGTCTTTGTGTTGTTTTAGGTGTGAAGACGTGTGAATGTTTAAGAGTCCACAGAACAGAGCTGAGACTCTGGGGTTAAAGGTTAAAGGGCCTCAAACACTACTGTGAAACTAAACTCTGTGTGTGTCTTTCTTTGTGTCTTTGTGTGTGTGTGTTGCAGGGTGGTGGTGCTGGAGAGCCGGCCGACAGACAACCCAACCGCTCACAGCAACCTCTACATCCTGGCCGGCCACGAGAACAGCTACTGAGAGACACACACACACACATGTTAACACACTCTCTGCCACCACTAATGCAACACAAGGGAGTGACACACACACACACACACACACACTCTCTCTCACCCCGGTGTGAGGAGCAGCTGTGGGTTCTCGGTCGTTTTGTTTAAGTGAATAAAAGCCGCTCCGCGGCGTTTCCTGTGTTGTAGTTTAGCGTCGTAGTTGGAGGCGGGGCTTAGAAACCGCTGGTTGGAGGCGGGGCTTCTGAACCGTCCTGCTTCCTTCACCTCCCCCTCCTGCACAGAGGCCCACACTACTTCTACTACGAGTCCTCCACATACTACTACTACTATGCTACTGCTACATGCTACATGCTACGTGCGCTAAAGCTTCACTGAAGAGCACAGAAGTCCTTCAGCGTCTCCCTCCTCTTCCTCCTCCTCATCCTCCTCCCTTTTTACTTTATTTTTAAACTACACCTTTATTTATTGTGGCATGATGTAACTTTAACAGCCAGGATGGCGTTCCTGTTTTTTTTGGGGTATTTTTATTTTTAAAAGGATCAACAGTAAGAAGCTCGTTAGCCACCTCGTTAGCATTAGCATCGGCACGTCGCCACACCAAGTGCTTAATCGACCTCTATTTAACTGTTGTAAATATAAATGTAGTATTTTTTGACAGACGAACACTAAAGAGACGGGTGAGGCCACTTCCTGTTCTCCCCGATCATGTGACGCGGGTCAGGAAGCAGAGGCCCGTGAAGACAGAGACGTTACAACGTTCACTTTGTTTGGTTTCCATCCTCCTTTTTTATTCACAACGCGGCTTCTGTTTTTTATTATTTAGCTATTTTCATTTCTTTTTTTATTGAACCACTGGTGTTAAAACTTTGCACAGAGAAAAAGGTATTCGACAAACCTGTGTGTGTGTGTGTGCGTGTGTGTGTGTGCGTGTGTGTGTGTGTGTGTGTGTGCGCGCGTGCGTGTGCGTGTGCGTGTGTGTGTGTGTGGGGGGCGGTTGAAAAGAGCACCAACGGGATATTAAACAAACATTATTATAAAGACATGAATTCACACAGAAGGAAATACAATAATTTATATTTATTCATCAGATGTTTTATGAACGAGTTCGGAGCCCAGAGACGCAGAAAAGAAACAAATCTGGTTTTTAATTTGTCTAAAACTATGAAACGAGTGATAAATAAACGTAAGGGAGTTGTTGTAATACTCATTCTGGCCACAAGAGGCAGAAGGTTCAAATCCTTCTATTAACAATTCACACTTTAAATACTTTTAAGTACAACGAGAAACATAAACACATATTTTTTGCATTAGCCAGAAATAACATCAGTTAAAAAGTAGATTTTAAATGATTGTGTGACGGCGTCTCGTACGTTCTCTCTGACCCCGCTGGGCTTCCACACGTCCTCTTAATAATAATCATAACAATAATGGAGTTGATCTGAACTTCTGCGGACGTGTGGAAATAAAACGAGCTGCAAAAAAAGACATGAAATAGTTAATAAAGTGTTTAATGTGGATGTGAAGAGCGATGACGTCAACTCACATCTACAAGTCAAAGAGCTGCACGTTCTCCATCCAAGTTGTTGTTATTATTATCATCACTTCCTGTGTGAAGTTGTTCCTGTAGCAGCTGCTTTGTGTTCGCGTCGCTTCACCAGTTTCACACGTTCGGTTTTTAACAAACAACAACAGCTTTGTTGTTTGTTCTTCGGTGACTTGGCTCAACGCTTCACACGCGTCCGTTAGTTTCTCTTCACGACTTTCATCTGGAAATAAAATTTAAATAAATCTTTTTTTAAACGTTTGTTCGTTTCATTTAAAGCCAAAATATGTTTGTTTGTTGTTTAGAGACACTTGTAGAGACACTACTGACGTCCTCGCTGTCGAGCTGTTTGTGTTTGGGAGAGAAACGGCTTCACGCTCTCTGGAAATACCCAATCTTTCATTTTATTGTCAAATCATGAAGTTTAAACCTTTTCTTCTTTTTCTCATTTAATTCATAACTTTTAATCTTTGAGGGGGAAATTCATTTTATTTTTCTAACATGTTTCTGTGGGATTGAACGACGCCGCCATAAAAAAACACGTTTATTCTGCACCCTGAAGCCAACACGGCCTTCCTGATACGTGAATGTCCTGAACGCCTCATCGGGGAGTGAATTTGTTGTAAATAACCGATCTGACACACAAACAACAACAACGACGTCACCTTTTGTCTCTTTTGTTCCCATGATGCCACGCTCACGTTATGAGATGTACATAGTGTAAAATAAAATGGGTTTGTTTTACATACTGTATAATTGCCTATATTTTGTTTCAGAAGTGTAACAGATTTATGAGATGACAGGATAACACATTAAAAAAGAAGGAACTCAAACCTGGCTGATCGTTTCATTATTTACCAAAATAAAAGCTTCTTCCATGTTTCTTTCCACTTTGCTGTTTACATTTTAAACCTTCACAGTAACAGATTCATATAGTTAACTGGAGCATAGTTGAACCTTTATTGTAATAAGTTACATATTCTTCTTGGACCAGAGTTCACAAATGCATTTTACATATGACCCCTTCAAATTAAAAGTCCACTTTGGAGCATTTTTAGGAGATTAATTGGCAGACTTTTTCTTTTTTTTGCACCCAGTGAACAGGAAGTGAGCATGTTTTTGTTTAAATGTTTAAATGTATCTGCTCTTACTTTCATTTAATTTCCTGCCTCTTTAAATGAGTCGTGATAATAACTTAAATACATTTTAAAAAACAATTTTTCAGTGTTGACCTTTATTGTCACATTCAGATCGTTTGGATGCGTTTCGTCACAAAGAAAATCATCTAACACTCCGACACACAAACGTAACAGCTGGTTGTCCTGAGTACATGCAGTTCAATCCTTTCTGGTTATGGCTTAAGACATTTAAAACAAAAGAGGCGAAACCGCCCGTCAGCATCACACTTCCAACATAAAACAGTTTATATATTCAGCTTTGCACAGATTTTAAAGTCGGGGAGCAAATGAAACCTTAAAATAAAAAAGGCACAGAGAGTAGGAAGTGGAGGCCAAGCAGCTATTTACAGCGCAGGACGGAGCAAACTACGCCCCCTAGTGGCCACGTGCTGCATAGCAATGATCACATTGCTATCGCTTTCAATGGTGTGTTTAGCTAAAAGTTAACGGCTAACGGAAAGTACACACACAGCTGTAGCTTCAGCACAAGATTGTCTACTTCGTCCTCACATTAACAGTAACCTGTGTGCAGGTGTTGTCTTTATACGAGGAAGATTAACAGAACATCCACTGCTGCTTCCTCTCAGGGCCGAGATGTTGAAAGAATTCACGTTTTTAAGCAACGTTAGCTAAGCAACGTTAGCTAAGCAACGTTAGCTAAGCGAAATGTTGCTTAGCTAACGTTTCTAAGCAACGTTAGCTAAGCGATACGTTGCTTAGCTGACGTTTCTAAGCAATGTTTCTAAGCAACATTAGCTAAGCGAAACGTAAAGCTAACTGGCGTTGTCCTTGTCCAGCATGATTCATAGTGTTTGTAGTGATAACAACTTTGTGTATTGAACGTGTGTTCACACAGCTGTTCCTCGGTTGATCTCCAGTTGGGCCAGTTTGGGGTTCTTCCCCGGCGTCTCGTGTTCGCCGTTGTGTTCTGGTGTTTTCTCGCCTCCCTTCTCTTTCTTCTCGTCGCCGCTCCTGTGGGGAAGAAAAGAGCGGGAAGGCGTTAAAGGGGTTTGATTCTTCTTCAAAGCCGTGATGGAGATTCCTCTCCATCCTTACTTCTTCTTGAAGAGCTTCTTGAACGAGCTCCTGAAGCCTCCTTTGTCCTGCTTACGACTCCTCTCGCTGAAGTGGGCGTGGCTACTCTCCTCGGCTCCGCCCCTCCACTTTGTCTCGTCCCCCCACGATTGAAACCCGGAGTCCTGGTGGTCGTAGGAGGGGGGGAGGTTTGAAAACACAACATTTATTCCTTCAATCGCGTCTTTTTGCGTGACATTTTGTCTGTTGTGTGTACCCACAATGCTGAGCAGCCCGTGAAGGTCGTCGCCCTGTTTGTCGGCGTCGGCTCGGCTCCCCGGGGCGCCGTGGACCTTGCGGGACGGGGCGGGGCAGCCTCTGCTGCCTTGGCGCTCCAGCTTGGCATGGCTGCCCAGCCCCGCCCTCTGGAGGCGGTCTGACGGCAGCCCGCCGTCCAGCCCCCCCACGGAGTTGTCCATCTGCAGGCCGTTCAGCGACTGGAAGACGGACGGGTCAGAACCTCTGAGAAACACAGACGCTAACCTGGAACCAGAGGTTCCTTTGGCTTGTACACGATTACACGTTTCAGACCCCAAACTTAAGGGTTAGACCCAGAACCCCCTGTGAGCACGACTACACAGAACTCCTCTGTGGTGTAATGGTTCCACCCAGAACCCTCTCCGGAGGTTCAATCCAGAACCTTTCCGCCTTCAAACGCCGGAAACCCACTATTTCTGGTTTCTACATATCGTGGAAGTCTCACTAACAACAACCCACCAAGGGGGGTTCTACAGAGAACCTTCTCATGTTCCATAGGAGGTTTCTTTTTGAATGAAGGTGTTCTTAATGGTACCTTCAGTCTTCAGAAGCAAATGGTTCTACGTAGAACATCAGCCCTTCTGGAAGAACCCTTGTTGAAAACCTTGTTCCTCAGAGTCTTGACATGGGCGGGCTCACCTTGCTCTTGCGCTGGCTGGCCTGCAGGGGGCGATGCTGATTGCGGCGCATCATCAAGCCTTCGTCCGGAGACGCGCACCCTCTGCCGGGCAGCTTGTAACCGTTCCCGTGGCCGTTGCCGAAGACGTCGCGGGTCGTCGACACGTTGGCCGCCGTCGCGCGGTGCGACGCCGATGGCGCCTTGGGGCACTTCACGAAGGCGATGTCGATGGAGGAGTCCGAGGAGGCCGAGGAGCAGCAGCGGTCGAACGCCGGCGCGTCGCGAAGGGAGCCTCGGTCCTCCTCGTAGAGGCTCTCCATCCCCGGAGGATCCGGCGGGAGGAGGAACTCTCCGAGGGCGTCGGCCAGAGCGGAGCCCGGTTGGACCTGCCGGAAGTCCGCAGGTCTGGAGGGAAGATGGTGCTGGCACGACGCCGCCAGCTCGGACGCCTCGCTCTCCGGGATACTGCCAAGACCTGGAAGCCGAAGGTTGGATGAAATACTGAACAGAAACCACTGAAAGATTTAAAGCTCCTGTGGCCACGGACCTGTCGGCTTGTGGTTCCGCGAGTCCGGGTCCGGGCTGAAGAACGGGAGCTGGGGGGGCCACTCCGAGTCGTAACAGTGAGCTTCGGGATCCTGGTCCCAATCCTGGAAGCGATGGGACTGGATCTGCTCCAGGAGACGCTGCTTGCTCCGCTTCACCTGGCCGGCGTGTTCTCTGTGAGGAGGTGACACAGGGTTCATCATCGGCAACGAAGAAGTTAACAAACCAGGAAGTCACAAGGAGGCGCAAACACTCACAACATGGCGCCGTTGCAGGGGTACGGTGAGCCGATGTTGTTGGCTTGAATCCCACTTTCCACTGTCTTCAACAGCTGCGTCATGGTGGACCTGCAGCACAAGCACCAAGACCTCACTGAACAGCGAGAACACGTCTTACATGTCGTCACCTCCATGAAATAATGGCCGCAGTCATTTTGTGACAAAAGTTATTGTCTTGCCTAAATCATCTCGTGGTATTGGCCACTTCCTACATCCTCAGTTGAACAGGTCATGTGACCCCCTGTGGTATGACTACAACTACGTCCAGAGTGTGACCTAGGACATTTCATTTAGGCTCAGTCAAAAGACAATGTGATGTAGGACACTTTACAAGCTTTTCAAGATGGCATTTTGAAGCTAGCATTTATGCTAGGGTATTAGCATTGTTGTCAATAAAAATCTCACTCAAACACAGTCTTAGTGATCATAACATAGTTTAAGCGGCATCACAGCGTCTAGAGGCAGCTCGTGCACCCCGATTACGTTCCGTCAAGTTTTTTCTGAAAAAAATGACTTGGGCCATCATTTTGTGACGCTGCCGTCCTGCAGAGGGTCCTGACCTCTTCACCTCCTTGCGGGTGTGCAGCAGCAGCAGCTCCTGGTTGTGCTGCAGGAGGTGGTGGTACTGAGCCGTGAAGGACCGGAACTGCTGGATGCAAACCAGCAGCAGGTAGTAGTCCGGGTGCTCTGCACTGGTCTGCCTCAGCAGCCCCTGCACACACACACACACACACACACACACACACACACACACACACACAGATGTACACCCCTGTTATACTACTCGTTGCTACGCGGGTGTTAACGCGCTACACAACAGTTGCAGTGGCCTGACCTGCAGCAGCAGCAGGTACTCGGGGATCCTCTGGACCGGCTGGAGGAGCAGCGTGTGGAGGGAGGGTCTGGATTCATCGCCCATTATTTCACTCTGACAGGAGCAGGTAGCAGCAATGTGACTTCGTTAGCTTTAGCACACAGACACACGGCGGCTACTAGCGTTATAAGCTAGTTGTCTAGGAATCACAGGGGCGTCTGGTGTTAGTCCTTCTGTGTCTTTCCATCCCCTTTTCTCCTGTGCTGTTTCCTGATGTAACGCTGTGTTCTAGTCCTGTTTCCTGATGTAACGCTGTGTTCTAGTCCTGTTACCTGATGTAACGCTGTGTTCTAGTCCTGTTACCTGATGTAACGCTGTGTTCTAGTCCTGTTACCTGATGTAACGCTGTGTTCTAGTCCTGTTTCCTGATGTAACGCTGTGTTCTAGTCCTGTTACCTGATGTAACGCTGTGTTCTAGTCCTGTTACCTGATGTAACGCTGTGTTCTAGTCCTGTTACCTGATGTAACGCTGTGTTCTCGTCCTGTTACCTGATGTAACGCTGTGTTCTCGTCCTGTTACCTGATGTAACGCTGTGTTCTAGTCCTGTTACCTGATGTAACGCTGTGTTCTAGTCCTGGTGTCTTCTCCTGTTACCTGTGTGCCGTCCTTACCTCCAGGAAGGCAGAAGACTTCATGGCGCTGGAGGCGAGCACGGAGACGACGGACAGACACTCTGGAAGCTCCTTCAGGTAGGAGACGTAGAAGTCCAAGAAGTCGCTCTGTGGAGAGAGGAGGACACTGAAAAGACTCTCTTCATTCTATGTATTTCCTTCCTTCCTCGAGCTCTCTGGCTTCCCACAATGCATTGCGACCCGGCCTTTATTTCTGTTTAAATTGAGAAGGTGTTCCTTCCAATTACCTCATTTCCTCCCAATCACTCGCAGCCCGTTAGCCACGCGTTGGCTTTAATGGACTCGTTAGCTTCATGTTTTGTTTTCAGCGACCGTTGAACGTTTTAAATCCAGCTCTTTGGCTGCTTTCAATCCTTTATCGCCGTCTGTGGTGTTGTGGAGAGGAAACAAGCGTCTCTCTTGTCTCGGTCGTCTGTTTCCACATGGCTCCGCTGGAATTTGACATTTCCTTAACGCTCCGTCACGGCCGCCAACAGGATTAAAGTTCATTATGGCGGCCGGTCACCAGACCTTTTGAACCCGGCGCCCCGCGAGCGGCAAATGTCAAAGTTTCTGATTTACGCGCGAGGACACTGGAAGTCCACGACTTTCTGTTTCTTTCTGTTGTTTAAATATCCACAGAAATGCAGATGACTCTGAAGATTTTCCCGTTTGGTTCTCAACGAAGCGTCGGTTGTTCGGGAGGCCGTGGTTTGTGGCGTCGTTGTGTTTGATTGCATTTTACCAAAAGATTCCACACGAGATCTCCCAAAGCGGAGAAAGGGGATCGATCCGTTGATGCTGGAGCGAGCAGCAGGTCATGGCTGTGCTTCTTATCCAGAACAAATGAATGAACCCTCGCTGGCAAGAAGAAGGGAGACGTGTCGCTGTAACTCATCAACACATCAGTGTCTGTCTCCACTTTCTCGGTACAGAACTGTCATTTCTGTTCACGGCGCCATCGTAGCACAGAATAGCAAAATAATCAATTTAACCCCTTTTCTGCTTTTATGTCACTTTTCTCTTTTGTTAACCGCTCTATTATCTTAAATGTACCTTTTTGTAGGTAAAACTATGAACAAAGCATTATTTCTAAATATATACCTTCAATCTGATGGTACATTGTGTTTGTAATCGCCTTAGAAGACTAATGGATGAGTGGAAAACCCATAAAAACTCTTCAAAATCCTGAAAAAACCCAAACATAAAAACCCTTGAAAGTCCTTGAAAGTCATTGAAAGCCATTGAGAATTAATTGAAAACCCGTAAAAAACATTAAAGCCCAATAACAACCATTGAAACCCCTTTAAAAAAAGTTAACTTTAAAAACCTTGAAAACCTTGAAAACCTTTGAAACCTTTAAAACCACTTAAAACCTCTTAAAACCCATAAGAATCATTGAAACCCCTTGAATACCCTTAAGAACCATTGAAAACCCTTTAAAAAATGTTCTTTTTTTAAACTTAAAAATCCTTGAAAACCTGAAAAAAACTTCAAAACCCTTAAAACCTTTAAAACCCTGTAGAACCCGTAAAAGTCATTAACCCCCTTGAATATTCTTGAATATCCTTGAACTCCTTAAAACCCTTGAACCCCTGCAGCATCTCATCGTGGGCTCCTGTCATGGCCGCCGCATGCTAACCGCTGAGCCGCCGTTAGCGCTGCAGCGTTACCTCATTGCTGGTGAGCCTCATGAACACATCTCCCATGATGCATTGCCACTGGCACTTGAGCACGCGCTCCTGCAGCGTGTGAAGGAGCTCAAGGTGCTGCTGGATCAGAAACCTCAAGGTGCTGGGGAACGGCCTGAGGAAGAGGAGGAGGAGGAAGAGGAAGAAGAGGAGGAGGAAGAGGAAGAGGAGGAGGAGGAAGAGGAAGAGAAAAACAACATAGGAAAATGATTTTAAGGAGCCTTCCTTCCTTCTTTCTTTCCTTCCCTCCTTCCTTCCTTTCCTCTTTCCTTCCTTCCTTCCTTCCTTCTTTCCTTCCCCACTTCCTTCCTTTCCTCCTTCCTTCCTTCCTTGCTTCCTTCCTTCTTTCCTTTCCCCCTTGCTTCCTTCCTTGCTTCCTTCCTTCCTTCCCTACAGTAAACATCTAGTGTTTTTGTAAAGAATCACTAGAATGTAAATACTCAGAGCTCTGGTGAAATAAAAACATGATTCTCTTGTAAATATTATTTATATTATTATATTTTAGTTGTTCTGGTTTTTAGTTTCTAACCTTTTAAACACAAACAAACTGCACACGCTGCAGCGCGTTCACCTCCACTGCGCCTGCAGCGGTGACACCGCGGTCCTGAGGTCTCTGTACGTTCTAAAGGTTCCGTGTTCTGAAGGTTCTGTGTTCTGAAGGTTCCGTGTTCTGAAGGTTCCGTGTTCTGAAGGTTCCGTGTTCTAAAGGTTCCGTGTTCTGAAGGTTCCGTGTTCTAAAGGTTCCGTGTTCTAAAGGTTCCGTGTTCTGAAGGTTCCGTGTTCTAAAGGTTCCGTGTTCTAAAGGTTCCGTGTTCTGAAGGTTCCGTGTTCTAAAGGTTCCGTGTTCTGAAGGTTCTGTGTTCTGAAGGTTCCGTGTTCTAAAGGTTCCGTGTTCTAAAGGTTCCGTGTTCTGAAGGTTCCGTGTTCTAAAGGTTCCGTGTTCTAAAGGTTCCGTGTTATAAAGGTTCCGTGTTCTGAAGGTTCCGTGTTCCAAAGGTTCCGTGTTCTCTCCCTCTGCAGAACTCACCTCTTGTCTTTGCAGCCGAGCGCCTCGGAGCCGTTGAAGGAGATGTTGGCCTTCAGCAGCAGAGCCAGGTGAGACACGTAGACCCTCTCTGACTCCAGCAGCTCCAGAGCCACGCGCTGCCGCCTGCCTGCTCTCACACACACACACACACACACACACACACACACACACACACACACACACACACACACACACACACACACACACACACACGTGGACGATGTCGTCTGTGTTCACTACACATAATGTAAGTTTCTGCCTTAAACATCTGTACGAGTGTAAAGGGAAAGTTGAAAGTTTGACATTTTGAGGCTATGCTAAAGTTAGCTTAGCTTAGCATAGAGAGTGGAAACAGGGGAAACAGCTAGCCTGGCTCTACATATCACTCCATAACTTTAAGGTCACTATTCCTCAACCGGGCAGAGTGACTTCCTGGAGCCTCCTCGCCGTGTGAGCGGCCCTGCAATGCATTGTGGGAGCTGCGCTCGTTGCGTTCCTCACAGTTCTCCGTGTCCGAGTCGTCGCGGCTCTTCTTCCTCTCCGGGCCGCCTCTCTGCTGCTGCGCCTCCTGCTCGGAGACGGAGGCTGGAAACACAAGCACATGCGGGTCAGCTGAGCGTCCTCTTCCTCTTCCTCTTCCTCAGCGGCCCTCCTCTCACTCACTGTGGGTGGACGTGGCGCTCCTCTGCGGCGAGCTGCCGAGCGGCAGGCTGGACAGGAAGTGCTGGACGGAGCCGAGGTCGGACCGGCCGGCGGCGCAGACGACTTCCTCTGACTGCAGGTCGGCCCGGAAGCTTCTGCAGGGAGACGCTGTGCTTATTGTGCCAAATATGAATGCATTACTTCATGATTATAATGTATTGCTGTACTACAAGTACACACAAACTACTACAACACACAAAATGGTCCCAAAGACACATAAAATAACACAAAACTACTACGTAAAGACACAAAACATCGACAAAAAGACACAAAACAACTAAAATGAGACACAAAACAACTACAAAAAAGGCTCAGATATCCCCAACGGGTCGGTGTCTGCTGCATATATATATATATATATATATATATATATATATATATATATATATATATATATATATATATATATATACATACACACATAATGTGGGTGTGTTTGCGTCCTACCTGTGTGCTGTGGAGGTGAAGTCTTTGCTGTTCTCCGGCAGCAGCTCCATCCTCTTCTGCACCTCCCTCTGTCGGCTGGAGACGTCCTTCAGGTGGAGCAGCGCCGCGTTAAGCTCCTCCTACAAGCAGATCCACCAATCCTGATCAATCACCTATTGATACATCACCAGTTGATCGATCAACGGCGTCTCCGGCACCTTCAAGGCCTTCAGGGACTTCTTGAGGCTCGTGATCTTGTCGTCCACGTCGGTCTCGTGGGCTCGGAGCTCCGCCTCCAGGCCTTGGTCCCTGTGGCGCAGCTCGCTCAGCTCCGTCAGGGCGACGTGGAGCCCCTCGCGCAGCTCCGCCACCAGGCCCTGCAGCTGCATCACAAGTGTTCATGTTTACATCTTCTGCTTGTTTTCAACGCAGAGAAGTCAAAATGTTTACCATGTTTCTGACTTTCACTACTCTGGTCCTGATTTTATTTTTATTTCTCTCTCTCTCTCTCTCTCTCTCTCTCTCTCTCTCTCTCTCTCTCTCTCTCTCTCTCTCTCTCTCTCTCTCTCTCTCGTGACCATCATGATGAATGAAGCTTCTGTCTCGTCCGCCGGCTGCTGCTCTTCCTCTGTGATGCTATCTGTGTGTGTGTGTGTGTGTGTGTGTGTGTGTGTGTGTGTGTGTGTGTGTGTGTGTGTGTGTGTGTGTGTGTGTCTGTGTCTGTGTGTGTGTGTGTGTGTGTGTGTGTGCGGTCCACCACAGTGTGAGTTCCTCATGAACGTCTTTATTTAATTATATTAGCCAGAAGGTCGTCAGAAGGTCAAAACATGTAAAAGTATTAAAATTGAAAAGTATTAAAAAGGTTTAAACGTTGTGTCACCTGAAGGATCTGCAGGTTCTCCTCCTGCAGCGGTTCTTCTCTCTCTGGGAGGAGGAGGAGGAAGAGGAGAAAGAGGAGGAGGAGGAAGAGCTCTTTACTTATTAATTATTCTTTGTTGTGTCTTTTCTTAGCAAATGAACGACACTCAACATGAGAGTTTGGAGTCTGTAACCGTAACGTTACATGATTATTGACACCATATTGGAAGTGTTCTGGACACACAAAGACACACAAAACAACCACAAAGACACACAAAACTACAAAGGGACTCAACACAACTACAAAGACACAAAACGACCACGGAGACTCTGCCTCTGCGGAGTTTGGGACAGTGCATTTGTTGTGTAGACGCTCGTGTTTGTTGTGGGTCGAGGGTTGAGGTCGTCACCATCGTGCGGACGTTATCGGCATGGTTGCGTAATATTTATGAACCGTGAGGAAGCAAACAGGAAAGTAAAGTCGTGGGTTCGTTGTGTCGTCACGCTTCCTGTCGCGCTCCTCTTTGTGTGTCTGTGGTTACAGGACAGAGAGGGCGTCCTGAGCTGACCTCCAGCACGGACACCGAGGGGTTAACACATCTCCTCCTGGGAGGCCAGAGCAGGCGCCTCCATGGACCACATGATGCGCCTCACAGCCGCCATTCTGAGTTTAAAGGAGTTGACCAATGACATTATGGTAATGATGTAACATGAGCTAACGCTAATGCTAACCGCGCCGCGCGGATCCACTTAGCACTAACGTGTAGAAGCTAACGAGGGATCATCAGCCCAACGTGTCGACTGCTCTGAGCTCCAGCTGGAGGTCAGTCTGAGACTCATGATGACGACAAAGACACACAAAATATGTACAAAGAGACACAAAACAACTACAAAGACACACAAAATATGTACAAAGAGACACAAAACAACTACAAAGACACACAAAACAACTACAAAGACACACAAAACAACTACAAAGAGACAAAATGATAAAAAAAGACACAACGTGTAAAATGAGAACACAAACCTTAAAAAAAAGACAAAACTTTTACAAGAAGAAAAAACAACTACAAAAAGAGACACATCTTCAACAAAAAGACACAAAACTTTAACAAAAAGACACAAAACTTTAACAAAAAGACACAAAACTTCAACAAAAACAGACACAACTTTAACAAAAAACACAAAACTTTCACAAAAAAACACAAAAATTCCACAAAAAGAGATACAACTTCTCCAAAAAGACACAAAACAAGTAGATAAGTAACCCTTTGAAATCCATTGATGAGTGAAATAAAAACACATGAACACAACTTTATTCTGATTACAGTCACAACACGAGCCGTGAGAACAAACCAGCCTCTTTTGTGTCGAGAGTGAAGGTTGTCGTACCTTCTGACGCGGCGTCCATCTGGTCCTCTGCCTCCGTGGGCCCGTTCTCCATGTCGGGTCCGGTTCCACGCCGCTCGGAGCCGTCTGGGTTCTGCCGTCCTTCAGCTGGTCTGACGCGGTCCTGCTCGGCGGTCCCTCCTCCCAGACCATGTGAGTCCTGTGACTTCCCTTCCTGCACAAACGGGCCCTTGTCTCTGAGATGAGAGGGCGATCAGGAGGAGAGAGAGCGGCTCGCCCTTCAAACAGCCGCATGCGGCGAGCGGGTGACACTGAAGGCGGCGTGAAGGTCGCTCATGAGGACGCTTCAAGTTCCCTCAGCCGGAGGTTCCAGGTAATTCACATGGAAACAGAAAAACTGTCTGATTCCTCTGAGCCGCTTCCAACAACTACAAGAGACACGAAACAGCTACAAAGAGACACACAACAACTACAAAGAGACACAAAACAACTACAAGAGACACGAAACAGCTACAAAGAGACACAAAACAGCTACAAAGAGACACACAACAACTACAAAGAGACACACAACAACTACAAGAGACACGAAACAGCTACAAAGAGACACGAAACAGCTACAAAGAGACACAAAACAGCTACAAAGAGACACAAAACATCTACAAAGAGACACAAAACAACTACAAAGAGACACAAAACAACTACAAAGAGACACAAAACATCTACAAAGAGACACAAAACATCTACAAAGAGACACAAAACAACTACAAAGAGACACAAAACAACTACAAAGAGACACAAAACATCTACAAAGGGACACAAAACAACTACAAAGAGACACAAAACAACTACAAAGAGACACAAAACAACTACAAAGAGACACAAAACAGCTACAAAGAGACACAAAACAACTACAAAGAGACACAAAACAACTACAAAGAGACACAAAACAGCTACAAAGAGACACAAAACAACTACAAAGAGACAAAAATACAAAGAGTCTCTCTCTCTCTCTCTCTCTCTCTCTCTCTCTCTCTCTCTCTCTCTCTCTCTGTCTCTTTCTCTTTCTCTCTGTCTCTTTCTCTTTCTCTTTCTCTCTCTCTCTCTCTCTCTCTCTCTCTCTCTCTCTCTCTGTCCCTCTCTCTCTCTCTCTCTCTCTCTCTCTCTGGTGGACACAATGAGTGCTAAAGGACACGTGGAGTTTTAACAACGTGTGTTTGTGTGTTTGAAGGTTACATAATGACATCATCTGATTCTGTAGAGAATGAACTGTTCTGTTTATTTGTCTCTTAAAAATATAAAATGGTGTTCTTTTAACAATATTTAAAATAATCTGTGGGTCTTTGCGTGTTTAATCTCTAGTGATCTGATGTTGTAGAACAACTCTTTTTATTCATAGCCCCAAAGGCGGTGATTCTTTTACAATTGTAGTTTTTTGCTGGAAAGTAATTTAAGGTACTTAAGTACAATTTTAAGGTACTTGTGCTTCACTTGAGTATTTACCTTTACAAAAAGCACATATACGTTTGGCTCAAGTGAAGCAGGTTCATATTCAAATATAATACAGACGGTAGGAGTAAAAATAAAAAGTCAAAAGATAAAAAAAAACAACCTGACTTCCGGTCCGGTACCGCTCGTCACGTGACCACAGTGAAGCTGATTCCACTGTGATTTTTTTTGGGTTTCCGGTTTTCCAGACTCTTTTTATTATGGAAGCCCATTTCCGCCACATAAAAAAAAAATTAGGACCAAAAATAAATTAAAAATTAGGACAAAAAAAAAATAGGACAAAAAAAATTATTTGAACAAAAAAAAATAGACTTTTTGTTTTTTGTTGACTTGAAAAAAAACAAACCTGTTTCATTCCAGGAGAGAAATGAGAACTTGACTACTGATTATAATTGTTAAAATTACAGCCTAAATATAATTGGAGCTAATATATGTATACACAAAGTACATTGTTGTCCTTCGATTGACCATTTTTAATAACTGAGTCCACATATATATTGAATTAATTATTTACTTTAAGGTAACCATCAACAGGCTTACAGGTGGTTGACAATGCTAAGCTATCTTTTGGTAAATAATAAGAGCACTTGAATATAAAACAATGCTTGCAATGTTAAATTAAAAGAATACGACAATTGAAACAAGATTGGACTATTTTGTGACTTGTACTTGTTTTGTTGTATGAACAATACATATTTACATTTAAATGAAGATAAACCAAAATGATGAAAATAACGTATTGCTAAGATGTTGTTTTTATTTTCGTCGAAAAAAAAAAAAGTTTATTTTTATTTATTTTTTTATTGACCCTTTTTTTTAATCCTTTTTTGGTCCTAATTGTTTGTTTTTTTTGGTCCTACTTTTTAAATTTTTTTTATTTTTTGTCCTCTTTTTTTTGGAGTGCGGGAATGGTCTTCCATATATTTTCCACTAAAGTTGAGCAGTTTTTAAAAGATAGAAATCCCTGACTTCCGTTCCCGCGTCCCTCGTCACGTGATGACGGTGAAGTCACCTTCCTGCTTCCTCGGTTTGAATTTTTTTTTTTATAGTTTCCGGCTTTTACGACACTATTATTAAAGAAAAAACATCAAGGCAAGCACGATCATAATCAAATAAAATACATAGATGCTAGTCGTAAAATAATATAAATATATTAAAAGATAGAAATCCCTGGCTTCCTGTCCGGTGCCCCTCGTCACGTGACGACAGTGAAGTTACCTTTCTGCTGCCTCTGTTTAAAATAAACAAAACATTATAGTTTCCGGTTTTCCCAACACTATTATTGAGGAAATAACCTCAAGTTGAGCAGGATAATAATCAAATAAAATACAGAGATGCTCTTAATAACATTTCATTCATTTTTTTTAAATTAGAAGTCCCGGACTTCCGGTCCGGTGCCGCCCGTCACGTGACGCAGGGTGCTCCTCTGCCTCTTCCGTTGTTGTCGTCGGGCTCCAGACTTGTGACGCGGAAGACGGCGCAACTCCAGCCCGCAGAGAGATGGAGCGCTCCGGTTCGGACACGGAGGAGGACCACACGCCGCTGCTGCACCGGGGACACGAGGACAAAGTCCCGAGAGGTGAGCCGAGGACAGCGTTACTGCTGACGTCACGTTTTACGCGTACAGTCACGTTTGTACTCGTAGAGGCAGGTTCGTGTCGCGCGACATATGGCGAACACCTGGGAAGCAAAATAACTTTTAACTGCATTTCCTTCACGTGACGTCTTTTCTAAACCGATTAAAGTTGTACATGTTTACATTTAGATGAGTTAACAGTGACTAACATTGTTGATTCAGCTGCTTTTGTTGTGTGTTACATGTAACTGCCGCGTTCAGACTGCTGCTTCTTGCACACAGCTCTCAGTACATCTCAGCTTGAAGGCTGTTAAGAGCCTCCTGTGCACGTGCATCACTGTCACCTGTCCTGAGTGCATCACTGTCACCTGTCCTGAGTGACGTCACCACAAAGAGCCGCTGCTCACCTGTGCAGCGCGAGTCTGTTTGTTCACGTGAAAGTGCTCTGGATCCGGAAAAGTGACTTTTGTTAAACACAAGTCACACGAGAGTAAACCAGCCATGTTGGAGCAGAGAGAAACTCATTATTTATACGTTTCTAGTTTTCTAATAGTTCTAATAGTTTACTTAAATCAAATAAATGGGACAAGACGTGACATTAACATGCACAGCTGCATTGGACTGGACTACCTGGACTGGATAGTTGCTTATATTATTTATTATGAGTTGTGATAAAGTTATGAGGCATAAAGTTAGTCCTTTCTTTGGCTGCAGATATAACGAGTGAAACAAACAATGAGTTACTTTGTATTCATAGATTGATCATAATTCTCACTCTGTGTTCGTGTTCAGAGAATAAACCATGAAGACACAACATCAGCAAACCTAAATATACATGTGTGTGTTTTCTTCTGCATTTCTTTTCCTGCAGAGTCACAGCACAGGAAACGCTGCTGCTGCAGCGCGTGTTGGGCGTGTTGGGCGTGTTCAGCTGCAGCGCGTGTTGGGCGTGTTGGGCGTGTTCAGCTGCAGCGCGTGTTGGGCGTGTTGAGCGTGTTGGGCGTGTTGGTGGTATTAACCATGTTGTCCTGCTCCCTGCAGCCCCGGCCTGCGGCTCCTCCCGCTACAGCCTGGCGCTGCTCTCCTCGTTCGGCTTCTTCGTGGTGTACTCCCTGCGGGTGAACCTCAGCGTGGCCATGGTGGACATGCTCAACAACACGCGCCAGGCCGGCGCCAACCACAGCGGCTCGGTTTGTCCCGCCCACGCCGACCCGGCTCGGCCCAAGCACAACCACACGGTGAGGTCACACAGTTTTTGGCTTTTTTTTTCATAAAACAAGCGATGACTTACAGTTTTATTTAACTATCGCTCCTAATTTAAGTGGAGTGAACTCGTTTTGACCGGCAGCATAATCACACATTCACACAAAGACTTGAAATAATAAAAACTATAAGATGTGAGTATGTTGCAACTACAACATTCAGTGAATCATTTTCACCAGCAGCGAGTGGAGATTTCATATTGTCAGATTTAAAAAGGCTAAAATGATATTAACTATAGTTAAACTGTGATGCAGCGTGTTTCCAGACAGTAAATCACCTCCAGCTGCCGTCTGCATCCTGTGACTCAGAGTTCTGTTACTCAGCAGCTCGTCCTGGAAACAACGAGCAGACGAGTCGAGTCCCATCTGCTGACGTCACAGATATTCAAAAACGTTTATTCACGAGTCAAAGACGTCTTCTTCACGGACTCGCTGGCATTTTACAAACCAAACAAAGCGATTTATGTTCATTTAGCTTGACGGAGCACGTCATCACTACTTGATGACATCACCCGTCATCACTACTTGATGACATCACACGTCATCACTACTTGATAACATCACACGTCATCACTACTTGATGACATCACCCGTCATCACTACTTGATGACATCACACGTCATCACTACTTGATGACATCACATGTCATCACTACTTGATGACATCACATGTCATGACTCCTCCCCCCGCAGGCCGCCGTGTACGACTGGGACTCGGAGACTCAGGGCTGGATCCTTGGCTCCTTCTTCTACGGCTACATCTTGACTCAGATCCCCGGCGGCTACCTGGCCGGCCGCTACGGCCCCAAGTGGCTGCTGGGCCTCGGCATTCTGGGAACTGTGGTCTTCACGCTGCTCACCCCGGTGGCCGCCGACCTCGGGGCGAGCTACCTCATCGCCGTCAGGGTGCTGGAGGGCGTCGGAGAGGTGTGTGTGTGCGAGAGAGGGCGGTGGTTAGTATTGCTAGCATCGCTAGGACCATTAGCATCGCTAAAACCGTTAGCACCGTTAGCTGAAAGCCGCTCCTGTGTTCTGTCCTCAGGGAGTCACGTTCCCCTCCATGTACGCCATGTGGGCGGCGTGGGCCCCCCCCCTGGAGAGGAGCCGCCTGCTCACCATCTCCTACATCGGTGAGACACACACACACACACACACACACACACACACACACACCTTCCTGTAGAGCAGTGAAAGAACAGAATAAATGCAAAATGTTCTGCACTGTCTGAGGGCTCAGGGTCCGCGTGGGCTCGAGCCTTCAGACAGAACTGAGGGATCAGACGCTCTCTCTCTCCTGCAGGAGCCCAGCTGGGCACGGTGGTCTCTCTGCCGCTGTCAGGGGAGATCTGCTTCTACCTGGACTGGACCTACGTCTTCTACGTGTTCGGTAAACACTGAGACTAGAGAGGACCAGGACTACGCTGAGACTAGAGAGGACCAGGACTACGCTGAGACTAGAGAGGACCAGGACTACGCTGAGACTAGAGAGGACCAGGACTACGCTGAGACTAGAGAGGACCAGGACTACGCTGAGACTAGAGAGGACCAGGACTACACTGAGACTAGAGAGGACCAGGACTAGACTGAGACTACAGAGGACCAGGACTAGACTGAGACTAGAGAGGACCAGGACTACACTGAGACTAGAGAGGACCAGGACTACACTGAGACTAGAGAGGACCAGGACTACACTGAGACTAGAGAGGACCAGGTCTAACCTTGAGGTCTGGTTCCAGGTGCCGTCGGCCTCGTGTGGTTCGTCTTGTGGACGTTCCTCGTCTTCGACAGTCCGAACTCTCACCCGAGGATTTCAGAGCGGGAGCGACTCTACATCACCAGCTCGCTGAAGAACGAGGTAACCAGAGACCTGAACCCAGAGACCTGAACCCAGAGACCTGAACCCAGAGACCTGAACCCAGAGACCTGAACCCAGAGACCTGAACCCAGAGATCAGAGTTATTAGGAAGTCTGTCCTCAGGCACCAGACTCCATTGATAAAAGCAGTGATTTAAGCTCCAGAGGTTAGTTCGTTGGTTCTTGAGGTTCTGGTGGTTTTGAAGGCTCTCCGTCTGCTTCCTGTCCACCAGCTGTCCAGCTCGGCGGGCCACATCCCCTGGAGAGCCATCCTGACGTCCGGGCCGCTGTGGGCCATCGTGGTGGCTCACTTCTCCTACAACTGGACCTTCTACACGCTGCTCACGCTGCTGCCCACCTACATGAACGACGTGCTGGGCTTCAGCATCCAGCAGGTGAGCTCAGCCAGGAGGAGGGAAGGGTCCAGGAACGTAGGAGCTAGACGAGAGGAGCTCAGCCAGGAGGAGGGAAGGGTCCTGGAACGTAGGAGCTAGACGAGAGGCGCTCAGCCAGGAGGAGGGAAGGGTCCAGGAACGTAGGAGCTAGACGAGAGGAGCTCAGCCAGGAGGAGGGAAGGGTCCAGGAACGTAGGAGCTAGACGAGAGGAGCTCAGCCAGGAGGAGGGAAGGGTCCAGGAACGTAGGAGCTAGACGAGAGGAGCTCAGCCAGGAGGAGGGAAGGGTCCTAACACCACAAGCCTTCATCCGGTTAAAAACCACCAAGAACGTGCGTCTAAAACTGATGAGAGCTCTCTGACAGGAGCAACGCAGCGTTACCTTCATTAGGGAGCGTTGGTGGTGATGCTGGAGCTCAACATGATGTGACATCATGTTCATCAAGTGTGTGTGTGTCATGTGTCCGTGTGTGTGTCATGTGTCCGTGTGTGTAGTCGTTGTGATGTGTTGGCGTGAACACAGCCTCTGTACCCCTCAGAACGGGCTCCTGTCGGCGCTCCCGTACCTGGGCTGCGCCCTGACGGCCGTCCTGAGCGGCCAGCTGGCCGACTACCTGAGAGAGAGCCGGCGCTGCCGCACCGTCACCGTGAGGAAGAGCTTCTCCCTCGTCGGTACGGACGCACCGCTCGTCTAGGAAGCTGTTGGCCCTCTGGATACTTTTACTTTTGTATTTCTTTTTACTTTTTATTGTTTTATTTTTAACATTTTTATATATATATATATATATATATATATATATATATATATATATATATATTTTAAATGTATTTATAATATATATATATATATATATATATATATATATATATTAAATGTATTTATAATATATATATTTTAAATGTATGTATATGGTATGATATATTCATTTTTTATTTTAAAATTGTATTTTTAAATACTCTTTGTATTTTTTTTTAAATTTTATTTCATTTTTTGGAATCTTTACATTTGTAGATTATTTTTTTCCTCATTTAAAAAAAGAAAATTGTAAAAAAAAGTACTATTTTTTTTAACCTTTTTAAAAATATATATTTTTTTATATAATGAAGTAAAAAACAACATTTATTATATGTAAATATATATATATATATATGTAAATATATATATATATATGTAAATAAATATATATATATATATATATGTATATATATATATATATATATATATATTTGACATAATACAAATTAAAAATAAATAAACATATATATATATATATATATTTTTTTGACTTTATTAAACAAAAAAGAAAAACAAAATTTAAAAAAAAAAATATATATATATATATATATATAGAGAGAGTATTATTTTATATTTAGTATTCATCTTCCTATAATCTTGGATCTCTATTTAATATAATAAATGCAGGTATGGTCGGGCCGGCCGTGTTCCTGGTGGCGGCCGGCTTCACCGGCTGTGACTACTTCCTGGCCGTGAGCTTCCTCACCGTGTCCTCGGCTCTGGGCGGAGTCTCGGCCTCCGGCTTCAACATCAACCACCTCGACATCGCGCCGTCGTGAGTTCCCTCGATCGAACAACGCGGCGCCATCTTGTTTATTTACCAGGTAGAGACGCCGCGTACGTCACCTGTCAATCATAATAATAATAATTCCTGTGTTTTCAGGTACGCTGGAATCCTGCTGGGCATCACCAACACCTTCGCCACCATCCCCGGCATGGTGGGGCCGGTCATAGCCAGAGCGCTCACCAAACACGTAGGTCATTCAGATCATCAGCGACGGCAGCTTGAGAAGCCCATTAACCAATTAACCGATGACGTCATCGTCTAAATTATTGAAGCACCAGAAAAAAGAACATTGTTCATGTGGAAAAGAGGTTTTAGAGCGATTTATTTCCTTTAGCTAAAGCAGGAAGTAGCAACAGAAATGTTAAACGTTTTATACCAACTACCATCCAGATGTTTCCCAGAATGCATTGCGTGGCGAGCGCTGAGCCGTGGTGTCTGTGTCCCTGCAGAACACCATCCAGGAGTGGCAGAGCGTCTTCTACATCGCCGCCGCCATTAACCTGTTCGGAGCGGCGTTCTACACGGTGTTCGGCCGCGGCGGCGTGCAGCCCTGGGCCGTGCACGCCGCCGCCTCCGCGCACGGCGACTGAGGCCAAGAAGCCTGAAGAGACTTAAACTCTTTATTGTCATATTTGATTATTTTACTGCATCATGTTGCACAATCACGTCTTCATTTAATGTCTGGCAGATGAAATGTTAATGACAACACGCAGGACTTCATGGCACACGTCCAACTATTAAAATCCGTTCATGACCTCATATCGACCCTAAAATACAGATTCTGATTCTGTGATTTCATTAATTTAATAAACGGATGAAAAGGGAACGCGGTGCCGGTTTGTAGAACCTCGTTGGTTCCCTCGTTTTCTGATTGGAGTCTGGCTCCATCGCCAGCTAAGCTACGCTACGTTACGCTAAGCTACGTTGCGCTGCGCTAACGTTACGCTGCGCTAACGTTGCGCTGCGCTAACGTTACGCTGCGCTACGTTACGCTGCGCTACGTTACGCTGCGCTAACATTGTTGTGGTTTCAGCCTCCAGAGCGCTTCTGCTCTTCATCATATTTGTACTTTCTGAGCGCTTGTTGCCATAGAAGTCTGAACTTCTTTAACTCCTGTGGGAAAAGAGCCAAAACGTTTAGTTCTTAAGTGTTTTAGAAGTTTTGTTTGTTTCATGTGGAGGAAAACTATTGACAAACAGGACAAACGTTGACGCTGCAGCGACGCCTTAAAGGGACGAGCTGGACGCTCTTCGTCTTCACTGCAGCTCAACCGGTGATTGTTTAGTTTGGTGGGATTGTTTTTGCACAATGAGCATCTCTTGTTGTTGTTGTTGTTGTTGTTGTTGTCCACCAGGCGTCTCGTTTACTTCAGGCAGCAGCTGCTGAGACGCGGGTCATTTATCTCACTTCACACTCAGAAGGAAAAAGTGCTTTAAAGAGTTTCCTGGTGGACTTTACACTTTATTTTACACGTTATTTTACACTTTATTTTACACGTTATTTCCGTGTCAGTCCTCAGGAATCTTCTGTCAAAAGGTTTAAAGGGAATTTTGTTTTTCTGTTATTTTTAAAGTGATTTCAAACAGCACAATTGTCCAGTATGTAGAATAAGAGATTCTTTGTCTTTTTGTGATCAGATATATATTTATATATATATATATATATATATTTTTTCCCATAAAGTTTGCACACATGTGAAACTCTTTCTAGATAATAACCACAGAAGGGAAACATTAGTTTGTGATTCTGTGTAAACATCATCATCATCATCTTCATCGATGGTTTCATGTCTCATGAGAGAAGTCTAACTTGTAAAAAAGTCTTAAATCATTTCATGTTGTAAATACTTTCATTAAATTCAGAATATCAAAGCTCATGTTGTGTTTTGTTTTATTGATCCGTCGCACCAACAGGAGAACTTCTAATGTTTATTAATAACTTGTGCTGCTTATTCATGAAGTCATACTTCCTGATTTAAATGTAATACAACTTTATGTGTATGACACAAACAAGTGCACAGTATAGTTATTAGATTTAACACACACACACACACACACACACACACACACACACACACACACACAGCTATTTCCCATCATTACATATCTGTGTATGGAGAAAATGGGACATAATACATTTTGAATAAAAGTACATTTCGTTTATGAATGTTAACTAAAAGAATGTCACACACACCACTGGAGGCCGCTGACATTTTACTTTTGGGCAGCGCGATTTAAAAATCACTCACAAAGAGAAGAAAAGAGGTTTGGAGTAGAATATTGTAAAAAAACAAAGGCATCACATTTTACAAGCACTTTCCGTGAAGCCCGGCTCCTGCTGGTTTTAACACTCACCTCTGCAGCAATCCTTCAAGCTGATTAGCATCCAGCTAACTAGCTCCGGTTAGCATGTAGCTTGAGGAGAAGCTCCGGGTGGACGTCGTCCCGCGGTCAGTGCTTTGCTGCTGGGTTTTTTAATCCGGACGTTAGGGTCCAGCTCTTTCGGCCTCTTCTTGTCAACGTGTGATCGTGGATTGAAAGATGTTTCGCGTAGAGACACCACAGTTTTCAGTCGCCATGTCTCTGCTAGCTTTGTAGCTCGTAGCTGCGTGGGAGCTACATGGGATGTGAGGGAATGATACAAGTCTCTGATTCGACGAATAGTCCATCACGTTGAAATAAGAAGCGATATCATTGGCGCACATTCCTGTGCTTGAGAAAGGGGGCGGGGCTTTTCTCAGTGACGATGAATGGCGATTTATTATATTTGGTCACATTGTAGTTAAGTGGTTGTAAACAGGAGTTTATGGTCTCACACACACATCTGGCGCGTCAAGGCGGTATATTTATTATTTTAATTAGTTGGTATATAATGTTTTATGACGGTCTATATTATATATTTTTTTCAGCTCAAAATTTTAAGATGTTCGCACCGACACACACACACACACACACACACACACACACACACACACACACACACACACACACACACACACACACACACACACACACACACACACACACCACGCTGCAGCGGCACGTGACGTCACGCGGACAGACAGGAGTTCAGAGTCAGGTTCCCTTTAATCCCACTAGAGGGGGCGGGGCGTCTGGGAGATGAGCGCGCTGCACCTGCTGCTGCGCGCGACCGACGGGCGCTGCACCTGCTGCGCGCGACCGACGCTGCTTCACTTGTCCACCTGGTTTTATATATATCTATATCTATATATCTATATCTATATCTATATATCTATCTGTAGTTGTAATAAATCATGATGTCATTCCTCAGATACTTTCCCACAACAATAACAACAACAACCACGCGTCCGGTCCGCGCGCGCGCGCGTCCCGTGGTGAACTCGTGCCCGGTAACTTCTCCCGGTTCCCTCGTTGTGACGCTGTGAGCGGTACAGCGGCCGCGGGTGCGCGCAAATTACGCAACAGCGCGCCGCCTGTCCCTCGCGTCAGATCAGCGTCTCCTCAGGACGGACCCGCGGCTCTCAGGTACGACGCGGTGCACGCGCCGGCGGAGGGCGACTGGGCACGGGAAACACGCATACAATGCGTGTTTTGTGCGCGGCTCCGTGTCCAGTCTCCCTCTGTTGTTGTTGTTGTTGTTGTTGTTGTGATGCAGTCGCGCATCCAGCAGATGCGCGGACATGGCGGAGAGAGAACTGCTCCCTTCATCACGTTGTTGTTGTTTTTGTTGTTGTTGTGCACGTTCACAGCGCACTGCGGCAGCTGACCCGTGACGTGATGCGCGAGGGAAGAGTTAAACGCGTGCGCGCGCGTGTGCATGAATGTTATCCGAGTTCACCTGGACAGGTTGCTGCGGGTTCACGCGCCAGCGTGCAGGATTAGAGCAAATAAATCCTCTTATTTAGGAGAAGAGGCGCGCGCGTGCGTGTAGTGATGTCACCTGCAGAGTTATAAACAGCGTGTTTACTTTCCTGTACGCGTGCGCGCGCGCGCACACACACACACAACAGTGTGTGAGAAATGGCTGCTGTGCGTCAGAGGATGAGAACCTGACAAAATGGTGGATTGTAGCTTGAGAAGAAACATGAGAGGCTTGTTGTCAGGAGGAAGAGGAGGGGGAGGGAGAGAGGAAGGAAGGTAGGAAGGAAGGGAGGAAGGGAGGAAAGAAGGAAGGAAGGAAGGAAGGAAGGAGGGAAGGAAGGAAGGAAGGAAGGAGGGAAGGAGGGTAGATGGATGGACGGGCAGCAGGAGGGTTCAAGACTTTAATCCTCTGCCTCCGTTTTCCGGCTCTTAACGGCTGATGAACCCCTGAAGATACTTCTTCTCCTTCTCCTTCCTTCCTTCTCCTCTTCCTCCTCCTCCTCCTCTCTCTGCATCCAGCGCGTCATCTGTTCTCGACCCCGCCGGCGTAGACCGACCGTGACCCGACGCCCTCGGGGTGGAAGCAGAGACTCCTCGGCCGCGATGGGGAAGGAGAAGCTGCACATCAACATCGTGGTGATCGGACACGTGGACTCAGGGAAGTCCACCACCACCGGACACCTGATCTACAAGTGTGGAGGCATCGACAAGAGGACCATCGAGAAGTTTGAGAAGGAGGCGGCAGAGGTGAGGGAGGGGGGGAGGTTATTTCCAGGCCTGGAAAAGTCCTTGAAAAACATAAAGTCCCCAAAGTTGTGTAAAAGTCCTGTAAATGTGTTATATTCATGTGTTCATTTAGTTTAAATAATGAATCTGCTGTTAAAAGAAAGAGGCTCAACATGTCAGCAGCATCCATACAGACATCTATATACATGTTTATTCTTTTAATCAAACTATTGTCTCTCATTCATTTGAGTCATTTAAGGTTTACTGTATGCTTTGAATCCTCATTGTTAGTTTAAATACTACATTTTATCACTTTGTACTGCTTACACACACATTTCACACAATGTTTGATCATGAACATTTGGTTTAAAGTCATAAAAGTTTTGTTAAGTCATGATATTTTGGGTAAAAGTTATGAAAATTTTGGGAAAAGTCATAAAAAAATTTGACTGAAAGTCATGAAAATTTGACTGAAAGTCATGAAAATTTGACTGAAAGTCATGAAATGTTGGTTAAAAGTCATGTAAATATGGTGACGAGCTGTGTGACTCCATTGGTCAGGATGTGTATGAGCCCTGTAGGATGACGTTGTGTCATGTATTGTTACATGAACCTTCTGCAGATGGGGAAGGGCTCCTTCAAGTACGCCTGGGTGCTGGACAAGCTGAAGGCGGAGCGCGAGCGCGGCATCACCATCGACATCTCGCTGTGGAAGTTTGAGACCAGCAGGTACTACGTGACCATCATCGACGCGCCGGGGCACCGAGACTTCATCAAGAACATGATCACCGGCACCTCCCAGGTCTGTGCCGCGGGGCGCCGGCTGCACGGGCGGGTAGAGCGGGGCGAAGGGCACGCCGAGGAAAGAGGGCGTGGCTTATAAAAGTTACTATTTCCACCATTAAAAACAACCTCTAGTCATTCTAGTTACTGTTCTAGTTTTCATTCTAGTTGTTCACAACCATTTGCGTCTGTTCATTGCCTCTGCGTGCGATCTACTCGCACGGACATTTTTGTGAACGCAGCACAACAACCTCCGTTCATTCGTTTGTTTGTTTGTTTGTTTGTTTGTTTTCCCCCCCGCGTCCTCAGGCCGACTGCGCCGTGCTGATCGTGGCGGCCGGCGTCGGGGAGTTCGAGGCCGGCATCTCCAAGAACGGACAGACGCGCGAGCACGCCCTGCTGGCCTACACGCTGGGCGTGAAGCAGCTCATCGTGGGCGTCAACAAGATGGACTCCACCGAGCCCAACTACAGCCAGAAGCGCTACGAGGAGATCGTGAAGGAAGTCAGCACCTACATCAAGAAGATCGGCTACAACCCGGACACGGTGGCCTTCGTGCCCGTGTCCGGCTGGAACGGAGACAACATGCTGGAGCCCAGCCCCAACGTGAGCGCAGGGAAGCGCATGCAAACGCTCCGGCAGCACATTTGAATGATTTGCATGTCTGGCAGGAGGAGCGGCTCAGAGGTCGAGGAGGAGGTCGAGGAGGAGGTCCACGGCCGCTCCTCCTCTGGCCGTTTAGCAGCTCTTTGTTGATGGAGACAGGAATTTGGGCCCGGATTCCACTTTTTTGTTAAATGTAGAAATGACAACACATGACATGAGTAACGCGCTCTGTTCCGTCTCCAGATGACGTGGTTCAAGGGGTGGAAGGTCAACAGGAAGGAGGGCAACGCGTCGGGCACCACGCTGCTGGAGGCCCTGGACGCCATCACGGCCCCGAGCCGCCCGACCGACAAGCCGCTGAGGCTGCCGCTGCAGGACGTCTACAAGATAGGAGGCAGGAGGGCGTGACGCGTAACGGGGGCGGGGCTTAACCCTAGAACACTAACCACGCAGATAGTCTCAGCATCACCAACAACTCGGCCGATGCACTGTACCTGATAAAATATACTTCTCATAAAGCCATGAACAGCGCTCATGGGGGGACCCTGAAAAAAAGATTAAAGTCGAGTGAAAAATTAGGGAATCGTCAAAATATGATTACAAATATAAATAATGGAGCTATGGACTAATTATTAAGACACGCCCACCTACAATAAGACACACCTACCTTCAATAACATCTGTGAGCAGCATGAAGCTACACAAAGACCCACACAACTCTGGCAAAAGCAACACAATGAAAATAACACATCCACACTCACCTAACGTGAGTGTGGATGTGTTCCAGGGTTCTAGGTGAGTGTTCTAGGGTTCATGGCTAGTGTTCTAGGGTTCCAGGTCAGTGTTCTAGGGTTCATGGCTAGTGTTCTAGGGTTCATGGCTAGTGTTCTAGGGTTCCAGGTCAGTGTTCTAGGGTTCATGGCTAGTGTTCTAGGGTTCCAGGTCAGTGTTCTAGGGTTCTAGGCTAGTGTTCTAGGGGTTCACACGGTGGCCCCTCCCCCCTCTGACGCTCTCTGTGTCCTCAGGCATCGGCACGGTGCCGGTGGGCCGCGTGGAAACCGGCGTGCTGAAGCCCGGCATGGTGGTGACCTTCGCGCCCGTCAACGTGACCACGGAGGTGAAGTCCGTGGAGATGCACCACGAGGCGCTGACCGAGGCCCTGCCCGGCGACAACGTGGGCTTCAACGTCAAGAACGTGTCGGTCAAGGACATCCGGCGCGGCAACGTGGCCGGAGACAGCAAGAACGACCCGCCGCAGGAGGCCGCCAACTTCACCGCGCAGGTAGAGCGGCCATCTTTGTTTCAAAAAAAGCAATAGCAATAAGTGCTTTTCATGTTTTTCAGTTCAGTTTTTCTTCCTCAAAAGAACCGATAAAAGTGCCAGAAAGGATGACGTCCATTACGATACACTTCTAACCTCTAACTTTGCGTTGTGTCTTTGCAGGTGATCATCCTCAATCACCCAGGTCAGATCAGTGCCGGCTACGCCCCGGTGCTGGACTGCCACACCGCCCACATCGCCTGCAAGTTCGCGGAGCTCAAGGAAAAGATCGACCGGCGCTCCGGCAAGAAGCTGGAGGACAACCCCAAATCTCTCAAGTCCGGGGACGCCGCCATCGTGGACATGGTCCCCGGCAAGCCCATGTGTGTGGAGAGCTTCTCCGAGTACCCTCCGCTGGGTAAGACACGCCCACCTTCAATAAGACACGCCCACCTTCAATAAGACACACCCACCTTCAATAAGACACACCCACCTTCAATAAGACACCTTCAATAAGACACACCCGCCTTCAATAAGACACACCCACCTTCAATAAGACACACCCACCTTCAATAAGACACGCCCACCTTCAATAAGACACGCCCACCTTCAATAAGACACCTTCAATAAGACACCTTCAATAAGACACGCCCACCTTCAATAAGACACGCCCACCTTCAATAAGACACGCCCACCTTCAATAAGACACACCCGCCTTCAATAAGACACCCTCAATAAGACACGCCCACCTTCAATAAGACACACCCACCTTCAATAAGACACCTTCAATAAGACACACCCACCTTCAATAAGACACCTTCAATAAGACACACCCACCTTCAATAAGACACCTTCAATAAGACACGCTCACCTTCAATAAGACACACCCACCTTCAATAAGACACGCCCACCTTCAATAAGACACGCCCACCTTCAATAAGACACCTTCAATAAGACACCTTCAATAAGACACCTTCAATAAGACACGCTCACCTTCAATAAGACACACCCACCTTCAATAAGACACGCCCACCTTCAATAAGACACGCCCACCTTCAATAAGACACACCCACCTTCAATAAGACACCTTCAATAAGACACACCCACCTTCAATAAGACACCTTCAATAAGACACGCCCACCTTCAATAAGACACACCCACCTTCAATAAGACACCTTCAATAAGACACCTTCAATAAGACACACCCACCTTCAATAAGACACGCCCACCTTCAATAAGACACCTTCAATAAGACACACCCACCTTCAATAAGACACCTTCAATAAGACACGCCCACCTTCAATAAGACACGCCCACCTTCAATAAGACACGCCCACCTTCAATAAGACACGCCCACCTTCAATAAGACACACCCACCTTCAATAAGACACGCCCACCTTCAATAAGACACCTTCAATAAGACACCTTCAATAAGACACACCCACCTTCAATAAGACACGCCCACCTTCAATAAGACACCTTCAATAAGACACACCCACCTTCAATAAGACACCTTCAATAAGACACGCCCACCTTCAATAAGACACGCCCACCTTCAATAAGACACGCCCACCTTCAATAAGACACCTTCAATAAGACACCTTCAATAAGACACCTTCAATAAGACACGCTCACCTTCAATAAGACACGCCCACCTTCAATAAGACACGCCCACCTTCAATAAGACACACCCACCTTCAATAAGACACCTTCAATAAGACACACCCACCTTCAATAAGACACCTTCAATAAGACACACCCACCTTCAATAAGACACACCCACCTTCAATAAGACACGCCCACCTTCAATAAGACACCTTCAATAAGACACACCCACCTTCAATAAGACACGCCCACCTTCAATAAGACACACCCACCTTCAATAAGACACCTTCAATAAGACACCTTCAATAAGACACCTTCAATAAGACACGCCCACCTTCAATAAGACACACCCGCCTTCAATAAGACACCCTCAATAAGACACGCCCACCTTCAATAAGACACACCCACCTTCAATAAGACACCTTCAATAAGACACACCCACCTTCAATAAGACACGCCCACCTTCAATAAGACACGCCCACCTTCAATAAGACACGCCCACCTTCAATAAGTCCGCCCTGCTCTCCACCAGGTCGCTTCGCGGTGCGTGACATGCGCCAGACGGTGGCCGTCGGCGTGATCAAGGCCGTGGAGAAGAAGTCCTCCACCGCCGGCAAAGTCACCAAGTCCGCCCAGAAGGCCCAGAGGACCAAATGAATGTCGGGCCGCCGCTCCTCCGCCTCTTCCTCCGCCTCCTCTTCCTCCTCTCGGTGCCGCACGCCGCTCCTCCATCCCGCCGTCGGCCGCTTCCACTCAATCATCAAAGACTGGTTACTCGTCACGATGCACCGCAAGAGCATCCGGAGGAAAGAAAGCGCGTTTAGAGCTCCAGCCCCCGACTCCCGAGTTCAGCGGTTAGATGACGTCACCGTGAAATATCACACTGATAGTTTTACATGTGCACCGTTTGATTTAGTTTGTGTGGACGTTGAGAAACATTTAGAGCAGGGGTGTCAAACTCATGTGTAGTGAAGGGCCCAGGTACGGTCCATTTTCATCTCATGTGGGCCAGACCAGTAAAATCATAGCATCAAACGCACAATAACGCACACAATAACGACAATGTTTCTCCATGTCTAAATCATTGGTGAAGGTTTTTGGATGATAAACACTATTTGAAGGCCCTTCTACAATAATTTAGAAACATAAAGACAGAGTCCCTCGCACTTTCATGACACCATGGCTCCATTTGTAATGACTTGCAGTGCAATTACAGTGGTTATCATGGCTTACATGTGTTTTCTGGTGTGTTTGACGGCCCTGCTCTAGAGCTCTGAGCCGTGGCTCTGCAGTCTTGGCTGCTGCGTGTGTGTCGTCCTGCTTTCAGTGTTTGTTTTTGACTACGTGGTGCTGAGATGTTTAAAACAACAACCCGTCGTTCTTCCAAGTAGTAGCTCTGTAGACTGCAGTGATTCCTCGTGTCTGAAGCTAGAAAAAGCACTTAAAGCAAACGGTCCCGAGCGTCCCCCCTGAGGGACTCCCAGTAGACCGGCTGTTGATCCTTAAGCACTTTGATTGGCGTTTTGCTGACTTTGCACTTGCACTGGAGAAGCTTAAATTGGCATAAGCTGCTGCACCTTACTGCCAGATGGCACGAGCCTCTGCAACATTAAACATGTTCCAACCAAGACGGTCTTTGCTCTTTCTTTCCCCCGATGCAAGACAAGTCAGATGTATTCACACTCGTGTCCACAAGAGGGAGCTATTAGCATCAGATATTTAAACCAGAGACACATGATCAAGAAAAGTGGCAAAGAGTCCAGAGGACACAAGGGAACAAGTGTCCGTGCAAGAGGCCTTAAAGGAACATTTACTAGAGATCAGTAAGCACCAAAGTGCATGTAAAAATATATATTAATATATAAATATATATATATTAATATATATATTAATATATATATATTTATATTAAAAAATATATATATTAATATATATATTAATATATATATATATTTATATTAAAAAATATATATAAATATATGTATATATAATATATACAATGTATATATTAAAATATATATAAGCATCAATTATATATTATAATATATTTTTACATTTAAAATAACAAAAAAAAAATAAATATATATATATATATATATATATATATATATATATATATATATATATTTTTTTTTGTTTTGTTTTATACATCTATCTTGCAGGACAGCCACGCATACCTGCAGGTGGCCATGGCTGTTCTGATCGGTGGGCGTGGCTGTCCTGCAGGTGGGCGTGAATGTCCTGCAGGTGGGCGGGGCTGACCTGCAGGTGGGCGGGGCTGTCCTGCAGGTGGGCGTGGCTGTCCTGCAGGTGGGCGGGGCTGTCCTGCAGGTGGGCCCAGACTTCACTTCCTGTGAAAACAATGAGCTGGTTGCTTAAATAAATGAAATAGTTTTTGCCCTTCTGTGAATCATGAATTAATAACTCACCTTTGTTGCTTTGCTGGAGGTAAACCCTAGAGGACAGCAGATCTAATAATTCCCGTATTAAGTATAATAATGAAATGCACCAGTTGTCACGTCTCTTTAAAAAAAGGAGAATTTATTACACAGTGTTTTAAAACAGGCGCACAACATCATGAGGAACAGCCTCATTAATAATCCAGCAAAAAACAAACAAAAACAACAAACGATTTCAAGCCACAAACTAATGTACAATCAAAATAAATCCTGCTTCAGCCTGCGGAGAGAAGAACAACATGATTAGTCCTCTTCCTGACCGGTCATCATAACACTTTATTTAAATAAGTATAACTATCGTGACGGACCGTTGGCGGCAGCAGCCTCAGTCCCACAGGAACGTCGCTTCTCTTCAAGGGAAAAGGAAAAGTGGTGAAATCACAAAGTCTTTCCTGACGGCGTCTCTGCAGAGTGTCAGGACGCTTCAGAAGCCAAAGTTTTGGCTTCGATGCCTTCCTCCTCCTCCTCCTCCTCCTCCTCCTCCTCCTCCCCCTCCACCCCCCCAACCTCCTCCGTCTCTCCTCCCACCTCCTCCTCCGCTCCCCCAACCCCCTCCTCCGTCCCTCCTCCCTCCTCCTCCTCTTCCTCCTCCTGGATAGGTCAGGTCCTTCTCCCTCTTGTGCTTCTCGTACCTCTCGGCCATCAGCAGCAGCTCCTCTGGTACTTCCTGCAACGACCACTTTGATGTAAAAGCAGCTTCCTAATCAATTTTACTAATGATCAGCTTTCACATTAGGACTTATTCTTTGTGACAATCTCAATTTTTTGACAATTTAATTTTTTGCCTTTTGTTTTGGAAAATCTCAATTTTTTTTACAAACTTTTTTTTTTTTTTACAAACTATTTTTTCACAATTTTGTTTTTGTGACAAAATCTCCAAATTTTAGACAATCTGATTTTTTTGACAATTTTAATTTGGGGGAATCTGAATTTTGTGACAATCCAAACAAATTGACAACCTGAATTTGGTTTTTTGAAAATCTTTTTGGTTGTTGAGAAAATCTTTTTTAATCTTACTTTTTTTTGGGCCAAAATCTTGATTTTTTTTGCCAATCTCGTAATTTTATGACAAAATCTTTTAATTTAATGACACTTCAGAAGTGAAACCCCCCTCGTGTTGTTTATTCTGTACATGTCATTTAGCTGAGGCTTCTATCAAAAGAGACTCACAATAAGTGCATCCAACCAGGAGAACAAACTCACAACAATCAGGAAAGTACAATTTCTTCAATGAAGTTAAACTACAAAGTGCTTTCAGAGACGTTACAGAGATCGTGAGGTGCTGCCTTCCTTATTCAAGGTGTAGTGGAGCAGATATAAAGACAGAACCCTCTTGGTGAGAGAAACACCGTCCTATAATCACACACACGTCAACACAAAGTAGTTCATAACAAACAAACAGTGAGGCTCACCTGTCCCGCTCGCTCCAGGATGGAGATGAGCTCCGGGGCCATCCTCCAGTTCTCTCTGGTCACCAGCGTCACCGAAGCACCCGAGCGCCTGCAGATGCATCCACCTTAAATACTGCTGACCTTTAACCCTGAGACATAGATGTACTCTACTCATCCACCTTAAATACTGCTGACCTTTAACCCTGAGACATAGATGTACTCTACTCATCCACCTTAAATACTGCTGACCTTTAACCCTGAGACATAGATGTACTCTACTCATCCACCTTAAATACTGCTGACCTTTAACCCTGAGACATAGATGTACTCTACTCATCCACCTTAAATACTGCTGACCTTTAACCCTGAGACATAGATGTACTCTACTCATCCACCTTAAATACTGCTGACCTTTAACCCTGAGACATAGATGTACTCTACTCATCCACCTTAAATACTGCTGACCTTTAACCCTGAGACAGATGTACTCTACTCATCCACCTTAAATACTGCTGACCTTTAACCCTGAGACATAGATGTACTCTACTCATCCACCTTAAATACTGCTGACCTTTAACCCTGAGACATAGATGTACTCTACTCATCCACCTTAAATACTGCTGACCTTCAGCCACGAGACTACAGGATAAGATCACACACACACACACACACACACACACACTCACCCTGCTCGGCCCGTGCGGCCCACTCGGTGGACGTACTCCTCGATGTTTCTGGGGAAGTCGTAATTGAAGACGTGCGTGATGTCGTGCACGTCCAGCCCCCGAGAGGCCAAGTCTGTGGCCACCAGGATGCGAACCCTGCCTGGAAACAGATGATGTCGTTACGCCACGGTGAAGCCCCGCCTCCAGGAGGAGCGTCTGTATTGAACCCCTCCCTCCCCCCCACTCAGCCACGTACTGGTTTTAAAGTCCTCTAGAGCCTCTTCACGGTCGCACTGCTCGCGGTCACCATGCAGGCTCTGCACGGCCAGACCCTGCAGACACATGTCACTGGACAGGTCATCGGCCCTGAGAGGACACACACACACACACACACACACACACACACACACACACACAGGTGAGCACAAGCCACGCCCCTTTGTGTCCCCCTCAGAGAGCCCGACAGAGACTCACACGAGCTTCTTGCCCACGAAGATGAGCACTTTGTCCAGCGGCAGCATGCTGCGGATGAAGTCGAACACGTAGGCCTTCTTGTCCTCCTCGTGCACGATGAGCACCGTCTGCTGCACCGTGTTGACGGCCTGAGGAACACGGCAGCTGAGGCCAGAGCTGCTGCACTCCGCACCACAACAACAACAACAACAACAACAACAACGCACAGCTTCCTGGGAAGAAACGTCTGTTGACTTGAGAACAACTATTGACTGACTTCAGCCAGGATGCAGACAGTCTGACCACCAGACCCGCGACTTTTAACCACATTTACTTGACTTTTAACACAATTTCCATTAATTTAAAACTAATTTCCAGGACCTTTACCCACATTTCCAGGACCTTTACCCACATTTCCAGGACCTTTACCCACATTTCCATGAGCGTATGAACCGTGTACCAGCTCCACGTACCGCCAAGTCCAGGGTTCCCACGTAGACCATCATGGGGTTCTTCAGGTAGGATTTGGCTAATCGCCTCACGCCGGCGGGCCAGGTGGCGCTGAAACAGAGTTTAAGAAGGAAAGAAGGAATCAATCTCAACTCTGCAAAACAAGTCAAAATAAATGGATGCATGGAATTCAATTTGCTCTGAAGTTGCATTATTTCTTGCTTTCCTTCGTAGAAGACAGAACTTAGCAGAAGACACGACGGGGCCGTGAGGGAGCGGCATCGGTGCTGATCTGAAGACGGACCTGGTCATGAAGGTCTGCCGGTCGGGCCGGATGTCCAGGAGGATCTTCATGATCTGGGGTTCGAAGCCCATGTCCAGCATCCGGTCGGCCTCGTCCAGCACCTTCACTCACAAGCAGCAGAGTATTAAATGCAACGCGTCGCCGTCTGTCCGTCTCTTTGTTCAGCGGCCACCTTAAAACACAATTGGAGGAAGCAAAGAGACGCTGGTCCAGAGCAGCTCACCAAGTAGGTGACGGACTGAAGGTTGATGAGCTCGTTCATCTGGAGGTCGTTCAGCCGGCCGGGCGTCGCGATCACGATGTCCACGCCGCTCTTCACCAGCTTGATCTGGGCTCTGCGGTCGCCTCCGCCGTAGATGCAGATGCTGAGAGGAGGAGGGGGTGGGGGGGGCGTTACAGCGCCAAGAAAGACCAGTCTATTGACCACGGACCACACTGGGACCAATGGATTTCCAGGACCTGTAACCAACTTTCCAGGGCCTGTAACCAACTTTCCAGGGCCTGTAACCAACTTTCCAGGGCCTGTAACCAACTTTCCAGGACCTGTAACCACATTTCCAGGACCTGTAACCAACTTTCCAGGACCTGTAACCAACTTTCCAGGACCTGTAACCACATTTCCAGGACCTGTAACCACATTTCCAGGACTTGTAACCACATTTCCAGGACCTGTAACCACATTTCCAGGACTTTAAACCAAATGTCCATGAGCAAACATGGTGTGAAATGTGTGTGAACAGTAAAAAGTGATAAAATGTAGTATTTAAACTAACAATGAGGATTCAAAGCATACAGTAAACCTTAAATGACTCAAATGAATGAGAGACAATAGTTTGATTAAAAGAATAAACATTCATATCGATGCCTGTGCGTATGCTGCATGTTCACCTTTTGTAGCCCTTGTAGCGATACTTGCCGCACTCGGTTTCAATCTGCAGGGCGAGCTCTCTGGTGGGAGTCAGCACCAGCATGCCGGGGCCGCCGCGCTCCGCTCTCGGCCTTCACATCAAACAGGAAGGAAAGCAAGAAGGAAAGATGAACGCTACTTTCCCCGTTTGGAAAGACGAGGCGCGGTAAGCGTGCCCTGCGCTCACAGAGGCTGTCCGTCCATGTGGATGAAGCCCGGCAGCAGGTAGGCCAGCGTCTTGCCCGTTCCCGTCTGAGCGATGCCGATCAGGTCCTCCCCGCTCAGGGACACCGGCCACGCCTGAGACTGGAGAGGAGTCAATCAAAAAGAGACTCGGCGTACATTTAGGAACGTCGTACCGTGCGATGAATGAAAAAAAAAAAAGGTTGAGTATTTCCTGTTGAAGCTGCCGTCTTTCCGCGTACGCGTCTTTGATTCTGACGCGCTCAACCTGATACCTGCAGTGGACCTGGCCAGGTGCCGGCTCGTACCTGGATGGGCGTCGGCTTGAGGAAGCCCACGCGGTCGATGTTTTCCATGATCTCTGGATAAAGATGGAAGGCCTCCAGGAAGGTGCGGCAGGGATTGGGGATGGAGCGCTTCTCCCCCTCCTCCTTCAGGTCGTCCACGAAGATGTTGTTGTTCTCCTTCCTGTTCCAAAAACATACAAAAACAAACAAGAGCATTGTGGGAACAGGTCGAGGTCGGTTGATGCTGAACCCCAGAGACGAGGAGCAAAGCGATGCCTTCAGGGCGCTTAAAGCTCAAGAAAACATGTGGAAATACATTTTTTCTACTCTTTTACAAGCAAAAATTCTTTCAATTTTAAAATCTGAACCTGAAGAATTTGAAAAATTGTGAAATCGACTCAGAGACACAGCGCTAACTAAGAAGAGATCCATTATTTGTGAGGACCTCTAGATGAGGGTTCATTTAACCTCAACAGGATCCAATGCTCCAGCTCACACCTTTCACTGCGAGGCGCTAAAGATGCAGAGGGGGATGAATGGCGCCACCTATCAGTCTGAGGCTGTAATGGAAAGCGATGCAGGCAAACGCACAGCTGGAGGAACACGTCCCGCACAGCTGCACCTGCAGCTCTCCTCTCGTACAGGTGTCCAGCGTTACGTAGTCCCCTCCTCCAGCGTGATGAAAAGACTTACCTCCATTTACAGACTTCCTCCGCTGTGAGCGCGGACACGCTCTCTGCCTCGGTGTAGAAATGTTTCTTCAAGGTCGGGGCATCTGAAGGAAAAAAAAAGATTGCAGAAATAGTTTGAAGGTGTGGATGAGGCCCTTTCATCCAAAGACCTGTGCATACTCGTGTAGGAAGCGCTCACCTTTCCACTTGAGCGCTTCATACTTGTCCTTGTTCTCCCGGATGTCCTTCCAGTCGATGGACAGAGGCGGCGCCGTCACCGCCACCGCAGCCTGCAGCTCAGCGGTCGACCACACAGAGTGATTCCTTGCTGCTGCATCACCTCCTCCCCTGCAGCCTCCTCCATCACCTCCCCCTTTGGATCCACCACCTCCGTCTCTGTAGCCTCCTCCACCAGCTCCGCCTCCATAGTCTCCGCCCCTACCAGGACCTGACAAACAAATCAGTGAATGCAGATGAGTGAACTGTGATAATATATGACTCTATCTGCAGTCAGGTGTCAGTGGTAGCGTTTTGCGCTGCATTATGTAGAATGACAGCAGACAGTTTCACCATTGTGCGTGATTGACAGTTAGAATGAATCATTTAGATGAATCGACTAATCAGTAAACTAGTCGATAGATGAATCGATAGATCGAGGTATCCAGAGAAGAAAAAATTCCCCTTTCTGCCTTCTAGTCATTTCTAAGAGACATGCACGGTCAGAAGCAACTTCTTCTGGAGAAAAGACTTGGTACCATCACGAGGTCCAGAGCTGCAACCGGCCACCACGTCTTCAATCATCTCTCTGGCCTTCTGCTGGGCGGCAGACGACCCGGAGAGGACCACCTCGCCACCATGCTCCCCGCTGTTTATCTGAAGAAGAAGAAGAAGAAGAAGAAACAGCAGAGTTACAAACAGGGAAAATCATCACCCCGTACATGCTCTGACCATAGTGACATCAGCCCTTTACACTGGTTTAGTTCTCCTCTTGTGGAATTAACTAACTTAACTAAAGAGGTTTTAGCAGTAGTTAACCGTTATAGTTAACCACAAACCACCAGTCTTTAGCTAGTTAACATGAACCAGTCTTCAGCTAGTTAACATGAACCAGCAGTCTTTAGCTAGTTACCATGAACCAGTCTTTAGCTAGTTAACATAAACCACCAGTCTTTAGCTAGTTACCATGAACCAGTCTTTAGCTAGTTAACATAAACCACCAGTCTTTAGCTAGTTACCATGAACCAGTCTTTAGCTAGTTAACATAAACCACCAGTCTTTAGCTAGTTACCATGAACCAGTCTTTAGCTAGTTAACATAAACCACCATTTATTAGCTAGTTAACATGAACCACCAGTCTTTAGCTAGTTACCATGAACCAGTCTTTAGCTAGTTACCATGAACCACCAGTCTTTAGCTAGTTACCATGAACCAGTCTTTAGCTAGTTAACATAAACCACCAGTCTTTAGCTAGTTACCATGAACCAGTCTTTAGCTAGTTAACATAAACCACCATTTATTAGCTAGTTAACATGAACCACCAGTCTTTAGCTAGTTACCATGAACCAGTCTTTAGCTAGTTACCACGAACCAGTCTTTAGCTAGTTACCATGAACCACCATTTATTAGCTAGTTAACATGAACCACCAGTCTTTAGCTAGTTAACATGAACCACCAGTCTTTAGCTAGTTACCATGAACCAGTCTTTAGCTAGTTACCATGAACCAGTCTTTAGCTAGTTAACATAAACCACCAGTCTTTAGCTAGTTAACATGAACCACCAGTCTTTAGCTAGTTAACATGAACCACCAGTCTTTAGCTAGTTACCATGAACCAGTCTTTAGCTAGTTACCATGAACCAGTCTTTAGCTAGTTAACATAAACCACCAGTCTTTAGCTAGTTACCATGAACCAGTCTTTAGCTAGTTAACATGAACCACCAGTCATTAGCTAGTTACCATGAACCAGTCTTTAGCTAGTTACCACAAACCAGTCTTTAGCTAGTTAACATAAACCACCAGTCTTTAGCTAGTTACCATGAACCAGTCTTTAGCTAGTTAACATAAACCACTAGTCTTTAGCTAACCATGAACAAGTCTTTAACTTACCTTTATTCTCGCCCCAGTGCTTTCTTCAAGTTCACGTATTTTGGATCCTCCACGACCTTTAACAATAACAATAAAACGGTATTTAGAATCTGTCCATCATCTGCACACGTCGCCGCAGTAACACGTCGCCGCAGTAACACGTCGCCACAGTAACACGTCACTACAGTAACACGTCACTACAGTAACACGTCACTACACTAGCGGGAACAGCACATGTGGCTGTTGGGCTCTTAAACGAGCTAACTTTGAGCTAAGTCAATCAGACTTTTTCTAAAACTAAATATCACCCTTTCACACGTATTTTAATAACCGACCTATTATCCTCCCTACTGACGCACTGTCCACGGTGAAAGTCACCGACTGTTTGTCGCCTTCACGGTCCGCGCTGCGCCGGAACGTGCGAACTTCGCCGCCGCCGCTGCCGCCTCTCCGGCTTCCATACTCGGATCCCTCGCCGTCGCGATCCGCTGTCCAGCCTCTCGAGGCTCCGGACCTGGTTCCGTTTCTTACACCGAAACCTACGTTTTGCCCCCAACTGTAATCGTGTGATGTTTTCTGAGTATTTGGAACCGTTTTGAGGGCGAACTTCTGGATCGCGACGTCGTCGTCCTCTTCCCAGTCCGACATTTTGAATTAGGCTCGAGCGCGAGACACCACTTCAATTAACCGTCAATCACGACGCGTTCACGTCCTCTCTGGAAACTCACACTTACGACTCTTGTATGCGTAAACATAGAATGTACATTTAAACAAATAAATAATAAAAAGTATAAAGTAAAACATAAAAATGAATTCATAATTCATATTTATTAAATATCATATGCATAGTATCCCTTATCAACCACCCCAAATTGATTAAATCCTAATTTCCAAAAAAGGCAACACAAGGGTGTCTTTTTCAGGAAATAGCGGCATGCATTCAAGTCCCATCCGTAAATTCACACGTCTGACTTTGGGTGATTATTGTCTGTGTAAACATGGCATGTAATGAATGAAAACATGTTGGATAAACAGTGTAAAAGTAAAAGATAGATACGTGGTAAGATTTAGCAAAAATATCCCTGTATGTACAGTATTAGATATATTCTTTTTATCCATTATCCACCACCCTGAATCTATAAAACCCTCATTTTCAAAAGGCAACAGACATGGCGGAATACCAACAACAACAACAACAACAACAACAACAAACAAAAGACACTACAACCAAATCCGTTTAGTTAATTTGTACTTTATTAATGAATAATAAAATTATTTTTGCATTTCTCATCCAGAGAACATAATGTGCACTTTTAATAAATTAATTTCAAAGAAATAATAATGTTAACATTGTCAAGCTTTAAGGCCCAGTTGTGTAATAAATTACCGTTCAAGCAGCAGAGAAATGCTACGAAGCAACACGACTGAAGTGAACTGGATGCAGTAAGCAAACAGGACACATCGCCCTGAAGAACTAAACTAAAGTCATATGCAACAAAGGCACCCTTAAGCAACGTACAGATTGCAAAACAATATCATGTTTTATGAGGTTCCTCGCCGGCTGAGTCCACGGGCTTTTCCTTGTGTTCGGTTGTCTCGCTTCAAGGTAACAGAAGGTTTCGGCCTTTTCTCATTTAAGTAGCAAAAGCTCAATCAATAACTACGACAAGTCTATTCCAACATTACGCGGTTAAACTACCGTGTCACATTTTCAGGCTCCTTTGAACTCACCAAAAAACAACAACAACAACAACAACAACAGCTGTGCTTTCATCATCAACCTACAAGTGTTAACAACATTGTCATTTGTTAGGAGATAATACAGAGTATTAATGTTCAGCATTCAAAACAAAGGGAATATAACCGCAGATTAACAAAGAGTAAAGAGACGTATTAAAATACATGTTTAAGACCGCCGTGACGGCCGCTTCAAGACCAAAGCATGCAAGACAGAAGGAAACAGCTGACAGAGTCTAGTGTCAGTGAACCTGCCAGTGGACACGGACTAAAAGCACCAACGTACACATGTGCAACTTCATTTTAGAAGCTAAGTAATAACCTAAATGGTTAAATAGGGTCGTTAAAAAAAATTAAAGGCGGACATGTGTATTAGACGCCATGCGTGAGATTCTCGTCTGTTCCGTCATCTTGTTCGTCTCTCTCTCTCTCTCTCTCTCTCCTCTCTCTGTCCTCTCTCTCTCTCCTCTCTTCTCTCTCTCTCTCTCTCTCTCTCTCTCTGTCTCTCTCTCTCTCTCATCTCCTCTGTCTCTCTCTCTCTCTCTGTCTCTCTCTCTCTCTCTCTCTCTCTCTCTCTCTCTCTCTCGTCTCTCTCTCTCTCTCATCTCTCTCTCTCTCATCTTCTCTCTCTCTCTCTCTCTCTCTCTCTCTCTCTCTCTCTCTGTCTCTCTCAGGCTGGAGGGGATTGATCTCAAGGTGGAGGGGATGGATCTCAAGGTGGAGGGGATGGATCTCATCTTTACTGATGCACAACATCCAACCAGCACCCGGTTTGTCCCAAATGAAACCATACTCTGTGGTTCATCCACACGATGACAGACTTTGTTCGCGTCTCTTCTTTGGTGAAGATGTGTGAGTGCCTCGTCAGCGTTGGGCCTCAAACCCTGAACCCTCGGGGTCGCCATCTGGTGAGAGGTGCGTAGGATTGAGGGTGTTTATTTGAACTTTTACTCCTCCATTTGAGATCTCACTGGATAAAGATCAAAGCAATTCATCTT